>NC_134688.1:35786536-36109536 GCF_050947455.1 Rhinoderma darwinii
CATAAATACATGCAAACATAATTACATACATGCACATATATAAACATACATGCAAACATACATGCAAAAATAAAAACATGCAAACATACATACATGCACATATATACATACATACATGACAACATACATACAAACATACATGACAACATACATACATGCAAACATACATACATGCAAACATACATACACACATGCAAACATATATACATGCAAATATACATACAAACATGCACATGTATACATACATGCCAACATACATGCAAACATACATGCACATATATACATACATACATGACAACATACATACATGCAAATATACATACATACACACATGCACATATATACATACCAACATACATGCACATATATACATACATGACAACATACATACATACATGACAACATACATACATATATATATATATATATACACACATGCAAATATACATACATTCATGCAAACATACATGCAAACATACATACAAATATACATACACACATGCACATATATACATACATGACTACATACATACATACATACATGACAACATACATGCAAAAATACATACATGCAAATATATACATGCAAATATACATACAAACATGCACATATATACATACATGCCAACATACATGCAAACATACATGCACAGATATACATACATACATACATGCCAACATACATACATGCCAAAAAATAATAATAATACGTTCATACTTACTTTCCTCCTGTCCGGCCTCCAGCGATGACGTTTCATTCATGTCGCCGCTGCAGCCTGTGATTGGCTGCAGAGGCGGTCACGTGGGATGAAGCGTCATCCTGACGTGCGTGACCGCCACTACAGCCTGTGATTGGCTGCAGCGGCGAAAGGGATGAAACGTCATCGCTGGAGGCCGGACAGGAGGAAAGTAAGTACGAACGTATAATTTTTATTTTTTTATTACATTTAAATGGTATTTTCCGCGCGCCGAGCATGTACTGTGAAGGTTGCTGAAAGAGTTAGTGCAGCCCATTAACTCTATCAGCACCCTGGACAGTAGCATGCTCGGCGCACGTAAGTGACAGGTTCGGTCAGAACTAGTTCGGTCCGAACCGAACTTTTTTGTGAAATTCGGCGAACTAGCCGAACCGAACTTTTGATAAGTTCGCTCATCTCTAATTATAGATATGGGGTTATTTTATGTATGTGCATTAAACCCATTATGTATTTTACAGACATTTATAACATCTGAATATGTGGCACCAGTGACAGCCGACATGCTAGGAGATCCACTGTATATATGTAAGTATTATAGCAAATTATAACCTATAGAAATTCTATAATGTGATGTCATCCAGAATGTTCCTATAGACACATGACAAGACTGTGGGAACAGTCTCCCTGATGTTTTCAATAGGCTGAACATATATTTGTTGATATGATGAACCATACTAAGCGCACGTCATAATATCTTCACAGTTTATACTTTTTATTCCAGAATTTCTTGAGATCGGCTGCCTGCTGCCAGGGGGACTCTCTGAAGTAATATTTAATCTATATGCGGTATGTCCATCATTAGTTACTATATACAGTATCCACCAGTAGCTCTGTACATTGAAAAAGTAATGAGCGGGCAAAATGCCAAGAAAGGCGTAGCAGTGGGGAACCTTGGATAGTTGGTAGGAATAGGCATAATGTAAGTTAGGGGTATCTTTGTCCAAAATGCTGGCCACATGGCTCGGTTTGGGACTGAACGTAGGTGTAAGGTAATTGGGTGAGGGAGTGTAGGGGGATTTTAGACAGCTTTGGTCTGCCAAGAACATTTGCGATGTGTCAAGGCCTGGATGCAATAGACAAGGACTTAAGTGAGTTTCATTACACAGTCATAATCTGCAGGCATAGGTGATAATGGACACTGGCAGAATGTTTTTATATTTTATATTTTTATATTTATAGCACTCAAGTGGTCTGATGTTGGGGATAGATGGGCTAATGGGCAAGACATTTAAGATGCTGAAAAAAATGTTTACGCAGGATAAAGTAAAAAGGTAAAAGCGAGGAGGCTTGATACCGAAAGCCAATCCTTTACTGGAAAGAGGGGGTAAAGTTTGGGGCCAGGAAACATGTTTGTTGATTTCTACCTACACACACTTGTGCCAGGAACTGTTGGGAAACATAAGGGAGGAAAGGCTTGTCTAGTTTTTGTGATGTCTATGGAAGATTTTGTTTAGTATTGCAGTGTTATGGTGGTGGAGCAGGACCCCCTTATTGATCAGGTGCCAATAAAAAGGGATGGTGCCTGTGAAGCAGGCTGGTAAGTATAAAAAAAATACATCTGTCGCATCTAAAAGAGGCATCAGTAAACGATGAAATAGACAAGGAGTTGAGTGAGTTGCATCATTAAAGCAGAATCTGCAGGCACGGATGACAATGGATACTTGCAGAATGTTTTTTGTGCCTACAGGACTCAAGTGAGAAGCAGTGGAAAGGACACGGATATCGCCACGGATAGGGCGTCCACGAGTCATGCAGCACAAGGAACTGGACTTCTGATGTAATTGACTGTTTGGAGGAGATGGCGTACATTTGCGAAGAATGTAGTTGGCTTTCGAAGCGCGTAAGCAGTCTTGTATCATTACTTCAACATGCCGTGTGGTTTATAAAATGTTTTTCTAATAAAGTCATCACATTGTCATGAGGATTGCTGGACCGTATTTTCTTCTGTTTTCTGTATATTTATTGGACAGTGCTAACGCCATACAGCCCTCCCTGTAGAGAACGCCATACAGCCCTCCTGTAGAGAACGCCATACAGTCCCCCTGCAGAGAACGCCATACAGCCCCCCTGTAGAGAACGCCATACAGCCCCCCCTGTAGAGAACGCCATACAGCCCCCCCTGTAGGGAACGCCATACATCCCCCCCTGTAGAGAACGCCATAGAGCCCCCCCCCTGTAGGGGACGCCATACAGCCCCCCCCTGTAGGGAACGCCATACAGCGTTCCCCCCCTGTAGGGAACGCCATACAGCGTCCCCCCTCACCAAAAAAATGCGACCTACTGTGTGTCCTACAAAATACATGTATCCCCTATCCACAGGATAGGGGATACATGTGTGATCGCTGGCAGCGAAAGCTGCTTTTATCCTCTCCTCAGGGTCCCCGGCAGTCACTGACAGCCGGAGACCCGACATTCAGCAGCCCGATCGCGCGGGCAGTAAGTTAAAACCGGAGTCGTAAAAAGTCTATGGCTCGGGTTTTAACCCCTTAATGACCGGGCCTGTTTGGGCCTTAATGACCAAGCCAGATTTGTTAAATCTGGTATGTGTGACTTTATCAGAAAATAACTCAGCGAAAGTTTTGAATATCCAAGTAATTCTGACATTGTTTTTTCGTCACATGTTGTACTTTATTTTAGTGGTAAAAGTAGACTGATACGATTTACGGAAATTAATAAAAAAATAGAAAAAATGAAGAAATTTTGTAAAAATTATAATTTTTCCCTATTTTTTACAGCAATATGTCACATATGTACATACATACTGTACAATTTTTTTTATTAAATATATATTTCCATCGCTTTACTCTATTTTGGCAGCACTTTTGAAAAAAAAATTTTTTTTGAGCAATTTAGAAGACTTACAAGTTTAGTAATAATTTTATACATTTTGAAGTACATTTGGCTTTCCTGCACCAAGCCAGGTTTTCAGAGGCTCATAGGTGTCAGAATGGTGGAAACCCCCACAAGTGACCCCATTTTGCAAACTACACCCCTTAAAGTATTTATTAAGGGGTGTTGTAAGTATTTTGACCCCACAGTTTTTTTGTAAGAATTCATGCAAAGCAGGCGTAAAAAAATATAATCTCACTTTTTTCATAAAAGTATAACTTTGAAGACCGATTTCTTTGTAAAGCAACCATGAGAATGAAGAAACACACCACAAAATCTATCACCCTGTTTCTCTTGTTTTCAAAAATGCCCCCATTGTGACTCTAATGCATTGCCTGGACAAACAGCAGGGCTTGAAAGGAAGGGAACACCCGGAGACTTTCAGGTCTCATATTTTGCTTGAAAATGTTTTAGGCCCCACTGTATATTTGGAGAGGTTTTGAACTACCAGAACGATAGAAACTCCCCATAAACGACCCCATTTAGAAAACTAGACCCCTTAAGGTATTTATCTAGGGGTGAGGTGAGTATTTTGACCCCACAGTTTTTTGCTAAATTTAATGCATAGCAGGTGAAAAAAAATAAAACATCACTTTTTTCATAAAAGTATCACTTTGAAGACCGATTTCTGTGTAAAGCGACCATAAGAATGAAGAAACACACGCCAAAATCTATCACCCTGTTTCTCCTTTTTTCAAAAATGCCCCTATTGTGACCCTAATGTGTTGCCTGGACACACAGCAGGGCCCGAAAGAAAGGGAGCACCCGGAGGCTTTCAGGACTCCTATTTTGCTTGAAAATGTTTTAGGCCCCACTATATATTTGGAGAGGTTTTGAGCTACCAGAACGATAGAAACTCCCCATAAACGACCCCATTTAGAAAACTAGACCCCCTTAAGGTATTTATCTAGGGGTGTAGTGAGTATTTTGACTCCACAGTTTTTTGCTAAATTTAATGCATAGCAGGTGAAAAAAAAAAAAAATCACTTTTTTCATAAAAGTATCACTTTGAAGACAGATTTCTGTGTAAAGCGACCATAAGAATGAAGAAACACACGCCAAAATCTATCACCCTGTTTCTCCTGTTTTCAAAAATTCCCCCATTGTGACCCTAATGCATTGCCTGGACACACAGCAGGGCCCCAAAGGAAGGGAACACCCGGAGGCTTTCAGGACTCCTATTTTGCTTGAAAATGTTTTGGGCCCCAATGTGCATTTGGAGAGGTTTTGAGCTGCCAGAACGATAGAAACTCCCCATAAACGACCCCATTTAGAAAACTAGACCCCTTAAGGTATTTATCTAGGGGTATAGTGAGTATTTTGACCCCACAGTTTTTTGCTAAATTTAATGCATAGCAGGTGAAAAAAAATTAAACTTCACTTTTTTCATAAAAGTATCACTTTGAAGACCGATTTCTTTGTAAAGCGAACATGAAAATGAAGAAACCCACCCCAAAATCTATCACCCCGTTTCTCCTGTTTTCAAAAATACTCTCAATGTTGCCCAAATATGCTTATTAGACGTGTGGCTGGGCCAAAAAGAGAGGGAGCACCCTTTGGCTTTCAGGGCACAATTGAATAAATTCTCGGCCCCATATCATGCATTTAGAGGCATTGAGCTGCCTGAACAAAAAAAAAAAACCACGCAGAAATGACCCCATTTTAAAAACTAAACCCCTAAAGGTATTCATCTAGTGGTGTAGTGGGCATGCGGACCAAACATTTTTTAAAGGAGGAAATAATGGGTATCATTTCAGACACTATGGGTATTTAATGTTTTCTTCAAACTCTTATTACGTTTCCAGATAAAATAGAGGAGACGTGGTAGAAGGTTATTTTGTTAGAAATATGCCACATTAATAAATTTGTGCGGCACAGAAGAGAAGTGAAGCCGTGTATTCATAATGGATACATGTCGCTATAGACGTATTTGCCTGTACTTATGACTATGTCTTGCTGAAGAAGCAGTTGGTGCCATTATGATGTCATTGTGGACAGAATTCTGTCCTAATATAAAATCAGTCAGAGAGGAAAAAATAAACTGTACTGGAGTGACGGGCAATATCTTCAAACAAATGGAGGAAAATGTATCCAACTATGTTGCAAACTCGAGTCTGTTCACTAGATAGAAGAACCTGCAGGGCTGTCATGACAAGGTTTTGTTTTTTTCAGTGACTGGTTGTACAACGTCTCTTTAGCTCCATCAATCCTTATGAGGGACGAATGTGCCAAGTGACGCGGTACACCATAACAGGCCCCTGCCCGGCAAGGTAGGAACCGCTATGCGCACAAAACAACCAATCACCTACAGAATATATAGAGGGGCAGTGTCCAAAACCATCTATAGGAACAGTAAAGGATCACTAATCCCCAAAATGATGTCAGTATTTCCAGAAGAACCGTAACAAAGCCCATGGTGTATTGATAAGGAACAGCTCGATTATTAGAGATCCTCCAAAGAAAAAATATCATGCCCGTATCACGGTACAGAATTAGGAATGTAACCGCTGTATGTGGCAGGACATAGTCATAAGAAAAAGGAAATACATCCCCAATTTATTATTGTAACCATTGCTAAAATGCACGACTTCCACTAATTCAGGGGCGGCACGGGCCGCAGGTGTTGGATTTATCTACTAATAAATGCAATGCCCACATTTATTTTTTATTTCAAGAACACTTGTGGGGTCCATGTTCTGAATAGACAGATGTGGCTCCTGCACAATAAACTGTATTCATTTGTGAGTGATCAAGTCCTTGATTTAATTGTCCAAGAATTGTATAAAAAAAATCATAAAAGGGAAATTTAGTTTTACAGTCTGAAATAAATAAACCTCCCCATGAGAATCCCTCCCTCCCTTGGAAAGCCCGGAAACTAAACAAAAAAATATGCATAAATGAAATTGACTCCCTAAAAAGAATCCCCCCCCCACCCCACCCTTTTTGGTTTTCCCTAAATTATAGATAAAATTAATAATTAGAAACGGTGTGGTAGGTCTCAAAACAGGGGTAGTTGCACAGGCCTGGATTTGAAGGGCACATGGGGCAGTAAAACCGGGAATCGCTCCTCCTTCCGTGTTTACTGCACACCCGGCATCTCTTTTGGGGGTATCTTTGGTTCACAGAGGCAGGGACGGGGTGAAGGAAGTGGCGCTCAGTGAGCCTTTTGACATCCTCTGACTCGAAGGAGTCTCTAGGTGCGGGGGAGTCAAACAGGAGGTGCTCTATAATTTTCTCCTGATACTGGAGGAAACTGAGCGTTCCCTGGGTCTTGTAAAGCACATAGCTGTTGTAAGTGGCCATCTGGATAAGGTAGATCGCTACCTTTTTATACCAGGCCCTAGTTTTGCGCTTGACCAGGTACGGTTGTAGGACCTGGTCAGATAGATCGACTCCCCCCATGAACTTGTTATAGTCCACCACGCAGACCGGTTTCCTCTTATCAGAGGTAGCGCCCCTCTCTCTTACTGCCACTGTGGTGTCCTCGTGCACGGTGGAGAGCATGTACACGTCCTTTTTGTCACTCCATTTGACAGCGAGCAACTGGTCACTTGCAAATGAGAGTGACGCACCCCTTTCTAGTCGTCTGGACACCAGTCGTTGAGGGAAGCCGACTCTATTTTTTCGTACCGTCCCACAGGCCCCTGTATTCGCAGCATGGAGGGACTTATACAGGGGGACACTGGTGTAGTAATTGTCGGTGTACACATGGTACCCTTTTTGTAGGAATGGCACCATGAGTTCCCAGACAATTTTCCCACTAATGCCAATATCCTCTGGGCATCCTGGGGGATTAAGGTGGCGGTCCCTGCCCTCATAAATGATAAAGCCACAGGTGTAGCCCGTTGTGCTCTCGCACACCTTATAGAGTTTCACTCCGTATCGGGCTCTTTTGGAGGGGATGTATTGTCGAAACGATAGACGGCCCTTGAAGGACATAAGGGACTCATCTACCGCTAGTTTTTGGCCTGGGGTGTATAAATTGAAAAATGAGTCACTTAGGAGGGAGATTAGGGGTCTCAGTTTGTTGAGGCGATCATAGGCTGGGTCACTTCTTGGGGGGAGTAAGTATGTGGTGTATTTTACAGTATAATACAGCACAAGATTTGTATAGTATTTCTCTCTCTCCTCTCACAGATCAACTACAGTGAGAGGAGGGAGGGAAAAAGCACAAATCTTGTGCTGTATTTTGAAAATATGGGACTATGGTCACTGTGATAGGTATATCACAGTGACCATCTGATCAGGGACCAATTATAACGGTCCCTGATCAGTTTCCATTTACAGGCAGAATAGCTGCCTTTCAACTGACAGCGCATGCGTGCGCCATTTTTATTTTTTTTTCCCGGTGGTTGGGGGGAGGGGGGGGCACGATCGGAGGCCTAACAAGTAGTTTTTTATCTCCTCTCACCAAACATTCATGGTGAGAGGAGATAAAAAGTTAGATTTACAATGCTCCATTAATTGTAACGGCGATCGCCGGTATTCGTTGAATACCGGCGATCGCCGGTTTGGGGACCGCAAACAACGGTCCCAAGACTGTGCTCCAAACCCTCAGCTACCTCTGGTAGCTGAGGGCAGAGAGCTATCACTCTGCACGGCGCCACAATCTTAATTAGATTGTGTGCGCATGCGCGGGCGCCATTTTTTTTCTCTTCCCGGCAGCTGCGGGAGGAGAAGAGAAGGGGGGCACGATCGCGGGCATCGGAGGCCCTTCAGGTTAGTTTTTTATCTCCTCTCACCAAACATTCATGGTGAGAGGAGATAAAAATGTCGATTTTCCACCGCTGCACTAATTGTAACGGCGATCGCCGGTTTGGGGACCGCAAACAACGGTCCCCAGAGTGTGCTCCAAGCCCTCAGCTACCTCCGGTAGCTGAGAACAGGGAGCTATCTCCTTTCAGAATAAAGCCCGTTAGTGGCCGCCGTTAAAAGGCGTATTGGCGGTCACTAACGGGTTAACTGGATTTCCACACTATGCATATAATTACATAAGCCTACATATCTACTTACCCACCCACACATCATATTAAAATCACCAATTACATATAGACCTATATGCGCACATTCAATATACTGAGCGTGCTCAGCCCATTTAGTTAGGCTGTGCACTGTGAGAAAGGTGGAGGACAGTGCGCCGTGCGCATTAAGCGATGAAAAAATCTCCCAGGCCAAGTTCGGTACATAAATACAACACCAGAACCAAAATCATACATATATATAAAACCAGAACCAAGCTCAGTACATAAATACAGCACCAGAACAAAGCTCAGAACATATATATACACACACACACACACACACACACACACTCACTCACACACAACACCAGAACCAAGCTCAGTACATAAATACAGCACTAAAACAAAGCCCAGTACATAAATACAGCACTAGAACAAAGCCCAGTACATAAATACAGCACCAGAACAAAGCTCAGTACATATATACAACACTAGAACCAAGCTCAATACAAATGTACAACTCCAGAACAAAGCTCAATACATATATACTGCACTGAAACCAAGCTCAATACATATATACAGCACCAAAGAGATGATAAGTACATATACACAGTACCAGAACAAAGCTCAGCACATGGTACATCACCAGAACCAAGCTCAGTACATTCTGTATATACTGCACCACAACCAAGCTTAGTACATAAATACATCACAAAAACCAAGCTCGGTACATGTATATATGTTTTGAGCTTGGTTGCTATGATGCATACATGCACTAGGCTTGGTTTTAGCCATCCTGTCCTTTGCACCGGTGTCTCTCTGCTCTGGGACGCCAACATGCTCCGACCACTTCCTCAGTGCCTGAGCAATGTTGTTACTGACCTTGTGTTAGTCTGCAAAGGTTCCGTAGCCTGTTCCTGTATCCAGCGTCCGTGACAACTTCAGTATCCGTGTCTGGTGTCCGTGTCAAATCCCGTGTCCTTGAAGATTTCAGTATCCGTTGTCCATGACAAGTCCAGTATCTGCCTCCATTGTCCGAGACCAGTTCTGCTTCCGATAATAGAGCACAAGCCAGCTTCCGATAACCCAGCACAGGTCATCTTCCAATAATCCGGCACAGGCCCATTTCCAAAAATCCAGCACAAGCCAGCCTCCAGCTATCCGGCACCAGCCTGCCAACAAGATACCACTGACTAGTGATGGTCCTATATTTGTTTGACCAGCTGCTACTCCGTTATGGTGTAGTGGTCCAGCGTGTCCACAAACCCGGTGGTGTTACACTGAGCTCGATTCTGGTGCTGTATTTATATGCTGAGCTTGGTTCTGAAATTGTATATATGTACCCATCTTCTCTTTAGTGCTGTATATATGTATTGAGCTTCTCTTTGGTGCTGTATATATGTATTTAGCTTGGTTGTTCTGATGTATATAACTCCAGGACCAAGCTAAGTACATATATACAGCACCAGAACAAAGCTCAGTACATATATACAGCACCAGAACAAAGTACAGTACATATATGGAGCACAAGCACAAATAACCCCTGCCATATGTTTGTATAGCAGAAAACCACCATTCCCAGTATAGCATGAACAATGGTAAGGATATGCTGGGATTTGCTGTTTCACAAAAAAAGAATGATACACCCATCATCTCGCTGCATATCATACAGTGACTACAGTACTGATCAGTCACAGGAAGAATAAACATTTACATTTAGTGACTGTAATGTCTTCTCAGATTGGAGTCGTTCTTTTTCTCTTTTCTTTTCCATCCAGTCCAGACCTCTATGATGACACCTCTTGGCCACGACCTATTTCTGCAGGGTTTGTCGCTCAGATGTCTTCGGAAGCTAATTTTTCCAACATTTCGCACCTATAAGCGAAGAAAATATTCTCATGGTGCCACACTCTATGCCCCTGAATATAATAGTTTAATACACTATGCCCCTGAATATAATAGTGCTACACACTGTGCCTCTGAAAATAATAGTATTATACACTGTGCCCCTGAATATAATAGTACCATACCCTGTGCCTGTCAAGATCTAGTGGTATGTGGACCAACTAAGCCGCTATGCACTAGTTGAGTGCCAGCTGGCCAAACAACAGTCTATATCAAAAGTCTATGCAAAGTCCTAGCACTAGAGTACCTGAAAGAGACAGTAGCAGAGACTTTGGCACGGATGGAACTTGACTTATAATCGGTGATGGAACATCTGATTAATAACAAGGGGACAAGTACAACTTTACAAGGTACAACAACAAGATTGGATTTCACATTTGACTCATTTTGGAGTACAACGTGTTATTACTTCAGATTATGGAAAGTTGTAAATGAAAAGTCAAAACTTTTATATAATATTTAATTTATTTATAAATCACAGAACTCTAGAGCACCAGACATTTGGGTCTATACATAGAAGGAATAGTTTTCTCTACAGCTGTTTGAGATTTCGAAATCCTACAAAGAGCGTCTCTAGAAGACCTGGATCAACTGTGCATTACATGGACATCCTATTAATTTCAGTGGGAAACTGCAATGCTTCATATCCGCTGAGGTGGCGCTGTAGGGAAATTAAAAACTTCCTGTTAGGTTCCCCTGCAGATTGTGCTAATCACTGCGGGTATTTTTAGGGATTCTTCTAACAAAAAGGGAGAGTCAAAACCAGACCTTAAAATGGTTCTCCGCTTTGGACAATCTCTATTTGTTAGAAGGGTCCCTTGACAATAAGTAGACCACAAAGTGTCCCCCTCGTCCCCATTGACCATCTGTAATCTGTAAGGAAACCTGTCAGTGTGTATATATTTCATAAAGCCACACCACAGGGAAAATTAAAGCGACCATCCAGTTTTAAAAAGACATAAAAAAAATCATTAAAAACGGCAAAATTATGGTTAACTTAGGCTTTGTTCACATCTGCGTCAGGGTTCTGTCTACGGGTTCTGTCAGACCTTTCCACCAGGGAAACCCGTGAACAAAAACCAAACGGAAACCATAGCTTTCCATTTGCATTACTATTGATTTCAATGGTAATGCTTCCATTGCTAATGGTTTCCGTTCTTTTGGTGGAATCAATAGCGTAGGCAACTACTTGGTTTCCGTTCATGGGTTCCCCTGACGGAAAGGTCTGACGGAAGCCATGAACGGAAGCCCAACGCAGATGTGAACGAAACCTTACCTGTGTCCTTCTGTTTCTTGCTTCTGACACTGTTCCCTCTTTTCCGTTCTCTTTTGTTTTGGATGCAAGATTGTCGCCGCTGTCTCAGGCTGGCATATGGAGAATGTTGTTTGCAAATCTGAGACATGCCCTCTCCTCCACTGCCCTCGGATGGACCAGCGCTGACGACGTCAGTGCTGATGACGTCAGCGCTGTGTCAATATCTTCTGACACTTCCCCTCTGGGATCTTTATGGAGATCCAGCTACAGAAACATCCTCGCTGACAGCGCCGGGGACGTCAAGAATCAGCTTCTTGGATGTAATTATATCATTGTATGCTTGTAATTGTCATGTTTTATTGCCTGTGTTTTTTTTTACAGGTATCCGTGTCTTGGACTAAGTCAGATTGTTGTGGATTTACATTTTTACAAATAAACTGGTGAAAGAGAGCTGTAGTGGGGAAGTGTTTATTACAATAAAGTGTTGTTTTTAGTAATGGCAGTTTCTGACTGACGCCGCTCCATTACTATCGCTAGGGCTTGGTGTCAGCCACAGGTATGCTATGTCCATGATTAGCTGACACTAACCCCTCCATACTATTACACCGGTATCCAACGCCCCAGAGGTACCGGGAAGTACTGGGAACAGTCAGGAGCAGCCAATCTGATGAGATGGGTCGATCCCGGGGCAGCCGCAGACTGGTATTTTTAGGATGGGAAGGCACCAATAGCCATGAACCTTCACATCCTGATAATATCGCTGTTGGTTTTCCTTGGCTGATTTTGGAGATACGGGGGCACTGCACATTGTTTTTTAAAATATTTTTTTATATAAGATTTTTGGGATTTTCATAAAATAATTTTTAAAAAGTGACGACCCTCTTGTATTTCCATAATCAGCATTTTATATTATATTTTATTTTGTAGCATAAACAGCTAATGTTTGGTTAAAAAACTTTTTCAGTTAAATTAAAAGTTTGTCTCCCCCTTTAACCACATTGTACTACACTGAGTGTTTCCTCCTTATATTGTAATTGTATCTCACACGAAGCACAAACTACACTACAAACATACAACTTCCTATTATGCAGTCTACTGTTTGCTGATAAACTAGAAATTCTGCATACTTTTATGTAAAACTTTCATTTAATGGGTACAATGTGAAAATAATGTTTTCTTAACCCCTTTCCGCTGCAGCCATTTTTCGTATTTTTACTTATATTTTTCCTCCCCACCTTCCAACAGCCAACTTTTTTATTTTTCCATCTATATAGCCATCTTAGGGCTTGTTTTTTGCGGGATGAGTTGTATATTTTCACGACACCATATATTGTACAATATAATGTACTGGGAAACTGGAAAGAAAGTCTTTGTGGGGTGGAATGGGAAAGAAAACTGTGATTCCTCGATTTTTTTGGGGGTTTCGTGAGGTAAATATGACATTTAACTTTATTCTGCGGGTTAATACAATTACGGCGACACCAAATTGATATTGTTTTTTTATATATATATTTTACTAAGTTTACAAGGAAAAAAAATATTGTTAAAAATAAAATGTGCCCTATTCTGAGAGCCATCATTTTTTTATTTTTCTGTCTATTGAGTGGTGTGAGGGTTTATTATTTGCAGGTCGAGCTGTAGTTTCTATTGGTACCACTTTGGGGTACATAAAACTTTTTGATCGCTTTTTATTTTGTTTTTTTTGTGGGAGATGAAGTGACCATAAAACAGCGATTCTGGCATTTACATTTATTTTTTGCGGCGTTCACCGTGTGGGTTAAATAATGTTATGTTGTAATACTGTAGTTCAGATTTTTATGGACGCGGTGATACCAGTTATGTGTGTAGTATTGTAAAGATATATAAAAATGCACAGTTCAAGAATAAGTGCTTTAACGCATTCAGTGCAAAATGTTCATAATGCAAAGTTGGCATGGGCGCCTGGAGTTGTGTCCGTGCCGTCACCACAGGGAGTTGTCTATGATTGACTGTTGACATCTTATAAATCAAATTCCAGCCATTTAACCTCATAGATGCTGTAGTCAAAAGCAACCACAACCAGTGACACCCATTGGTAGCCTGCAGGAGGTCACTATGGAAGCCGGGGGCCTGACACATAGGCACTAGGGCTGCCATCACTAAGTGCCTATTAGCCCTGCCTGAGGCAAGACCTAATAGGTACTAGTCAGTAGTATTTCAATGACAAGCAACAATTCGATAATACATATTTGGTTTCCCCGTAATTGTAACCACCCCTGTAATAAAACTAACATGTTATTTATGGCTACAATAAAAAATAAAAATTAAGGAAGTAGATTTTTTGGTATTCAATTACGTTATATGTTCCACAGAATGATTCCATTGAAAAATACAACTCCGTCTGCTCTCATACAGCTAAGTCAGTGCAAAATTATAGCATTTATGACTGTCGGCATGCAGCCCAATATATGGTGTGCCCTTAATGACAATGGCTGCATCCTTAAAGGGTTAAAGGGGTGTTCTGGTTTTAGCAAATAAAGCGTATTCATTGTATAATTTAAAAAAATGATATATTTTGTAATATACTTTATGTATCAATCCACCTTGTAGTCAGTGAAAGGGAACCTTCATTGTCTACTTTCAGGGGATGAAAATCTGTCCTGGTCATGTGATGATCACACAGGTGCCAGGCTCTTTACAGTTAAATCTGCGTCTGTCGCACATACAGCAGCTCTTCATTCTGCAAACACTAGATGGCGCCCTTGCTTGTAAGGTAGAACTACTGTATGATGAGTGGGATTTTCCACCTTCTGTTCTTGTCTCAGAAAACATCTAAATTTGAGCGCTACAAATCAGAAGACAAGTCTATAAACTTACGTCTCTCTGTTTTTTTTTTTTTGTTTGTTTTTTTTAAATAGTTTGTCTCCTTTGTCTAAAATGAAATGGATTGTGGTAGATCTAAAAAATGAGTTATGGCGTAGTATCTTATGATTTCTTTGAGTTATTTCCATCAGTGCTGAGAGGATAACTTTATTTACAGGACCCCGAAATACAGCTATATCAGACAGGACCTGATTATAGCCTGGGCAGAAGGGGTAATTGTCCTGGCCCACCAAGTGTCTCCATCACCTTACCAACTCTGTCGTTGCCATTCACTTTCTGCGCCATTGCCAACTATTGCTGAGTTGTCAATACACGGGTGTACTTCTGCTCTCAGCCCAATTATAGAAGTACACCGGGCAAAACTTGATATATTGTGTTATGCCTAGTGCGGGGCATGAGGATGCAGCTGTAAGGCAACCGGCTGCAGCAGGAGCCCTCCCCCATTGCTGTGTCTGCTATAACACCCAGCAAACATCAAAAACACTCCTTTTTAAGCAAATTAGCACAAATCCCATTCCTTTTGTGGTCCGGCTCACAGCACAGTCCCATGGAAATTGTGACTGTTGGCAAGTACGTTAGAAGTCACGAGGAGTTTTGTGACCATATAACAGCACAAAGCCACCAGCCCAGTGCCTTTATACAGGTTATGAGACTCCCCAATGATTTATAATATTCTATATCATTTATAGTAGACAGGCCTTCTAACTGTCCCATTTTTTTGTGGGATTGCCTCAGAGGGGTGAGGGTTGTGCAAGTAGAGTCTACTCTACATTATTCCTTCTAAGGTCTTGTTCACACAGTGCAGATTTGCTGCAGATTTTGCATGTATTTTTTAAGTCAAAACCAGGAACGGAACCTAAACAGAAGAAATATATAAAGAAAGGTCTTTTATGTCTGCTTTCCTGGATCCAATTCAGATTCTGACTTTAAAAAATAAAAAAAAATGCATGCAAAATCTGCACCGTGTGAACAAGACCTAGTACACACCACCTTGTCTCTGTTGTGCACCGGACCCGTCGTTTTGTCAGAAGCACGCTATTGCTTCCGGCAATATGACGGATCCGGGGCACAATAGAGACAAACAGAAACCATGGGCACCGGATCCGTCACCATTGAAATCAATGCTGATGGAAACAGAAACGTGTCAGTATGTGTCTGTTCAGGGTCCCGTACACTGCAGCTGCTGAAGAAACTCTTTCTGTTTTGTTTTTTTTTAATTGAGATGGACCACTAACTGTCAGTCAATCAGTTCTTGGCAGAGAAGTAACTTCCCACCAAAGCGATCTGTGACTGCCTCTGGAGGAAGAGATAAGCAGTGTCTATGTAGCGCCACTCATCCCTGTATATAGGACCAGTAAACCACGTGCCCAGCCGGTATTTTCACCGGGAGGACAGTTAAAGTAAAATATTTAAGTGGCAATAGCAAGTGCCCGAATTTTTGCATATTAAAACAGCGTGTGTGCAGTCAGATTTGGATTAATACTTTTCTATTACCAGGCCCATCCCTAAGAACATCAGCAGCTAGATTAAATATGAGATTGGCGCCGACGAAAGACAGCAATGGGTAAGGCCCCATGCACACGCCCACCCATTCAGTTCTATTGGCCGCGGATACCTTTCCGTAGCGCTACGGATGGGTGTCCGTTCTGTAGAAATGTTCAGAAAATTATGGAACATGTCCGTTCTTTTGCATTTTGCGTGCCATGCACCCATACTTTGTATGAGAGCATGACCCGAAAATGCGGACGGCAGTCGGCGGTCGGCCGTGCCCACGGGCCGTGATTACAAGCACGACCGTGTGCATGGGGCTTAAGGCAGGAGGAGGGTGATATGAATGAGTTAAAGTCATTGTTTGTCTGCAGCTCCTAGGCATACAGTAAGTGGCAAGTCACGCTCAGAGTGACGTCATGCCCCCAAAATCACCCTCACTTTTTACACACGCCGATTCTGTGATGTGTTTTGTTTTTTCGCAATTTTGACCAAAATTTGTCACAAAATTGCAGCAAAAAACGCCAAGAAACTGGCATGTGCAAATACACCCTGAACCTGGCCCTTTTTTTGGGCAGAAAAGGTGACAAATCTAGTTGTGCCACCATATAAGTGGAAAATGTCGTGTTTTACATGGGGAAAAATATCTGCTACACATGCACCGCGTTCCAAATTATTATGCAAATGTTATTTTTTGCTGATTTTCCTAAATAGTTGATGCAAATGACAGTCAGTATAATCTTCAAGCCATCAACCGTTGGAGTATAAAGCGAATTGTATTGAACAAATCTCCTAATGAGAACAGATTTTATTTTAGAAGTAAAAAACTCAAAATGCACTGTTTCACATTATTATGCACAACAGAGATCAAAACATTTTAAAGGTTGTAAAGAGAACTAAAATGGTAATTTGTTGAATTTGCAACATCATGAGGTCATATTTACAGAAATCAAAAGCTCTTTCAATAAAAAAAAACATGGCAGGCCAAGTTACATGTTAACATAGGACCCCTTCTTTGATATCACCTTCACAATTCGTGCATCCATTGAATTTGTGAGTATTTGGACAGTTTCTGCTTGAATATCTTTGCAGGATGTCAGAATAGCCTCCCAGAGCTTCTGTTTTGATGTGAACTGCCTCCCACCCTCATAGATATTTTGCTTGAGGATGCTCCAAAGGTTCTCAATAGGGTTGAGGTCAGGGGAACATGGGGGCCATACCATGAGTTTCTCTCCTTTTATGCCCATAGCAGCCAATGACACAGAGGTATTCTTTGCAGCATGAAATGGTGCATTGTCATGCATGAAGATAATTTTGCTATGGAAGGCACGGTTCTTCTTTTTGTACCACGGAAGAAAGTGGTCAGTCATAAACTCTACGTACTTTGCAGAGGTCATTTTCACACCGTCAGGGACCCTAAAGGGGCCTACCAGCTCTTTCCCCATGATTCCAGCACAAAACATGACTCCGCCACCTCCTTGCTGACGTCACAGCCTTGTTGGGACATGGTGTCCATTCACCAACCATCCACTACTCCATCCATCTGGATCATCCAGGGTTGCACGGCACTCATCAGTAAACAACACGGTTTGAAAATTAGTCTTCATGTATTTCTGAGCCCACTGCAACCGTTTCTGCTTGTGAGTATTGTTTAGGGGTGGCCGAATAATAGCTTTATGCACACTTGCAAACCTCTGGAGGATCCTACACCTTGAGGTTCGCGGGACTCCAGAGGCACCAGCGGCTTCAAATACCTGTTTGCTGCTTTGCAATGGCATTTTAGCAGCTGCTCTCCTAATCCTATTAATTTGTCTGGCAGAAACCTTCCTCATTATGCCTTTATCTGAACAAACCCATCTGTGCTCTGAATCAGCCACATATCTTTTCACAGTACGATGATCAAGCTTAAGTTTTCTTGAAATATCCAATGTTTTCATACCTTGTCCAGAGTATTGCACTATTTCACGCTTTTTGCTCGCTACGTGCAGCTAATAAAAGTCTAAATATAAAATAAACATGACTATATACACTACCGTTCAAAAGTTTGGGGTCACCCAGACAATTTTGTGTTTTCCATGAAAACTCACACTTATATTTATCAAATGAGTTGCAAAATGACTAGAAAATATAGTCAAAACATTGACAAGATTAGAAAATTATGGAACATGTCCGTTCTTTTGCATTTTGCGTGCCATGCACCCATACTTTGTATGAGAGCATGACCCGAAAATGCGGACGGCAGTCGGCGGTCGGCCGTGCCCACGGGCCGTGATTACAAGCACGACCGTGTGCATGGGGCTTAAGGCAGGAGGAGGGTGATATGAATGAGTTAAAGTCATTGTTTGTCTACAGCTCCTAGGCATACAGTAAGTGGCAAGTCACGCTCAGAGTGACGTCATGCCCCCAAAATCACCCTCACTTTTTACACACGCCGATTCTGTGATGTGTTTTGTTTTTTCGCAATTTTGACCAAAATTTGTCACAAAATTGCAGCAAAAAACGCCAAGAAACTGGCATGTGCAAATACACCCTGAACCTGGCCCTTTTTTTGGGCAGAAAAGGTGACAAATCTAGTTGTGCCACCATATAAGTGGAAAATGTCGTGTTTTACATGGGAAAAAATATCTGCTACACATGCACCGCGTTCCAAATTATTATGCAAATGTTATTTTTTGCTGATTTTCCTAAATAGTTGATGCAAATGACAGTCAGTATAATCTTCAAGCCATCAACTGTTGGAGTATAATGCTAATTTTATTTAACAAATCTCCTAATGATAACAGATTTTTTTTTTGGAAGTAAAAAACTCAAAATGCACTGTTTCACATTATTATGCACAACAGAGATCAAAACATTTTAAAGGTTGTAAAGAGAACTAAAATGGTAATTTGTTGAATTTGCAACATCATGAGGTCATATTTACAGAAATCAAAAGCTCTTTCAATAAAAAAAAACATGGCAGGCCAAGTTACATGTTAACATAGGACCCCTTCTTTGATATCACCTTCACAATTCGTGCATCCATTGAATTTGTGAGTATTTGGACAGTTTCTGCTTGAATATCTTTGCAGGATGTCAGAATAGCCTCCCAGAGCTTCTGTTTTGATGTGAACTGCCTCCCACCCTCATAGATATTTTGCTTGAGGATGCTCCAAAGGTTCTCAATAGGGTTGAGGTCAGGGGAACATGGGGGCCACACCATGAGTTTCTCTCCTTTTATGCCCATAGCAGCCAATGACACAGAGGTATTCTTTGCAGCATGAGATGGTGCATTGTCATGCATGAAGATAATTTTGCTATGGAAGGCACGGTTCTTCTTTTTGTACCACGGAAGAAAGTGGTCAGTCATAAACTCTACGTACTTTGCAGAGGTCATTTTCACACCGTCAGGGACCCTAAAGGGGCCTACCAGCTCTTTCCCCATGATTCCAGCACAAAACATGACTCCGCCACCTCCTTGCTGACGTCACAGCCTTGTTGGGACATGGTGTCCATTCACCAACCATCCACTACTCCATCCATCTGGATCATCCAGGGTTGCACGGCACTCATCAGTAAACAACACGGTTTGAAAATTAGTCTTCATGTATTTCTGAGCCCACTGCAACCGTTTCTGCTTGTGAGTATTGTTTAGGGGTGGCCGAATAATAGCTTTATGCACACTTGCAAACCTCTGGAGGATCCTACACCTTGAGGTTCGCGGGACTCCAGAGGCACCAGCGGCTTCAAATACCTGTTTTCTGCTTTGCAATGGCATTTTAGCAGCTGCTCTCCTAATCCTATTAATTTGTCTGGCAGAAACCTTCCTCATTATGCCTTTATCTGAACAAACCCATCTGTGCTCTGAATCAGCCACATATCTTTTCACAGTACGATGATCAAGCTTAAGTTTTCTTGAAATATCCAATGTTTTCATACCTTGTCCAGAGTATTGCACTATTTCACGCTTTTTGCTCGCTACGTGCAGCTAATAAAAGTCTAAATATAAAATAAACATGACTATATACACTACCGTTCAAAAGTTTGGGGTCACCCAGACAATTTTGTGTTTTCCATGAAAACTCACACTTATATTTATCAAATGAGTTGCAAAATGACTAGAAAATATAGTCAAAACATTGACAAGATTAGAAATAATGATTTTTATTTAAAATAATAATTTTCTCCGTCAAACTTTGCTTTCGTCAAAGAATGCTCCATTTGCAGCATTTACAGCATTGCAGACCTTTGGCATTCTAGCTGTTAATTTGCTGAGGTAATCGGGAGAAATTTCACCCCATGCTTCCAGAAGGCCCTCCCACAAGTTGGATTGGCTTGATGGGCACTTCTTGCGTACCATACGGTCAAGCTGCTCCCACAACAGCTCTATGGGGTTGAGATCTGGTGACTGCGCTGGCCACTCCATTACAGATAGAATACCAGCTGCCTGCTTCTTCCCTAAATAGTTCTTGCATAATTTGGAGGTGTGCTTTGGGTCATTGTCCTGTTGTAAGATGAAATTGGCTCCAATCAAGCGCTGTCCACAGGGTATGGCATGGCGTTGCAAAATGGAGTGCTAGCCTTCCTTATTAAAAATCCCTTTTACCTTGTACAAATCTCCCACTTTACCAGCACCAAAGCAACCCCAGACCATCACATTACCTCCACCATGCTTGACAGATGGCGTCAGGCACTCTTCCAGCATCTTTTCAGTTGTTCTGCGTCTCACAAATGTTCTTCTGTGTGATCCAAACACCTCAAACTTCGATTCGTCTGTCCATAACACTTTTTTCCAATCTTCCTCTGTCCAATGTCTGTGTGCTTTTGCCCATATTAATCTTTTCCATTTATTAGCCAGTCTCAGATATGGATTTTTCTTTGCCACTCTGCCCTGAAGGCCAGCATCCCGGAGTCGCCTCTTCACTGTAGACGTTGACACTGGCGTTTTGCGGGTACTATTTAATGAAGCTGCCAGTTGAGGACCTGTGAGGCGTCTATTTCTCAAACTAGAGACTCTAATACTTGTCTTGTTGCTCAGTTGTGCAGCGGGGCCTCCCACTTCTCTTTCCACTCTGGTTAGAGCCTGTTTGTGCTGTCCCCTGAAGGGAGTAGTACACACCGTTGTAGGAAATCTTCAGTTTCTTGGCAATTTCTCGCATGGAATAGCCTTCATTTCTAAGAACAAGAACAGACTGTCGAGTTTTTCTAGCCATTTTGAGAGTTTAATCGAACCCACAAATGTAATGTTCCAGATTCTCAACTAGCTCAAAGGAAGGTCAGTTTTATAGCTCCTCTAAACAGCAAAACTGTTTACAGCGGTGCTAACATAATTGACAAGGGTTTTCAAGTGTTTTTGAATCATCCATTAGCCCTCTAACACAGTTAGCAAACACAATGTACCATTAGAACACTGGAGTGATGGTTGCTGGAAATGGGCCTCTATACACCTATGTAGATATTGCATTAAAAACCAGACGTTTGCAGCTAGAATAGTCATTTAGCACATTAACAATGTATAAATTGTATTTCTGATTAATTTAATGTTATCTTCATTGAAAAAAACTGTGCTTTTCTTTCAAAAATAAGGAAATTTCTAAGTGACCCTAAACTTTTGAACGGTAGTGTATATCTGATATATGCTGTATACCATACCTGATGGAAGATTAAAGCACTTTAAAATAAAATAAAAAACTTTGGCAAATGCGCTGCAACCAGAGACTTGTGAGCTGTGCCTTACATGTCAGTGACAGCTACGGCCAACCTTAGGATAGATGGCGCCTTGTGTGAAATCTCCTTTCGGCACCCCATCATAAAAAAAAAATGCCCCATAAAGAAGTATAATGCCCCCACACAGTATAATGCTGTATTTAGTGCCCCCACACAGTATATTCCCCCACCACACACAGTATAATGCCCCTTTAGTGCCCCCACACAATATAATGCCCTTTTAGTGCCCCCCATACAGTATAATTCCCTTAGAGCTGTTCCATACAGTATAATGCCCCATAGTATAATGCCACCTTTAGTGCCCCACACACAGTATAATACCCCCTAATGCCCCCACACACAGTATAATACCCCCTTTAACGCTCACACAGTATAATGCCCCATAGCTGCCCCATACCGTATAATGCCTCCATAGCTGCCGCCCCACTATAATGCTCCTTTAGTACCCCCATACAGTATAATGCCCCCATAGCTGCCCTATACAATATAATGCCTCCATACCGGCCCCCAAGTCTAATGCCCCTTATTGCCCTCCTCCACAGTATAATGTCCCCTTTAGTACCCCCCATACAGTATAATGCCCCCATAGCTGCCCCATACAGTATAATGCCTCCATAGCGACCCCCCAAGTATAATGCCCCTTATTGCCCTCCTCCACAGTATAATGTCCTCTTTAGTGCCCCCCACACAGTATAATGTCCCTCAAGTATCCTCACAAAGTATAAATAATACCTTGGAGCCCTGGGTAGCGATCAGTGTTTGGTTTTAACTCACCACTTATCACTGGGCGCTCCTTCTCTGCTTCGGCCCCGACGCTGCACTGAGTTTGACATACATTCCTTTGTAATGTCACGTGACACGTCACATGTCAGTTTCGGAGTAGCGAAAGTCAGCTGCAGAGTCGCCAGGCCCGGGCGTCAGGCCTGTGTGGCCCTAGGCAAAGTTAAAAATGGAACCCCAAATGCTGAATTATTGTATCAATAATGCATCAGAAGGCGGTGTGCAGAGAACTGCATCGTTGATTTCTGGCGCGTCCAGGATTGTTGCAAGCATATGTCCCTCCTCTTACACAAAAAAATTATCTATATACAAATACAGTTATTATATCATACCACTATACCAGATTAAATATTACCTGCATACTGTTAATGAACACAACTCACTATTAAAAGAACAATATTACCAGTAATAACAGAATACAAGGTCCAAATAATACCGCCACACCATAACCACATAGTGACGGAATAATACCGTCATAGTGTTACTGAATAACATCGCCAAATCATAACCACATAGTGACTGAATAATACCCCCATACGGTTACCGAATAATACTGACATACTGTTATTGAATAATACCCCCATATTATTACTGAATAATACTGCCACACCATAACCACATATTGACTGAATAATACCCCGATACTGTTACTGAATACTACCTCCACACCATAACCACATAGAGACTGAATTATACCCCCACATGGTTACTGAAAAATAACACCGCACCATAACCACATAATGACTGAATAATACCCCGATACTGTTACAGAATAATACCGCCACACCATAACCACAAAGCAATTGAATAATACCCACATACAGTTACTGAATAATACTGCCACACCATAACCACAGTGACTGAATAATAACGCCACACCATAACCATATAGTTATTGAATAATACCCCCATACTGTTACTGGATAATACCCCCACACCATAATCACATAGTGACTGAATAAATACCCCCATACTGTTACTGAATAATACCGCCATACTGTTATTGAATAATACCCCCATACTGTTACTGAATAACACTGCCACACCATAACCACATATTGACTGAATAATACCCCAATACCGTTACTGAATAATACCTCCGCACCATAACCACATAGTGACTGAATAATACCCCCCATACTGTTACTGAACAATACCTCCACACCATAACCAAATAGTGACTGAATAATACCACCATACTTGCAATGGATTTCTTTGTCGACGCCCGTGATTAATCAGCCTGCATCTGTGCCTAGGTCTGTTAGAGTGACTCGATCTGCTACCACTCAGGCTGGGAGGCTGAGGAGTGGGAGAACCTATCACAGCCTGGCCAGACGGAGCTAGCTCCCGCCCTCTGTCTATTTATACCTTCATTTCCTGCTCCTCCTTTGCCTGTGATTCTGTCCTGTTTCCTGGCTCTGCTGCTCCTGCTTGTTCTATTGTCCTCTGCTTCAAATTGACCCTGGCTTTACTGACTACTCTCCTGCTCTGCGTTTGGTACCTCGTTCACTACTGTTGTTGCTCACGGTGTTGCCGTGGGCAACTGCCCCATTTCCCTTAGCTTCTGGTACCCTTGTCTGTTGGTCTGTCGTGCACTTATTGAGCGTAGGGACCGTCGCCCAGTTGTACACCGTCGCCTAGGACGGGCCGTGCAAGTAGGCAGGGACTGAGTGGCGTGTAGATTAGGGCTCACATGTCTGTCTCCCTACCCCGTCATTGCAATACTGTTACTGAATAATACCTCCATACCATAAGCACATAGTGACTGAATAATACTCCCATACTGTTACTGAATAATACCGCCATAGCATAAGCACATAGTGACTGACTAATACTCCCACACTGTTACTGAATAATACCCCCATACTGATACTGAATAATACCGCCACACAATAACTACATAGTGACTGAATACCCGCACACTGTTACTGAATAATACCACCGCACCATAACCACATAGTGACGGAATAATACCCACATACTGTTACTGAATAATACAACCACAACATAAGCACATAGTGACTGAATAATACTCCCATACTGTTACTGAATAATGCCGCCACACTATAACCACATAGTGACTGACTAATACCACATAATGTTACTGAATAATACTGCCACACCATAACCACATAGCATGAATAGTATTAGTATAGTATTATTCAGTCACTATGTGGTTATGGTGTGGCGGTATTATTCAGTTACAGTGTGGGGGTATTATTCAGTAACGGTATGGGGGTATTAGTCAGTCACTATGTGCTTATAGTATGTCGGTACTATTCAGTAAAAGTATGATGGTATTATTCAGTCACTGTTACTGAACAATACCGACACACCATAACCACATGGTGACTGAATAATACCCCCATACTGTTACTGAATAAAAAACACTATACAGACCAAGATTACCACCAAATAGCAACCATATAGTGTTAGATGCCAGTTATACACAAGAGCTCTGTAGACGATATAAGTGAATACAGCACATTTATATCCAGTGACTCCCAGGTGATGTTTTCTCTGATTAGAGTCGTTCACTTTCCCTTTTTTTCTCCATCCAGCCCAGACCACTGTGATGACTTATAACAGCCACGACTCATCTCTGCAGAATTTGACACACAGACATGTTGGTTTCTCGCTTCTCCAGCACCCTCCACACCTATGCCACATCCTCTAAACAAACTAGTAATTCAAAGTGCCCAAGATGGTAATAATGATCCCTCAGTGCTCGACACAATAAAAGTGCACCTCAGTAACCGTGTCCCTTTTGTGCCCCCACACAGTAATAAAGCCCCCTTTGTGCTCCCTGTCGATAGTGCTACTGCGTCCCCTGTAGATAGTGCGACACACACAGCCCCCCTCTTGAATATAGTGCCACACAGCCCGCCCTTGCAGATAGTGCCACCCAGTGGCGTAACTACTGCTGTAGAGGATGTAGCGGCTGCTACGGGGCCCATGCCGCCCGCTGACACTGCCCCCCATGCCTGGTGGCGCCGCTACCAGCCGTTATGACTGCTACATCAGTATACAATGCCACTACGGGGCCCGTGCCGCCCGGGCCTCTAACATTTATGGGCCGGGGGGCACTGGCCCTCTCTTGCCCAGTGGCGTCGCTAGCACCGGAGGGGGCCACGGTGCTAGTGACAGCCACCGTCTCTTGCAGTAATTGTACCTGCATCTATAGCACACAGGTACAAATACATGAATGGCACCCGACCTTTCAGTGCCTTACAATGTCGCTAATTGGCGGGGCAAAATGATTTGCCAAGCCAATCATCGCCTTTCAAAAACGGTTGTTGATAGGAGCTTTTTGACGGGGCAAGTCATTAAGCCCTGCCAATCAGCGCCTTTCAATGATGCTAGCGACGAATTGTGCCGCTTACGTCGTTCAGCCCTGTAACATCTATGGCCGTGGTCCGTCGTTCTATCTTACCCTTCGATGACCGCGGCCATGGACATTCTGCTGCTGTGCTGCGTCGTCCCCCTGTGAGGCGCCGGCACTCACTTCCGGGTATCGAGACTGTCTCCCGGAGGGTGCGCGCACGCTCGTGCCCGCTCTTAAAGGGCCAGCACGCGCGCATGAAATCATCATCAACTCACATGATTTCCTGGACTATGAGAAGGTTCCTGCCCTTCTGATCCTCGCCTGAGCATTGTTGTTGTTTCCCAAAGTCTGTCTTGCAAATGGTCTCCTAAGTGTCTTCCAGCTTCCCAGTATTCCCCGTACCTGGATCCTGTTTCCCGTGCTATCCAGTACTATCCTGATCTACTGCCATGCTGAACTGTTGCCGTGCTGTGCTGCATTTCCACGCCTGCTCTGCTACTCCACACCTGATGTCTACCTGCCGCCTGGTCCCAGCCGTGCCTGCCTTGGTACTCTCTACATCGCCTCAGTTAACCTTTCTGCACTATTGACTCTGGACCATACCTGTTTGGCCAGCTGCCATCCCACTACACTGTATTTTCCAGTGGGTCCACACCCCGCATCGTGACAGTACGCTCAGGTCATGGACCCCGCTGGTCAATTTAAGGGCATGTCACCCTCCAAAGCCATGCAGGCGGACCTGCAGGACCTCCGAGCAAGACAGGATCAACTTCTTGTGGCAGTGGACTCCATGACCCTGCATTGACTACCAGGGCCTCAATCGGATCACGGTGAAGAACAGGTACCCATTGCCTTTGATTTCGGAACTGTTTAATCGCATACGGGGGGGGGGGCAATATTTTTTTCAAAACTGGACTTGCGGGGGGCCTACAACCTGATTCAGATTCGTCAGGGTGAGGAGTGGAAGACCGCATTTAATATACGTGATGGGCACTATGAATACCTAGTTATGCCCTTCGGCCTGTGTAACGCCCCCGCGGTGTTTCAAGAATTTGTCAATGACATTTTTCATGATCTCCTCTATGTCTGTGTTGGTTGTGGTGTATCTCGATGACATTTTGATTTTTTCCCCAGATTCGGTAACTCATCAGAGTCATGTCCGCCAGGTGTTGCTTCGTTTAAGGGAGAATCATCTTTATGCCAAGCTGGAGAAGTGCATGTTTGAAAAAAGATCTCTTCCCTTCCTGGGTTATATCATCTCTGATCAGGGCCTCAAGGGTGGACCCTGAGAAGGTAAAAGCTGTCCTGGAGTGGCCACGCCCCCAAGGCTTAAGGGCCATACAACGCTTCCTGGGATTCGCCAACTTCTACCGGCTGTTCATCTCCAACTTCTCGTCATTGACAGCCCCCATCTCTACCCTCACAAAAAAGGGTATGAATGCCAAAATGTGGACTCCGGAGGCAGAAGCTGCATTTGAGACCTTAAAAAAAGCCTTTACGTCAGCCTCTATTCTTCACCATCCTGATGTGTCCCTACAGTTTTCTTTAGAGGTGGACGCTTCCTCTGTTGATGCAGGTGCACTGTTGTTCCAGAGAGGTTCTAAAGGCAAGACTGGGGTATGTGGCTACTATTCCAAACAGTTTTCTTCCGCAGAGCGCAACTACTCGATTAGGGATCGGGAGTTACTGGCCATCAAGCTGGCCCTGCAGGAGTGGAGACATCTATTGGAGGGCGCAGTCCATCCTATCCTGGTCTTCACGGATCACAAGAATCTGACCTATTTACAGACGCTCAACGGTTGAACACTCGTGAAGCCAGGTGGTCGTTGTTCTTTGCTCAGTTCCGGTTCGAACTCCACTACCGACCAGCCGACAAGAATGTGAGGGCCGATGCCTTGTCTAGGTCATTTGAAACAGAGGACACTGTGGAGTCCCCACAGAATATTATCGACCCTTCCTGCATCTATTCTGTTAACCCTCTGTAGGTTAGTGACATTCCTCCAGGAAGAACTTTTGTACGTCTGGCTAACAGAAGAAGAATCATTCGCTGGGGTCACAGTTCCAAGCTGGCAGGTCACGTGGGTGCCCATAAGACCCCAGACCTAATGGCCCATCAGTTCTGGTGGCCCACAATACCCAAAGACGTCATGGACTTTGTCTCCTCCTGTACGGTGTGTGCAGAAAACAAAGTTGCCCACTCCAGACCAGCCGTTCTGCTCCAACCACTGCCTGTGCCCGATGCCCCCTGGCAGCATGTTGCTATGGACTTTGTCACAGATCTGCCTCTCTCTGCGGGATGCAGTGTGATCTGGTTGGTGGTGGATCGATTCTCTAAAATGGCTCATTTTGTTCCCCTGACTGGCTGACCTCTTCATACGACACGTTTTCCGTCTGCACGGCTTGCCTCTGCATATTGTCTCGGATCGAGGGGTCCAGTTCACCTCGAGGTTTTGGAGAGGTCTCTGCAGCCTCCTCGGTGTAAAGTTGGACTTCTCTTCGGCCTATCATCCCCAGTCCAATGGGCAAGTCGAGAGGATTAACCAAATTATGGAGAACTATCTACGGTACTTTGTTTCCAGGCGACATGATAACTGGGATAAGCTGCTCCCGTGGGCAGAATTGTCCTATAATAACCATACTAGTGAGTCCACCACCTCCAGCCCGTTCTTCATAGTCTACGAACAACATCCTTGAATACATCTTCCCATCTCTACTATGTCCCAGGTGCCTGCAGCTGACTCGACCCTCAGGGACTTTATGCAGATATGGCAACAGACCTGATCTTCTATTCTACTGGCAGTTGACCGCATGAAGAAAAAAGCAGATACTAGAAGACGGGATCCTCCTCAGTTTCTTCCAGGTACGAAGGTCTGGTTGTCCTCAAAGAATATCCGGCTGAGGGTGCCGTACTGCAAATTTGCTCCCAGGTTCCTCGGACCCTTCGAGATCCTTCTACAAATTAACCCGGTCTCTTACAAACTGCGGCTGCCTCCTACCCTTAAGATCCCTAACTCCTTCCATGTCTCCTTGCTGAGGCCCGTGGTCCTGAAACGCTACTCTAGGACTCTTAGTTCCGCAGTGGCTCTTGGCGGCTCGTCAGGGACTTTCGAGGTAAGGGAGATTCTAGCCACCAAGAAGGTGGGAGGAAGGACGTTTTATTTGGTGGATTGGAGGGGATTCGGTCCAGAAAAGAGGTCTTGGGAGCCAGAGAAGAACATCGATGCCCCTGTCCTCATGAGGAAGTTTCTCTCCCGCTCTGGCCCCAAGAAGAGGGGGAGTAAGAGGAGGGATACTGTAACGTCTATGGCCATGGTCCATCATTCTAACTTACCCCTCAACGACCGCGGCCATGGACATTCTGCTGCTGTGCTGCGTCGTCCCCCTGTGAGGCGCTGGCACTCAATTCCGGCCATCGAGACTGTCTCCCGGAGGGTGCGCGCGCGCACTCGTGCCCACTTTTAAGGGGCCAGCGCGTGCGCATGAAATCATCATCAACTCACATGATTTCCTGGACTATAAGAAGGCCTCTGCCCTTCTGATCCTCGCCTGAGCGTTGTTGTTGTTTCCCAAAGTCTGTCTTGCAAATGGTCTCCTAAGTGTCTTCCAGCTTCCCAGTGTTCCCCGTACCTGTATCCTGTTTCCCGTGCTATCCAGTACTATCCTGATCTACTGCCGTGTTGAACTGTTGCCGTGATGTTCTGCATTTCCACGCCTGCTCTGCTACTCCACGCCTGTCCCCAGCCGTGCCTGCCTTGCTACTGTCTACATTGCCTCAGGTAACCTTTCTGGACTATTGACTCTGTACCATACCTGTTTGGCCAGCTGCCATCCCGCTATGCGGTACAGCCCAGTGGGTCCACACCCCGCATCGTGACAAGCCCCAGCAGATCTGCTCAGAAGAGCGCAGGTCTGCATTGCCACCGGACGGCGCGGAACGGGATCATGTGAGTATGTAAAGTTTTATTTTTTTATAATAAATCTGTGAGTGGTATTATCTACAGGGAGGGGGCTCTATCTACAGGGGGGGTCTATATGTGGGGATGTGGAGCACTATATATAGGGGGAGCTATATCAGGGACACTATATACAGTGGTGGGCTATATGTGGAGCACTATCTATAGGGGAAGCAATTTGTAGGGCACTATCTATAGGGGTGTGCTATATGTGGGACACTATATACAGGAGTGGGTTACCTGTGGGCACTATCTACAGGGGGCTATATGTAGGGCACTGTCTACAGGGATGGGCTATATGTGGGACACTATATACAGGGGGAGATATATGTGAGGCACGATCTACAGAGGTGGGCTATATGTGGAGCACTATCTATAGGGGAAGCTATGTGTAGTGGTTAGCACTATTGCTTGCAGCTCTGGAGTCCATATGTGGGCACTATCTACAGGGGGCACGGTGTGTGTGTTGGACACAGTGTATGGTACTATTATAATCAGGGGCACAGTGTATGGCGCTATTATATTTAGAGGTGTTGAGAATTGTATCTTTGTATAAATGTGCAGAAATGAGAAGCTGAAGAAATCTGAACGGAAAACTGCAGAAATTGTTCGTGGCCGGGAGAAGTCTTCATAGAGGTCTGGACCTGATGGAGAATAAAATAAATAAAGAACTAGAATATGAGACGTTACCAGTGAGTCCATTAATGTAAATGTTTATTCTGCCTCTAATTAGTAATGTGGTCACTGTATGATCTGCAGCAAGTTGATGGGTGGTTTGATTTTGATATGATTTTTTGGCACTATATACAAGGGGGGGGCAGGGTGGCACTATATACAAAGGGGGGAGCAGGGTGGCACTATATTCAAGGGGTCTCAGGGTGGCACTATATACAAGGGGGGAAGCAGGGTGGCACTATACACTAGGGGGCTGTGGGACACTATATACAGGTGAGCTGTGTGGCACTATACACAAGGGAGAGCTGTATGGCACTATACACAAGGGGGAGCTGTGTGGCACTACACAAGGGGGAACTGTGTGGCACAATATACAAGGGGCTGTGTGGCACTACTAAGGGGGCACTGTGTGGCACTATTAAGGGGGGCTGTGTGGCACTATCTACTAGGGGGCTGTGTGGCACTCTTTACAAGGAGAGGGCTGTGGCGCTATCTACGAGAGGCTGTGTGTGGCGCAATCTACTAAGGGCGGGACTGTGTGGCACTATACACAAGGGAGGGGGGCTGTGTGGTGCTATATACAGGGGCTTTATGGCGATATCTACTGGGGGGCTGTTTGGCACCATCTACAAGCGGGAGGTGGGGGCGCTATCTACAAATGACGTGTGACACTGTCTACAGGGGGGGGCTGTATAGCACTGTCTACAGAGGGGCAGTATGGCACAATCTACAGGGGGCACTATCTATAAGGGGCACCTGGGGGGGCCCCAGTCAAAAGTTTGCATTACGCCCTGTCTTTCCTAGTTACGCCCCTGTGAATACCCTTCATAACGCCCGGTGCCCGGAGGCAACCGGAGCGGCTGATCGATGCGGGGTCCGGGTGTCGGACGCCCACCGATCATATACTGATGATAGGTCATCAGGTGTATGTGCTTGGACAACCCCTTTAACTGTAGCAACCAGTGTCATTCAGCTGCGACCAAGGCAAATAAGATCAAGGGGTGACATGCACCTGATGAGAATAGGCCTACCACTTTATAAATCTCTAGTCAGACCACACATGGAATATTGGGGCAGATTTACTATTTAAATTGAGCCAGAATTTTGCAATGCACCACATTTATTAACTTTTTTAGATAGTTTTTTCTCCATGCTCGGCAAGGGGCGTGGTTTAGCGGGAAATGGGGTGGTCTAAAAATGCAACACTGCGCCAAAAAAATGCTAGATTTGTGACACAAAAAACTGGCATAAACTAAGCCAACTAATATGTGGTTTAAGAAAGAGAATTGTGTCTTGCATGTCTAGCAAGATGCACCAAATTTATCATACAGTGTGCCCCACTTTAATAAATTTGGCTAATTTTTCCATAGGATTAGAAATGTGGCTTTTGCTTCATGGGGGTTTTGCCTTCCTCTTGATCAATATTGCAGAATAATAGACTGAACTGGATGGACATATGTTTTTTTTCCGATCTTACAGATTGCACATATAGTATGTCCGCCCTGCATGATCTGCACTCTTAGGCCCCATGCACACGACCGTAAAAAACCTCTGTTTTTGCGGACTGCAAACGCGGTCCGCAAAAACGGAGCCATTGACTTTCATTGAACACTGACACCTTTCCGTAGCACTACGGAAGGGTGTCCGTGCCGTGGAAATGTTCCGGGAATTATGGAACATGTCCGTTCTTTCGCATTTTGCGGGCCGTGCTCCCATACTTTGTATGGGAGCACGGCCCGAAAATGCGGCTGTCAGTCAGCGGCCGGCCGTGCCCGCAATCGCGGGCCGTGATTGCGGGCACGGTCGTGTGCATGGGGCCTTAGTCTGTAAGACGTCTTAGGCTGACTTTACATTTTGCTTCTGTATGTGATTTTTCTACAATAATAGGAGTAGAGCCTACTAGAAAGGGAAATGATAGTGAAAGTTTCTCTTCTTCTTTGCACTAGGATCAAGTACAAGACAAAGGATCTAGTGTTAAGAAACATCAACGCCTCATATACATGGCAACGCCATTTGCAGGGAACCTTTATGGTATGTTCACACGCTAAAGTAAAAACGGCTGTAAAATATGGAACGGTTTTCAAAGGAAAACAGCCTTTGATTTTCAGCCGTTTTTAAAGCATCAAACGTTTTTTGATGCGTCCTTTTGAGCCGTTTTTGGAGCTGTTTTTCTACTGACACAATGAAAACCGTCTCCAAAAACGGCTCAAGAAGTGACATGCACTTGTTTTTTCGCAACATTTTTTCAAACGGCCGCATAAAAAAAACTCACCGTTTGAACGAAACGCCGTTTTTCCCATTGAAATCAATGGGCAGATGTTTGGAGGTTTTCAGCTTTCGTTTTTTCAGGCATTTTTCGAGGCGTTTACGTCACGAAAAATGCTTGAAAACACTGCACGTGAACATACCCAAACAGTGACACCTGTGGCTTCATATTACCGTTCCATAAGTACTCTGTGTGCTGCCATATGGTCCCTCTAAATGAAATTACAGGCATACAGACATACAACAGGACCTCGTAAACTTTATGGAAGCCTTATTATGGCTTTGTACAACTCATGGGTTGTATGGAGAAGTAATATTACCGTGTGCATGAGCCGTACTCTTAAAGGGTAACTAAATTTTCCAAAAACTTCTGACATGTCATAGTGACATGTCAGAAGTTTTGATGAGTTGAGGTCCGAACACTGAGACCCCCCTGATCACTAAAACAAAACGACAGAAGAGCTCGGGTTAGCGTTGTGCCGCTTCTTTTCTGATCTGATTTTCTCGGAAAGTCGATCAGTTGGTCTACTCAAAGACGTTCTATTGAGTCCGTACACCAATTGCTCGGCTTTCCGAGAAAAGTTTGTGGGGAGAATTAACACTGTCGGTGACTCAATGGATGAGACACAACTTCTTGGTTCAACTTCTTTTACTGTAATGAACACGCAACAGGAAATTCTCTTCTGTGGAGCAGACAGGAATGCTGAGGTTGGGGACTTCGAAGCCGCTGGAAATCCCCCAGAGAGAGATCGTGCCTGAACCCCACGTTGCCAAGCTTGGCAGGGAACACACCGCTGTCAGTTACAGTGGGAGCTACCCACTACTGTCAGCATACCCCCGGGTAAGAGTCACACTCTCGGCCCGGGGGTCGCGTCGTGGGAATCAGTGGACTACCCGTACCTACTGGCACCGCCACGGGTCCTTGCGGAGCTATGCGCTACCTTTCGTGACAAACCCTCTCTCGCCTCAGTCGGCGGCCCGAATGTCAGACGCACCTAGGATGCAACTGAACAGGTGAGGTTGACAAGTCCGGTGAATAGTCCAATAAAGTAATATGTGGAAACCACCTATCACACAGTGTATCGCAGATCACATTGGTGTACACCACCCAGTATAACTATGAGTATGAGGAAAGGGAAGAGGGAAAAGATGTGATCTGATTTAATATTTAACTTGTATTGATATGCATTAATATGTAAAAAATGATGAAAATGAAATAAAAAATCCGTTGGTGCAAAAGGTATCTGTGAGTGACCCCCAAACTCACATACCTGAGGCCATGTAATTGTTGGTGAATTGTGATAACTATCAAAGGTGTTCAGACAAAAAACACATGTAATGGTATACTTGCAAAATGGCGAGCATATGGTCTCAAATTGCGTGGATGCAGAAATGAGAGCAGTGGTAGCTTGTAGCACTACCAAACGGCTTCACTGCGGTGAAGTCTTAACATGTGCCTACACACTGCGCCCTTACTTTGAATCCCCTGTGTACCAGGGCTAAAGCACCAACCACAGCCAGGTACGTATTGCCGTGATGTGCGGAAGAGCATGGGTGTTGATACATTTGTATCGCTGCTATATAGTATTCAATTGAACTGTAAGTCAATTGCAATATGGTAGGAATTGTAAGGGCCAATGGTGATACACCTGCAGAGTGTGATCGTGCAGTGGATCAGGGCAATTGTACCACCGCACGGCCGTGCATGACTGCCGTAGGTGATCTAAACAGTCAGCAAACAGCTGCACTCTCACGCCGCCGCTTCTGTGTAACAGAGCAGCAGCGTGGGGAACAGCCGCTGAGCTCTGCTGTGCCCGCGTCCAGCTGTCAAAGAGGACGCGGCACAAACAGCGTAAATAAGTGTAACTCCACTGTAGGTGGACTTGGGCTCAACGTACAGCCCTGACCCGTAGGTAAACGGGGTAGGCAGTGGTAGAGGAGCCGCACGGCAAGTGCACCAGAGGTCAGATTAAGCCGTGGCGGCTGGATAGAACAACACACCCAGCCGCTCGTATTAGCAGCAGTGTGTGCTACGCTTACAGCACTGTTATGCTGCAAGCTGTCAGTGCTGTAAGCATAGCACACTCTGCTGCTAATACGAGCGGCTGGGTGTGTTGTTCTATCCAGCCGCCACGGCTTAATCTGACCTCTGGTGCACTTGCCGTGTGGCTCCTCTACCACTGCCTACCCCGTTTACCTACGGGTCAGGGCTGTACGTTGAGCCCAAGTCCACCTACAGTGGAGTTACACTTATTTACGCTGTTTGTGCCGCGTCCTCTTTGACAGCTGGACGCGGGCATAGCAGAGCTCAGCGGCTGTTCCCCACGCTGCTGCTCTGTTACACAGAAGCGGCGGCGTGAGAGTGCAGCTGTTTGCTGACTGTTTAGATCACCTACGGCAGTCATGCACGGCTGTGTGGTGGTACAATTGCCCTGATCCACTGCACGATCACACTCTGCAGGTGTATCACCATTGGCCCTTACAATTCCTACCATATTGCAATTGACTTACAGTTCAATTGAATACTATATAGCAGCGATACAAATGTATCAACACCCATGCTCTTCAGCACATCACGGCAATACGTACCTGGCTGTGGTTGGTGCTTTAGCCCTGGTACACAGGGGATTCAACGTAAGGGCGCAGTGTGTAGGCACATGTTAAGACTTCACCGCAGTGAAGCCGTTTGGTAGTGCTACAAGCTACCACTGTTCTCATTTTTGCATCCACGCAATTTGAGACCATATGCTCGCCATTTTGCAAGTATACCATTACATGTGTTTTTTGTCTGAACACCTTTGATAGTTATCACAATTCACCAACAATTACATGGCCTCAGGTATGTGAGTTTGGGGGTCACTCACACATACCTTTTGCACCAACGGATTTTTTATTTCATTTTCATCATTTTTTACATATTAATGCATATCAATAAAAGTTAAATATTAAATCAGATCACATCTTTTCCCTCTTCCCTTTCCTCATACTCATAGTCCAATAAAGTCCTGTCAACCCGACCGTTCCTTCTGTCTGCTCCTGATCCAACAATATTCGCCAATAACAGTTCAAAGCATTACTTACAGGCTGTGATTACAGAAGTGATACACTCTTGGGTAAACGCAGGGACACCGGCACGAGTAATGAGGTAGCGAGACTGTACTTGGGCCTAATTCTAGGCTAAGTCATCTGTTTCTTTCAGGACTAGTCTCCTATGTGCGCTGTGACCAGGATGAACGAGTGACGTCACTTTCTGTAGAGAGTCACTGGCTATAATACTGGTACTGGCTCTGAGGAGGAATCTAGGATCCTCGGTCAGGGGATTTACTGTCTATGTCCGGTACCTGTGCCTGCTGCAGGTGGCACACTCCGCTCCTGCCCGGTCCTCTGTTACTGCACCGGCGCTGTACCTGTGGTTGCTGCAGGTGGCATGCTCCGCTCCTGCCCGGTCCTCTGTTACTGCACCGGCCTCTGTTCAGCTGTCAGGCAGCCCTTGCTGCGGACCCTTTGTTTCTCGGTCCTGGACCTCGGCCCCTGTTGCTCTTGCTTCCGCACGCTCCTGCTCTTTCAGACACTTTCTCCTCGCGCCCTTTCTCACCTTCCGCGCGCTCTCACACACACGTCACCGCCCACTTCTGGTCCTCCTCCTCTCTTTCCTGCGGCCACGTGTCGGCATCTCCCAACTTCCTACCTCTTCATACACAGGTACGTGTATTTATGGCACCCGGCGTATTAGCCGTTGCCACGGCGACAGTGACGCTCCTCCGCTCGAGAGCCGACCTCCCGAACTAGCACTGGCCAATGTCCCTGCGTTATTCCCTAACAGGAACAGTAACAATTAAGTTAAATCACCCTTACAAGTCGATCAGCAAACAAAGTGGCTCAGCGCTCACCCGAACGCTTCTGCCGCTTTGTTTTAGCGATTGATGGGGTCTCAGTGCTTGGACCCCTCACCGATCAAAACTTCTGACATGTCACTATAACATGTCAGAAGTTTTTTTTAAAGTTTATTTATCCTTTAACTTTTTTCCAATTGTGAGTCACATTCATATAGTAAGTGGTGTCAATTCAAATTAAAGGGATTTCCCGGCCACAATGTTTTATGATCCGTTCAGAGGATCGGTCATAAATTATAAATCAGTAACTGCCCGGCTGCTGGGACCCTCACCCATCCAACCATTGGTCCAATATCACACTGTGAGGCCTATACAGATATTGTTTCCATTTCTATATATGTGTATTATAGTAATACTGTATATTACGTTTTCACATTTCATGGTAATGACATAATCCTACAACAACGTATACTGGTTTTTGCTTTGTTTATTCAATAAAGCTTTATTTACTTGGTTTTTACAAAAAAAATACAACTTTGTGTTCTGTACTATGTATACTGTATAGTATTTGCAGTTATCTTACAATGATATCATAACTTATATAGATAATGTATATGGCTTCTAGATAAACATCTGTATAATTTGGGGTCACTGAATGATTTGCACATCTGTATTTACCCTCCATGACGGAAGTCATCACATTCCCGCTGTCTCTTATATAGAAATAACATGGTATAATCATTGGTGGTTACAGTTTTAATATATGAGGTATGTGATATATCAGGTGAAATATTTGTTCTTTGGAGGAGTCATTTTAAGAAAGGCCGATGTAAGAATGAAGATATCCCAAGCCAACCCCATGGTGACTATGTAAAGCCAGATCTGCGCCAATTCAGCCTTCACCTGGTGGCCCGAAAAACAAAAACAGACTGGTTGCTAGGGATACGTTACTTGACAAGCTAAAAAAAAAAGGCCATAGCAACCAGTCTGTCTCAAATGAAGTTGGATTGTCACTGTATAGACAACATGGATGGGAAAATTAAATTGGCAGTACCATTTCTTATGTCAGGCTGCATTAATACAACTATTTTTCTAAGAAAAAAAAAGAGCGTCCTGAAGGGTAATGAAATTTGGAGTTTCCAAAGAGATCAGTAGTAATTTCTGGGCCCTATACAGCTAAATTGTGTGGGTCCAAGGAACCCCCCCCCCCCAGGTTAGGGGAGAGACAGAAGTTTGCAAGGGCTCTGAGCTTGGAGAGGCCTATGTTGTAAGGGGGGTTTGAACTCATCTCTCTCAGAGGAAGAAAATCGCTGCTGGGGTGGGAATCTAAGTAGGATGGGATTGACATAGCCACCAATTCAGGATTAAAATATAGAAGCCGAACAATAAGGCTAGGGGGTTCAAGGCATTACCCACGAGTCGCAATAAATTCAACCATGTTATGATCTTTTGGGATGGTCAGTAGGCGGCTTGTGATTTTTTTCCATTGAAAAATATATTGAGGCAGCGTTCCAGTAATTCAGAGATTTTTTTGCAACTCGTTGGTGACACCATGTGACCGTAGAGCCTAAGCCTAATGCTAATTCGTGGCTAGTGGGACCCCTGTTTACCTTTATTGTGGAAGCAGCTGGCTACCTGGTAGGTAGCAATATGCTCAATGCATGCTGAAAAAAATGGGTTCTGCAGGAACCATGTTTTATTTTAATTTGCATACTTGGCATAATGACCTGTAGACAAAGCAGATGAAATATAGGCATGTACTGTATTGCTCAAGGTGACCTTGACCTAACATAAAGGACGTTCCTAAAAGCTAAAATTTGCACCTCATTTGGCAGAAACCAGGACAGCTGGTGAGAAAACCTCTAAGTTGGCCATAGACTGGAGATACATTTTCGACTGTTTTTACTGATTGCTGGCCATCAATAACAACTGATGTTCTGTCAAAATTTCTATCCAGAATTGGATATTTTTCAGTTGCTAGTCGGCCATAACCTAAACTTTAGGGTAAGACTGATCGGGAGTTAATAGGTTTTTTTCCTTCATTTTTTCCCCCCACCCTTACTGTATATATGCATTTTTGACTGTGCAGTTATATATGGTCATATTGCTATTGGCCAAAAACATTACCGTTGGTTCAGACAACTCAAGTCTATGGGCAGTTTTAGGTTTGACAGATTAGGTCGATCCAACTATTCTCTTACCTTTATTTACCCAGGATCAATGTTTTTTTATTTTTTCAGTGTGGGAAGAGAACATTGCTGTAGCTGTAAACTATGAAACTACACCGTACCGCAACTATCAAAGCCCTGAATAAAACCTAAATACGACCAGCTTCTGATAATGGTCCCTTTTTTCACTCTTAAAGAAGTTGGCTCAATATGATAACCCCTAATAGGGCATATGGAAGTCATAGAGTTGGGTCCCCTGGTTGGGATCCTTTTCTATTAGCGAGTGCTCTGACAAAGAGTGACTCTGGATCTGAAAGATGCGGCTTATGCATTACAAATAAATGGTGGTCATGTAATACTTCAAGTATGGTGTACTGCCATTTCGATCTCAGATGCTTGCCAAGGGTTTCAGTAGGCCGGACCATAGGATATCATCTGATAGCCAAGAAAGCTTCATGTAAAAAATGTGTTTGTGCTGATGAGACAACTTCTTTAAAATGTTATTGAGAGTGATCTGTAATTGTGACATTTAATGCTTCACTAGTCGCTATTATAATGAGCATGGACGAATCCCAATAGATTTCTTCCCAGGTCCATCTTTGGTCTGAACCGGACAGTGCCGTTCCCACCAGTTAGTAAAATGAATGCAGGAACAGGACCATACGAGTAAGAGCAGGACCACATTAATGGTGCTCACAAAGTAGTGCCATCTAATGGTTTCTTTCACCCACACTCCAGCCTTGCTACTGCTGTCCTCTCCCTACTTAGGAGGCTCCCATGGTCATGGGAACCTAGAGCAGATGCACCAGAGCTAGAGATTATCTGACCTTAGACAAGAGCAGGATGACCTTAAGACTCTAACCGGGACAAGTCAAGTTTCTCCTTGAAGGACATGTGAAATAAACAATGGTCATGTCACTCACTATCCCACATAGTGAAAAACAGAAGAGCAACGTATTACAGAAGACTAAGAGGTGAGTTTGGATTTATTTGCGCCATCCAATAGATCAGGTTTCCCCCGACAGAAAAATGGTCAATATGGTGAACTAAGGCAGCGACTTTGCCAGGAGGAGCATTGCCCGGCTTAATGTTTTTTAGGGTCAATAGATAATCTTTCCCCAAGTTTTCGGATGAGTTCTGCAAGGTCCTCTGTGTTGTGTGTCTTCTCCTCAAGGAGCTCATAGCGCAGACTTGAAATGTCTTGTTTTATTTCCTTCAGTTCACCTGAAAAATAATATTTAAATTAAATGTAGTATTGCAAATAAAGACTAAGGCCTCATGCACACTTCCATCACCGTTTTCACGGCCGTTTATCATGGATCCGTGTGTTCGTGATTGGAACCGTGTGCTTCCCGTGTGTACTCCGTGTACACTTCCGTGTTTCAGTTTCCGAGAGGTAACTGAAACCCATTCACCTATGTACACGATATTGTGAGCGCTGCACATGCTATTCCCTGTCCAGCGGTACTCACTGTCCAGGGTGCTGAAAGAGTTACTGCCGATCAGTGCAGCCTCTTAACCCTTTCAGCACCCTAGACAGAGACTACCGCTGGACAGGGAATACCATGCGCGGCGCTCACAATATAGATTAATGGTTCATTAAAAAAAAACCTGCAACAAAAAAATAGTTACTACTTACCCAGAACTCCCTGCTTGCCTGCTTCTTCCTCAAGTCCGGCCTCCTGAGATGACGTTTCAGACCATGTGACCGCTGCAGCCAATCACAGGCTGCAGCGGTCACATGGACTGCCGCGTCATCCAGGGAGGTCGGACTGGATGTCAGAAGAGGGACGCGTCACTAAGACAATGGCCGGAGTACGTATGAAATCAGTGCTGACAGAGAGAAGGGGCTGCCGATTAGTGCAGTGCAGTATCTGTCTGTATGTGTACCTCTGCCCGCCCGGCCGTTGCTAGGCAACGGCTCCGTCACACACGGACGGCACACGGATGCCTTCCGTTTGCCTTCAGTTTTTTTTGACGGCCCCATTTGACTTCTCACGGTCACGGAATCTCGGACCAAAGTAGGACATGCTCTACTTTTGACGGAACGGAGCAACGGGACCGTCTTAAAAACTGAAGTGTGCATGGCCCCATTGAAATGAATGGGTCAGGGTGCTAGCCGTCTGAAAAACGGCTAGCACCCTGAAGAAAAAGACTGAAGTGGGCATGAAGCCTAAAAGGTCATTTCAAATGATACATCTCATGGACCTCAGACATTGTAGGATATTGGTCTTATGTGACAGAATAAGTTGGAGTTGTCCACTTTCAGCAAATTCTTATTTTGAGCATAATTAAAAGTTATACAATTTTCCAATATTATTTCTGTATTAATTCCTCATAGTTTTCAAGATCTCTGTTTGTTGTTATTCAGTAGGAACATTCATTGTTTATTTCCAGTGGATAAAATTCTGTCCATGGTCATGTGATGGACACACAGGTGTATGGCTCGTTACAGTTACAGTATGTATCAGTGCTGTGTCTTGTAATGATCCCAGCACTTGTGAGTCCATCACATGACCATGGACAGAATTTTATTGAATTAATACTGAAAGTATATTGGAAAATGTTATAACTCTTAATTATACAAAAAATAACATTAATTTTATTAACCCAAAATACCCCTTTAAGCAGATCACAAAGTCTTCCCCTGATAGAACACTCAGCGATCAGCTGTAATCTCTGAGGAAACCTGGCGTAAGTGTTCAATTTCTCTGCAGCGCCACCACAGGGGAAATTAGGAATGACATAGTGTTAATTGGGTATCAATGGGTTGTCTGGACAGGACAGGTCCTCCAGATCATGAGACGCTCTTTCTACCAATCTGCCCAAGTGATGAGGATCCTGAACCAAACGCAATAATAGAATAGTATACAGTAAGTAGAATAATAAGTCATATAATATTATAAAAAGATAAAATAACTGTAATATATAAAAATATTGATAGGGTTTAGGAGGGTGTGTAACAAATGATGAACTCACCTTCATTGACTTCGTCACTCTCCTTGTCGACCTGAGCTTTCAGCACATATCGTTTGATAAGACGCTTCATTATTTTCTGTGAGAAAAAAGTATTGCAATATGAATTGCTGCGGACCCCAGTAATAGCATCTCCACTATATTCTTGCCAAGTCACAACACTGAATAAGCGCCTAGCACTTTAAGGGTAGGCTCAACTTAAGAGAACCTACATTTAGGGATTAGGGAATAGCATAAATAACAATTTTATAGCATATCTTTATTATCGGAATTCTCTTATTTCCAAGTGTTTACATAATAGAACCAGGCAGCAATGGGCAATGCCCACAAACTCTTCAGGAGAATGACAAGCTTGGTTGGATTTTCCTGCAGCTTATGAATATTTCTGCTTGTAAAGGGAGAGATTCCCATAATAAGTATATATTAGGATATAATAAGTATATATTAGGATATAATAAGTATATATTAGGATATGATGAGTATATATTAGGATATAATAAGTATATATTAGGATATAATAAGTATATATTAGGATATAATAAGTATATATTAGGATATAATAAGTATATATTAGGATATCATGAGTATATATTAGGATATAATGAGTATATATTAGGATATAATAAGTATATAAAAGGATATAATAAGTATATATTAGGATATAATAAGTACAGTGAAGGAAATAAGTATTTGATCCCTTGCTGATTTTGTAAGTTTGCCCACTGTCAAAGACATGAACAGTCTAGAATTTTTAGGCTAGGTTAATTTTACCTGTGAGAGATAGATTATATAAAAAAAAAAAGAAAATCACATTGTCAAAATTATATATATTTATTTGCATTGTGCACAGAGAAATAAGTATTTGATCCCTTTGGCAAACAAGACTTAATACTTGGTGGCAAAACCCTTGTTGGCAAGCACAGCAGTCAGATGTCTTTTGTAGTTGATGATGAGATTTGCACACATGTTAGATGGAATTTTGGCCCACTCCTCTTTGCAGATCATCTGTAAATCATTAAGATTTTGAGGCTGTCGCTTGGAAACTCGGATCTTCAGCACCCTCCATAAGTTTTCAATGGGATTAAGGTCTGGAGACTGGCTACGCCACTCCATGACCTTAATGTGCTTCTTTTTGAGCCACTCCTTTGTTGCCTTGGCTGTATGTTTCGGGTCATTGTCGTGCTGGAAGACCCAGCCACGAGCCATTTTTAATGTCCTGGTGGAGGGAAGGAGGTTGTCACTCAGGATTTGACGGTACATGGCTCCATCCATTCTCCCATTGATGCGGTGAAGTAGTCCTGTGCCCTTAGCAGAGAAACACCCTCAAAACATAATGTTTCCACCTCCATGCTTGACAGTGGGGACGGTGTTCTTTGGGTCATAGGCAGCATTTCTCTTCCTCCAAACACGGCGAGTTGAGTTAATGCCAAAGAGCAAAATTTTAGTCTCATCTGACCACAGCACCTTCTCCCAATCACTCTCAGAATCATCCAGATGTTCATTTGCAAACTTCAGACGGGCCTGTACATGTGCCTTCTTGAGCAGGGGGACCTTGCGGGCACTGCAGGATTTTAATCCATTACAGCGTAATGTGTTACCAATGGTTTTCTTGGTGACTGTGGTGCCAGCTGCCTTGAGATCATTAACAAGTTCCCCCCGTGTAGTTTTCGGCTGAGCTCTCACCTTCCTCAGGATCAGGGATACCCCACAAGGTGAGATTTTGCATGGAGCCCCAGATCGATGTCGATTGACAGTCATTTTGTATGTCTTCCATTTTCTTACTATTGCACCAACAGTTGTCTCCTTCTCACCCAGCGTCTTACTTATGGTTTTGTAGCCCATTCCAGCCTTGTGCAGGTCTATGATCTTGTCCCTGATATCCTTAGAAAGATATTTGGTCTTGCCCATGTTGTAGAGGTTAGAGTCAGACTGATTAATTGAGTCTGTGGACAGGAGTCTTTTATACAGGTTACCATGTAAGAGCTGTCTTTAATGCAGGCACCAAGTTGATTTGGAGCGTGTAACTGGTCTGGAGGAGGCTGAACTCCTAATGGTTGGTAGGGGATCAAATACTTATTTCTCTGTGCACAATGCAAATAAATATATATAATTTTGACTATGTGATTTTCTTTTTCTTTTTTATATAATCTATCTCTCACTGGTAAAATTAACCTAACCTAAAAATTCTAGACTGTTCATGACTTTGACAGTGGGCAAACTTACAAAATCAGCAAGGGATTAAATACTTATTTCCTTCACTGTATATATTAGGCTGTTTATGTAATAATCTAATATATCGAAAGTGGAACACACACGTTATTACTTTTAATGACCAGCATTTGCTTAGTATAGGAGGCCAATGCTTTATTGGTGGGGTCCGACCCCTGCCAATCATCCTCACTCACTAGAGCATCAGGGTCCCTTCTTTATCTAATGATAGGACATAATTGGGGCAGATTTACTAATACTCTAAACTTTAGACAGCAGAGACTTCTACAAGGCAGTCAGAAAATCCGAAAAATGTATCAAAGAGGTGCATGTTGTATGATAAATTTGTCGAATCTTGCTAGTCATGGTCCACTTCTTTATACCACCTATTAGTTGGCTTAGTTTACGCCAGTTTTTTTTTTTTGCACCAGAATTTTGGCATGCAGTGTTGCATTTTAAGCCACGCCCTTTCACTAGACCACACCCACTTTCCTGCTAAGCCACACCTTGTTGGAGAAAGTGTCTAAAACCGTTAATAAATGTCACACACAGCATGTATGCCAGAATACGGGAACATTTTTAATAGTAAATCTGCCTTAGTTCGTTTTCCCAGAAAACCGCTTTAACATAGTGACTTACTATGATGTATAAAAAAATGCATTTTACAAACTCTGCTATGCTATAGCTGAATCATTTTGCATGGAATTATTTTCCTGAGGTCATATGAGCGATTTTAAAAAGTTCATTACATAAAAGACAGACGAGGTCTTACTAGAGGACGCATCCAAAACTTGTTAAAATAAGCAGAATTATTTTTAAAACAAAAAGTGTAATTGATAAGAACTAAACCTTAAAACAAACACCAGGTCCCCCTCTTAAATTAATAATTAGATTTAGAATTTTTCTTTAGCCCTTTTATGCACTTTAACATTTCTCTTTACCATTTTATTATCCAATCCATTGATATTTATTTTTAACTTCACTTTTTATTACACTATAGCCCACATATAAATTGTAATACAAGAAAAACTAAAAAAATAATAATAATTCTCACTATATCTCTAGATGAATACCATTAAGGAAAGATCCTCCACCAAAAAAAATAATTCTCGCTATACCCCTAGATGAATACCTGGTCCTGCAAATGACGCGTTTGTGAAAAAAATAAAACAAAAAGAAAAATTTATTTATTAACTATGCTTGTATTAATTCCTATAACAAAATGTTGCCTTAAACTACTCACTGCTCCGCTAGATAAATAACTTAGGGGTGTAGTTTTCAAAATCTGGTCACTTTTGGGGGTGTTACATTGTTCTGCCAGCTCAAATCCTTTGTAAAGAAGGAGTGAGGCCTATAAATCATTCAAGTTAAGATTATGTCCTGACAACCATAGAGGGGCTCCTGTCATTTTGGGCCCCACCATGTGACCAGGCAATAGATTGCATCCTAAGTGGGGGTATTTTTGAAACAGTAGAAGCAGGGCAATAAATGTTGGGGTGCATCTGCTCAGTTTTATGTACTGTGTACTAGAAATATGTCCTGTAAATTACGCATTTGTGGAAAAAAAGCAAACACCGTTTATGTTTTACACTGTCTTTGCATTAATTCCGGCAAAAAAAAAACTGTGGGTTCAAAATGCTTACTTCACCCCCTATTGAAAGCTTGAGGGGTCCCGTTTTTGAAATAAGGGCATTTTTGTGTTGTTTCTTATGTTCTGGAACCTCTGAGCCTGTGCAAACCTTACTTAGTTCAATAAAATTTGTAAGCCCTGTAATATGTTTAAAAATTTAATTTTTTTTAAAAAAAATACATTGCTGTCAAAATAAAGTAGACCTATGGAAATATACATTTCTAAACACATTAGTACAGTATATACATACATTTGTGAAATATTATACTTTAAATATGAAAAATACCTTTTTTTTTAAGTTTCTTTATATTTTGTGTTTTTAATTATGTCAGAATTACTTGGACATCCAAAACCCTTACCGAGTAATTCTCTGATAAAGTCATACATACCAGATTTTCAAAACAGGCCCGGTCATTAAGGGGTTAATGTGACTCATTTGACTGATCTATGTCAAGGAGTTACCAATACAAATAAGTTATTCTGTCCTTGAGAGGATGAAACTTGTGGTGGGCTTGTGCTTATCTACAGAAGGAAATCAGAACAAGCAGATCTGCAGTAAAATTATGTTGGTATATAGAAGCAGCCTGAGCCACTGGTGAGGCAGGAGATGTGTTTCAGACTACCCCAGGCTTCCTTATCAGCTTAGACTTACCTGCAGTCTCTGGTCATAACTGTGTATTAAAAGAGAAAAGCAGCCGACCGAAGGAAATAAATAGCAGGTAAGCATCACCTATGGGGTGGTGTCTTAAATGTGATTTTTAGGACCTAATTATTTACTCTTACCTGATATCTTGTGGGTGGGTGACTTATGTTATTCAAGTTTCCATCTTCAGAACTTCTAATGCTCGAGTGTTTGCTCTGCCCAAGCTGCAATTCAATTAAACACATATTCACATTACAATAGTGACTACAGAGATTACACATCACATAAAACATGATCTAATACCAGGGGCGTAGCTATAGGAGGTGCAGAGGTAACAGATGCCTGAGAATTCCCGAAGACCCCCTTTTTCTACATAAGACGATGCCAATATTATAAATGGCACATGGTACAGATGTAGCCATCTTTATCTTGACTTTTAACGCATTAAAAACGCAGTGTCAAGAAACTTTAACTTGACTTTTTCAATGACTTTTCAATGGTTTTTGTTGTATGATATCACGCTGCAGCTAGATATCAGAGTCAAGATAAACTTGGCTACATCTGTAGGTGGATGCGTCCTATTACAGATTTTGCGTTGGGTCCCTGGAGCCTAAAGTTTCTGAAATGTGACTCATTTGCCACCCTCTGATATACTGCATTGTGTGTAATATAGGGGTGGCATGATTTTCTCCCATGTGTGCTGCTAGTAGAGGTGATGGGTGAGGCGGCATGAAGTGGATATTTCTGCTGAATCTCAGTAAGAGAGCCCCTGAGACAAGTCAGCAGGCTGGGGGTATATGTAGCTGGGGCAAAACTTTTACTTTACAGTAGGTCTAAAAAGAAAGGTCTAAAGTCCAAAGTTGGATATTATGTTTGGTAAAAAGGGGGCCCTAAACCTGCATGGGGTATCTAATATAATTAGAGCCCAATGTGCAGTGGCATACCTATTATAGAGGCAGGGCACGCGGCTACTATGGGGCAAGTGGTGGGATGAGGGCTAACACTAAACTGATTCTCCTGTTTGCCATGACACTATCATATGTAGCAGCTACTTGCAGAAGCCACTAGGGGGAGCTTACTGCATACATATTTATATGGCTCCCATAGAGTTCAATACTAGCTGTATAAATCCATATGCAGTTAGCTCCATCTAGTGGTGGCTGCGTGTAGCCAGAATTATATAATTTATCAAGTCGAAAAAAAAACAAAGCCCTCATATAAAAATATAATATAAAATAAATCGGCGCAGAATAATGGACCTAAAAACTGAATATTAGACATTAACTTTAACAAAGGTGTAGTACATTTGGTGGAGCTCCCCATAGGAAGTGGAGCCATATGTATGGCCCCTGACAATATGTGTCATAAGTGAGAGTTAAATAATTGTATAAATTTTGTGCTTTTCTTTTTCCTGAGCGCCATTTCAGAGGCCGGATTTGCAAATTTTGAATGCAGTTTTGGCAGGGAGAAAAAATACGTAACCTCATTACTATCTGGGTAGAGAGCATCTCTGCGAATCTTGTGTTAAACAATGAACTGTTAGTCCAAATTATAAGTATCACCGGGATATAAGAAAATAAAACGGGTAGCGATTAGTACTATACAATGCAACCACAATACTCTGGCTCAGCTGAAGAATTTTCAGTTATTTCCCCAGTTTCACCACTAGGTGGCAGTCACACACCACTGCTGAGTTACCTACTTTAAAATTCAGCTTTTAACCCCTTGATAAAGAATGCATGTTATTAATGTATACGATCACTTTGTCTGCGTGCATAATAATATTAACAGTAATTGCTATCAGTGACATTATCATTATCTGCTACCGGAGATACTGACGACGGATCATATCGGAAACTCAACAACTCTATGTAACTATATTACTGTTGAAAAATTGGCAGGTACATAGTAGATACATGTCTAGGATGTTGGGCATATGGACCTTTATTAACCCCTTGGAGACGCAGCCATTTTTGGGCTTTTCATTTTCTTTTTTTCCTCCCTGCCTCCCAAAAGCCATAACTTTTTTATTTTTCCGTTGACAGAGCCGTATGCTAAATAAAGAGGGGGGGGGGGAGAGTTTCTTGAACTTATATATATATATGTTTTAATTTTTTTTTACTTTATTTAACTGTATTTTACTTATTTATTTTTTTATGAGTCCCCCTAGGGGACTTGAATCAGTGATCGTTGCATTGCTTGCATGATATACTGCAATACTAATGTATTGCAGTATATCGCTATACGGACAGTCTCCTATGAAGCCCTGCCTGAGTACAAAGATGGCAGACCTGGGGGCCTTCATTAGGTCAAAAGGTTACAATAACAACCATCGGCACCCTGTGACATGTCGCCAAAGGGTTAAAGATATTGTCTCATCACAGACAAACCCTTTCAGAATTCGGCCCTTGTGGCCATCAGCTGATCGCCCCGGGTAACTTTTCCCGTTACCCCTAGCAAACCGCTAATTTTGCCAGGGGAAGCAGTGGCCAGCCGGGCATTGTAGGGGAAAGTTAGTATTACATGGCGGACATTCAGATGAATTTTGGGAAAGGTTTTCCTGCCTTGTTCTGACAGAACCCAATGCCGTTCCTAGCACTATGTCAATCCCTTTTAGATATGAGTTCTCTGATAATAATCTGATCTCAAGGGATCCCATTTATGGCACCCCCAGTGATCAGCTGTTATCTGTAGGGAAATCTGACAGTTAAGTGTTCAATTCTGCTGCAGCGCCTCCACAGGTGCAATGAAGAAGGAGACAATTCTCATTACAATCAATGGGCTGTTAGTGTAACCAATGGCGGATCATCATAGGGCGTTTTGGGCGGCCGCCCAAAGTACAATGTAGTTTTGTTGCGTTTTTGCAGCGAATTGCGGAAAAAAACGCGATGAAACGGCATTGTATGTGTTCTACAAAAGGACCTTTAGACATACATAAGACACTTCTGTATTGCAGTGTATTACTGCCTGTCCGTGTAAAACGGACAGGCATCTGCTAAGTCATGCCAGAGGCATGATCTAGCAGGCATTCATTACAGGCAGACCTGGGGGCCTTTATTAGGCCCCCGGCTGCCATCGGAGACACAGACACTCGGCGATCTTATCGCCGGGTGTCAGTGGGATGAGAGGGAGCTCCCTCCATCTCTCCAAAACCACTCAGACGCGGTGCACGCTATTCAGCACCGCATCTGAAGGGTTAAACAGGTGAGATGGATACTAATATCGATCTCACACGTTCGAGCAGGGACGCTCCCAGCCCTCAGCTGCCTCTGGCAGCCGAGAGCAGGGAGATTTGACAGCTCAATGCTCTGTTTACTTATTCCGATGCAGCGACGTAAAAAGGCTATTGCATCGGAATAAGACCCGTTAGTGACCGACGTAGAAACACTATGGGGCGGTCACTAACGGGTTAAGGGATTTGTATTTAGGGGGTCTGGTTTGGGGACTGTATTTAGGGAGCCTGTTCTAGGGTCTGTATTAGTTTAGCGGTCTTTATTTAGTGGTCTGTATTTAGGGGTCTGGTCTGGGGTCTGTATTACTTAAGGGAGTCAGGTCTGGGTCATTATTAGTGTAGGGGGTCAGGTCTTGGGTCTGTATTTAGGGGTCTGGGATCTGTATTAGTTTAGGAGGTCTGGTCTGGGGTCTGTATTAACCTCTTCCCGACCACCCCACGTAGATTAACGGGCTGCAGAGCTGGTCCTTGGGCCTGCAGCCCGTTAATCTACGTGTGCTCATAACAGAGCACACAGGCGTTCCCCGCAGCCTGGCATCTCCCAGTGCAGGCTGCTACTAGCAGCCTTAGTACTGGGGGAAAACATCGGGTTGGATCACAGCAGTGATCCCAACCGATTAACCCCTTAAATGCGGCAGTCAATAGCGACCGCCGCATTTAAGTTGTTACAACAATATCAGCACCCCGCTACTCGATTGCGGGGGCCGATTGTTGCTATGGCAACCGGAAGCCTAACAAAGGCTTCCGGTCTGCCATTTATGGAAGGTGATTAGGTCCTGCCGGTGGTATTGCAGGGTATTATAACAATGATCCAACAATTGGATCTTCAAGTCCCTAGTGGGACTAGAAAAAAAAAAAAGTCAAAAAGTTAAAAAAAAATGTACAAAAGCAAAAAAGAAAAATGTAAATATAACAAAATTAAAAAATCGCCCTTTTTCCCTTTATAAAGTCTTTTATTATTAGAAAAAAATAAAATAAATAAATAAAACTGTAATGATGGGGGTAGGGACACTGACAAGTGAGCCCTAATCTACCCGCCACTCTGTCCCTGCCTACTTGCAACGACACGCCCTAGGCGACGGGGTACAACTGGGCGGCGGTCCCTACGCTCACTAAGTGCAGAAGACAAATATACAAGGGAATATAAAGCAAAGGGAAAGGGGCAGTTGCCCACGGCAACACCGTGAGCAACAGAGTGGTGAACGAGCCAAGTCAAACCAGGAGAGCACGAGGTACAAAACGCAGAGCAGAAGAGTCGTCAGAAAGCCAGGGTCAGAATGGAGCAGGATCAAATTGTTAGGAGCTGTAGCTGGGCCAGGAAACCACACGGAAAGAATCACAAGCAAGGAGGAACAGGAAAGGCAGGTATAAATAGACAGAGGGTGGGAGCTAGCTGAGTCTGGCCAGGCTGCGATAGGCTCTCCCACTCCTAAGCCTGCCAGCCTGACTGGTGGAAGCTGGAGTCAGTCTCAGAGAGATAGACTCAGGTGAAGACCGATTACCTCTGGAAGTTAACCCCGAAGCTGTGCCTAGCAGATCCTTTACAGTACCCCCCCTTTTATGAGGGGCCACCGGACCCTTTCTAAGTGGACCTGGTTTACTGGGGAAACGAAGGTGGAACTTCCTGACCAATACCCCAGCGTGAACATCCCGGGCGGGAACCCAAGTCCTCTCCTCAGGCCCGTATCCACGCCAATGGACCAGGTACTGGAGTGAGCCTTGGACCATCTTGCTGTCCACAATCTTGGCCACCTCGAATTCCACCTCCTCAGGGGTGAGAACGGGAACAGGAGGTTTCCTCGAGGGAGCCAAGGACGGGGAGCAGCGTTTAAGGAGGGAGGCATGAAACACGTCGTGTATACGAAAAGATGGGGGTAACTCCAGCCAGAAGGAGACAGGATTGAGGACTTCAATGACCTTATACGGCCCAATAAACCGGGAAGCAAACTTCTTGGACGGGACCTTAAGACGCAAGTTCCTAGATGATAACCACACCAGATCCCCGACCATAAACAAGGGGTTAGCAGAACGTTTTCTATCAGCCTAAGTTTTTTGTACGCTCTGGGACGCCTCTAGGTTCTTCTGAACCTGGGCCCAGACTGTGCACAGTTCCCGATGAACGACCTCTACCTCGGGATTGTTGGAACTACCAGGTGAAACTGAGGAGAACCGTGGATTAAACCCAAAATTACAGAAAAAGGGGGAGACCCCTGACGAGTTACTGACCCGGTTATTAAGGGAAAATTCAGCGAGGGGAATGAATGAGACCCAATCATATTGACAGTCAGAGATAAAACACCTTAAATATTGTTCTAGAGATTGATTAGTCCTCTCAGTTTGGCCATTGGTTTCAGGATGGAAAGCAGAGGAGAAGGACAGATCAATCTCCAACTTCTTACAGAAGGCTCTCCAAAACAAAGAAACAAATTGTACCCCTCTGTCCGAAACAATATTGACAGGGACCCCATGGAGACGCAGGATGTGTTTCACAAACAAGGTAGCTAACGTCTTGGCGTTGGGTAGTTTCTTGAGGGGCACAAAGTGGCACATCTTACTGAAGCGGTCTACTACCACCCACACCACCGACTTGCCTTGGGATGGAGGCAAATCGGTGATAAAATCCATGGAGATATGTGTCCAAGGTCTCTGGGGAATGGGCAACGAACGTAGTAAGCCCGCTGGTCGGGACCTGGGAGTCTTGGACCTAGCACAAACCTCACAAGCGGCGACGTAGGCCTTAACGTCTTTAGGCAACCCAGGCCACCAATAGTTTCTGGCAATGAGGTGTTTGGTACCCAGGATGCCTGGATGACCAGATAGTGCGGAGTCATGATTTTCCCTAAGTACCCTTAGCCGGTATTGCAGGGGAACAAACAGCTTGTCCTCAGGAAGGTTCCCGGGAGCTGAACCTTGATCAGCTGCAATTTCAGAGACTAAATCAGAATCAATAGAAGAAATGATTATACCGGGAGGCAAAATACAAGCAGGATCTTCCTCCGAAGGAGGGCTAGCCATGAAGCTACGCGACAGTGCATCAGCCTTAATATTTTTAGACCCAGCCCTATAGGTAACCAAAAAGTTGAATCTGGTAAAAAATAGCGCCCATCGAGCTTGTCTCGGGTTCAGCCTCCGGGCAGATTCTAGGAAAACCAGATTCTTGTGGTCGGTAAGGACCGTTACCTGGTGCCTAGCCCCCTCCAGGAAGTGGCGCCACTATTCAAATGCCCATTTAATGGCTAAGAGTTCGCGGTTGCCAATATCATAGTTACTCTCAGTGGGCGAAAACTTCCTGGAGAAGTAGGCACAGGGACGGAGATGGGTGAGGGACCTGGTAAAGACTGCCCCTACTCCCACCTCGGATGCGTCAACTTCCACGATAAATGGCTCCATTTGGTTGGGCTGAACCAGCACCGGGGCCGAGATAAAGCACTTCTTAAGGACCTCAAAAGCCTGGACAGCCTCTGGAGACCAGTGGAGGAGATCAGCACCTTTGCGAGTGAGGTCCGTAAGAGGCTTAGCGATGACCGAGAAGTTAGCAATGAATCTCCTGTAATAATTAGCGAACCCCAAAAAACACTGTAACGCCTTCAGGGAGGCAGGTTGGACCCATTCCGCCACAGCCTGAACCTTGGCGGGGTCCATGCGGAATTCATGAGGAGTGAGGATTTGACCCAAAAATGGTATATCTCCTGTACCCCAAACACACATTTTTCGGTTTTTGCAAACAGTTTGTTTTCCCGAAGGACCTGGAGCACCTTCCTGACATGCTCAATGTGGGAGGGCCAGTCCTTGGAAAACACCAGTATGTCATCAAGGTACACTACAAGAAATATCCCCAGGTAATCTCTCAAAATCTCATTTATGAAATTCTGGAAGACCGCCGGCGCATTACACAACCCAAAGGGCATGACGAGGTATTCGAAATGACCTTCGGGCGTGTTAAAGGCAGTCTTCCACTCATCCCCCTCTTTGATGCGGATAAGGTTATACGCCCCCCGTAGATCAAACTTAGAGAACCATTGGGCCCCCTGAACCTGATTAAAGAGATCAGGAATCAAAGGAAGGGGATACTGGTTCCTTACAGTGACCTTATTCAAGTTACGGTAGTCAATGCATGGCCTAAGACCACCATCCTTCTTCCCTACGAAGAAGAAGCCAGCACCTACCGGAGAAGTAGAGGGGCGAATGTAACCCTTGGCCAGGCATTCCTGGATATACTCTCTCATGGCTTCACGTTCGGGACAAGAAAGATTAAATATCCTACCCTTAGGGAGCTTAGCTCCTGGTACCAATTCGATAGCGCAATCGTATTCTCTATGAGGAGGTAACACTTCGGAGGCCTCCTTAGAGAAAACATCAGCGAAGTCCCGAACAAACTCAGGTAGCGTGTTCACCTCCTCAGGGGGAGAAATAGAATTAACAGAAAAACATGACGTCAAACATTCATTACCCCATTGGGTAAGCTCCCCAGTATTCCAGTCAAACGTGGGATTATGCAACTGCAACCAGGGAAGGCCTAAAACCAAATCGGACGATAATCCCTGCATCAACAGTACAGAGCACTGCTCCAAATGCATGGAGCCAACAAGGAGTTCAAAAACAGGGGTATGCTGTGTAAAATAACCATTAGCAAGAGGAGTGGAGTCGATACCCACTACCGGGACAGGTTTAGGCAAATCAATCAAAGGCATAGCAAGAGACATAGCAAATTCCACAGACATGATATTAGCAGAGGACCCTGAATCCACGAATGCGCTGCCGGTAGCAGACCTACCACCAAAAGAGACCTGAAAGGGAAGCAAGATCTTATTACGTTTCATATTTACGGGAAATACCTGTGCGCCCAAGTGACCTCCCCGATGATCACTTAGGCGCGGAAGTTCTCCGGCTGCATTCTTACGCTTAGGACAGTTTTTCACTTGATGCTTGTCATCCCCACAGTAGAAGCGGAGACCATTCTTCCTGCGGAAATCTCTACGTTGTTGGGGGGACACGAAGGCCCCGAGTTGCATAGGTACCTCTGAGTCTTCCGGGGAAGAACGAAGCGACGGAACCTCGGGAGGCATCATGGGGGAGTCGGAGGAGAAAACACATAAACGTTCGCGTTGTCGTTCCCTGAGACGTCGGTCAAGTCGTACCGCTAAAGCCATAACCTGGTCTAGGGAGTCAGAAGAGGGATAGCTAACTAGCAGGTCTTTCAGGGCATTCGACAGACCCAACCTAAACTGGCACCTTAAGGCAGGGTCATTCCACCGAGAAGCTACGCACCACTTCCTAAAGTCAGAACAATACTCCTCAACAGGTCTCTTACCCTGACGTAAGGTCACCAGCTGACTCTCGGCAAAGGCAGTCTTGTCAGTCTCGTCATAAATGAGTCCGAGAGCAGAAAAGAAAAGATCAACGGAGGAAAGTTCAGGGGCGTCAGGAGCCAAGGAGAAGGCCCATTCTTGGGGCCCGTCCTGGAGCCGGGACATAATTATACCCACTCGCTGGCTCTCAGAACCTGAGGAGTGGGGCTTTAAGCGAAAGTAAAGCCTGCAACTCTCCCGAAAGGAGAGAAAAGCCCTCCGGTCCCCTGAGAACCGGTCGGGCAACTTGAGGTGGGGTTCAGGAGTTGAGGTGAGGGGAACTACCAAGGTAGCATCAGGCTGGTTGACCTTCTGAGCCAGGGCCTGGACCTGTAGGGAGAGACCCTGCATTTGCTGAGCCAGGGTCTCAAGGGGGTCCATAGTAGTGTCAGGGACCAGGGTAGACAAGGTATATGGGCTTGTGATTATGTAATGATGGGGGTAGGGACACTGACAAGTGAGCCCTAATCTACCCGCCACTCTGTCCCTGCCTACTTGCAACGACCCGCCCTAGGCGACGGGGTACAACTGGGCGGCGGTCCCTACGCTCAGTAAGTGCACAAGACAAACATACAAGGGAATATAAAGCAAATGGAAAGGGGCAGTTGCCCACGGCAACACCGTGAGCAACAGAGTGGTGAACGAGCCAAGTCAAACCAGGAGAGCACGAGGTACAAAACGCAGAGCAGAAGAGTCGTCAGAAAGCCAGGGTCAGAATGGAGCAGTTTCAAATTGTTAGGAGCTGTAGCTGGGCCAGGAAACCACACGGAAAGAATCACAAGCAAGGAGGAACAGGAAAGGCAGGTATAAATAGACAGAGGGTGGGAGCTAGCTGAGTCTGGCCAGGCTGCGATAGGCTCTCCCACTCCTAAGCCTGCCAGCCTGAGTGGTGGAAGCTGGAGTCAGTCTCAGAGAGATAGACTCAGGTGAAGACTGATTACCTCTGGAAGTTAACCCCGAAGCTGTGCCTGGCAGATCCTTTACAAAAACTATGCATAATTGGTATCGCTGCATCCGTAACGGTCTGAACTATAAAAATATAATGCACCCCCTGAGGAAGCACACACCGCGAAACGCACGTTGGGGTTCTATACATGCTATCCAGGCTTCCATGACTTTTGATATGGGTAAGGTGTTTTTGATTCTTTCATTAACTTGGCTTCCAACGTATTTCTTCCGAGGACCATTGTGTCCATAACTTGAAGGGTTGTTTTACATGTGGGGATAGCAATCTGCTGAGCAATATACCACCCATTCCACATATCCTTATTTTAAGGACTATAATTTGTACTGTATTTTCATCAATACATGGAAAGCCTGATCTCATGTTATAACTTGTAACATTATAGAGTCTTCTTACTCATCATGTACTTCTTTTAAATGTTTGTCTCATTTTTGTGATTAATAAAATGTTGATATTTTATATATATATATATATATATATATATATATATATATATATATATATATATATATATATATATATATATATATATATATACATATGGCTTTATACTCCTTGGCTATATTTCTTCTTTGTATAAATGTATATTAAGGAGTTTCGATTGCATTAAAAGAGGGAGGATGTCTCTTTAGGACCATTGCCTAGCCCATTACTATAATGCTTTAGGAGTTTATATAATGGTTATAAAAATATAATGTAATTTATCCCGCACGGGGACCGCCATAAAAAAAAAAAAAAAAAACAATACCAGAATCGCTATTTTTAGTCACTTCAGCTCCCAAAAAATTGAATAAATAGGGATAAAAAAGTTGCATGTATTCAAAAATGGTATCAATAAAAACTACAGTTTGTTCCGAAAAAAACAAGCCCTCACACGGCTTTCTTGATGGAAAAATAAAAAAGTTGTGGCTCTTAGAATATGGCGACACAAAAACACAATTTTTTTTCAAAACCATGATTTTATCGTGCAAACACTGTAAAACATAAAAGATCTGTATACATATGGTATCGCCGTAATCGCATCGACCCACAGAATAAATTAAATATGTCATTTATAGCACACGGTGAACGCCGTAAAAAAAAAAGAATAAAAAACAATAGAAGTTTTCACGGCCTAATTCCACTAAATTCAGCAAATAACCTATGGGATCAAAATGCTCACTATACCCCAAGACAAATTCTTTTTACGGCTGTAGTTTCCCAAATGGGGTCACTTCTGGGGGGTTTTCCACTGATTTGGTCCCGCCGGGGCTTTGCAAATGCGACATGACACCCGAAAACCAATCCAGCGAACTTGAGCTCCAAAAGCCAAATGGCGCTCCTTCCGCTCTGAGCCCTACCGTGTGTCCAAACAGCCGTTTATTACCACATATGGGTTATTGCCGTTCTATATTCCTTGTAAAAATTGATCATTTCCAAGTTTTATTGGAAAACATTTCGATTTTCATTTTTACGGACGAATTCCACTAAATTCAGCAAAAAACCTGTGTGGTTAAAATGCTCTATATCCCTTGATGAATTCCTTGAGGGGTGTAGTTTGCCAAATGGTGTCTTTTTTGGGGGTGTTTCCACTATTTTGGCCCCACAAGTCCTTTTCAAACCTGACATGGTGCCTAAAATATATTCTAATAAAAAGGAGGTCCCAAAATCCTCTAGGTGCTCCTCTACTTCGGAGGCCGGTGTTTCAGTCCATTACCGTACTAGGGCCACATGTGGGATATTTCTAAAAACTGCAGAACATGGGTAATAGATATTGAGTTGCGTTTCTCTGGTAAAACCTTTTGTGTTATAGAAAAAAAATGGATTAAAATGGATTTTATGACAAAAAAAAAGAAATTTGTAAATTTCCCCTCTACTTTGCTTTAATTCCTGTGAAACACCTAAAGGGTTAAGAAACTTTCTGAATGCTGTTTTGAAAGCTATGAGGGGTGCAGTTTTTAAAATTCGGTGACTTATGGGGGTTTCTAATATATAAGGCCCTCAAAGCCACTTCAGAAATGAACTGGTACCTATAAAAATAGGTTTTGGAAATTTTCTTGAAAATGAGAGAAATTGCTGCTAAAGTTCTAAGCCTTGTAACGTCCTAGAAAAATAAAAGAATGTTAAAAAACGATGCCAATCTAAAGTAGACATATGGGAAATGTTAATTAGTAATTATTTTGTGTGGCATCGCTATCTGTTTTACAAGCAGATACATTTAAATTTAGAAAAATGCTAATTTTTGCAAATTTTCTCAAAATTTTGGTGTTTTTCACAAACAAATACTGAACTTATTGATCACATTTTTCAAAAACATAAAGTACAATATGTCATGAGAAAACAATCTCAGAATCGCTTGGATAGGTAAAAGCATTCCCAAGTTATTACCACATAAAGTGACACGTCAGATTTGAAAAAATCGGCTGCGTCCACAAGGCCAAAACAGGCTCAGTCCTGAAGGGGTTAAGGAAGTCAGGTCTGGGTTCATTATTAGTGTAGGGGGTCAGGTCTGGGGTCTGTATTTAGGGGTCTTGTCTGGGGTCTGTATTAAGGGAGTTAGGTCTGGGGTCATTATTAGTGTAGGGGGTCAGGTCAGGGGTCTATTTAGGGTTCTGGTCTGAGGTCTGTATTTATTTAGGGTGCTTGTTCTGGGGTCTGTATTTGTTTAGGGAGGTCTGGTCTGGGGACTGCAATGGTTTAGAAGGTCTGGGGACTGTATGTATTCTATGATCTAGTCTGGGGTCCAAATTTATTAGTCTGAGTAAAAGGGGTTGTCTGGGCACATCGATAGGTCATCAGTATAAAAAACGGTCTGTGCCCGAACAACCCCTTTAATGTATGGGCCTCGGCCTTGGTGTCTAAATTTGTGTATTTCTATAGAAGCAGGAAATGGATGCAAAAGTGATGGGCAAAGATGTCTCATCAGGAGAAGGGGATCTCCTCTCCTGACATGTCTGTTGCAGGTAATCCTTGTATTCTCCATATCTCTATCAGTGGCGTAACTAGTGGCTGCTACGGGGCCCACAGCATGAGGGGGCCCGTGCCGCCCGCCGGCACGAGCCGCTATGGCTGCTACAGCGCGACGCCACTGAAGGGCAACAAGAGAAACTGTCAGGTGATCGTGCATCACTGACAGCTGAGAACCTCTCACACTACGAGAGGCTCAGGATCACGTCAGCGGCTCATATCACTCACCCAGCCCGGGAACTTCATTCTCCTGCTGCCTGTCGCTCCTCCCGTCTCCGGCAGTGTGGAGGATTTGACATTTGACTCAGTGCCTGCAGCGCGGCGGCGACACTGATAACCAAGTAAGTGCGTTCTTCGTGCTCACAGCTGCTACACCTCCTATACAAGGGAGCCGGCAGCTTAATTTGACATGACCTAAAACTCTATAACTCAATGTCACTTTGTGTCTATAATAACATAGACACAAATAAAGGTCTAAGCATGTTTCAACTAATATAAAAGGGAGACATTCAGACATTGATACGATCTTCCCGTGCAACCGGCACTGATACTCTTGGCAGAAATATTTCTTGGTTGGTTGTTTTACACTAATTCACTGCCAGATAGCAACATTGAATAACATACAATTTATGAGGAAAATTGTGTCCTTTAATAGTGTAGGATTGGGGGTCATCTGCACTACAATACAATTGGACCTGCGTTGGATCATTTTAAATATTCATAATATTTGTGTATAAATAGTTGTTTGTTTTTTTCAATTGTTCAATTGAACCACAAGTCTTTCCCTTCTTTCCCCTTCCACAATTAATACTTGTTCCTTCAAAAGACATGCATTCCCTATCCACAGGATAGGGGATACATGTGGGATCGCTGGGACGCCCAGCGATAAGGAGAACAGGGGACCGAAAGTCCCTCGAAGTTCTCCATGACAGACCTCGGACTTCCGGGGTCTGTCTGCAGCTCCATAGAAATTAATTGTGCACCGGTCACGCTTGTGCGCATGCGTGATCAGCGCTCCTTTCATTTTTTATTGAACTGCGCAGACCCCGGAAGTCAGAGGTTTGTCATGGATAAACTTTGGGGGACTTTCAGTCCCCCGTTCTCCCTATCACTGCCAGCGATCACACATGTATCCCCTATCCTGTGGATAGTGGATGCATGTCTTTTGTAGGACAAACTATAGGCCGTTTTTTTTTTGGGGGGGGGGGTTGGGGACTGCATGGCGTTACCTACATGGGGGGGGGTTTAGGGCTGTATGGCGTTATCTACAGGGGGAGGGCTGTATGGTGTTATCTACAGGGGGAGGGCTGTATGGTGTTATCTACAGGGGGAGGGCTGTATGGCGTTATCTACAGGGGGAGGGCTGTATGGCGTTATCTACAAGGGGCCTGTATGATGTTATCTACAAGGGGCTATATGGCGTTATCTACAAGGGGGCTGTATGATTTTATCTACATGGGGCTGTATGGTGCTATCTATAGGGGGCGCTGTGTGGCAGAATCTATAGGAAGGCACGATGTACAAGGGGGGGGGGGGTTGTGTGATACCCAGGGGAGGGGGGGGGGCCCAGTCAAAAGTTTGCTATGGGGCCCAGTCTTTCCTAGTTATGCCCCTGATCTCTGTGTACCCAGAGCTAATAGACAAATGTGTGTTACCATTCCCATTGTCAGGAGGATGTGTCCCTACACAGTGCGATACAGTCAGCAATGGTTGGAGACTGTCAGTATGTAGGGACACAGCCCTGTGACAAGAGGAATCATAACATCCATTTGACAATGCTCACACAAAAAGGTGGTGTTCACTATAGACACGGCAGAGCGGCGGTGGGGAAGGGGGGCCCAAGTTTGTGGAACAGCCCAGGGCCTATGGGCTACCTAATCCGCCACTGAGTGTAACCTAAGGCCGAGCTCGGTCCTCCAGAGCAAGAGACGCTTTTTGTAGAGGCTCTTCATTCTGGCTAATAGATGGGGGGGGGGGAGACCTGCGAGGGAACCCCATGGCTACATTCAAATACTCTAACAGGGCATATAAAAAAAGGGGTGGTCTATCGTAGACAACGCACAATGATACGTTTACGTCCGGCACATAATCAAGTAAAAAAACGTATTTTATTTCATCTGCTTTAAAAAAAAAACAAGTAAAATTCCCAGAAAAGACACTTATGCTTTTCAAACTCATAGCTAGTCTCCCTATCTAGTGTGTCCAAATTTGAAACGGGTTGAAAAGGTGCAAACGCATGCTTAACCACTCCGTTGCCATATAAGGTTATGTTCACACGCTTAACAAAAAACGGTTGAAAATATGGAGCTGTTTCAAGAAAACAGCTCCTGATTTTCAGCGGATTTTTAAGCAACTTGGGTTTTTGCAGCGTTTTTTACAGCCGTTTTTAAGCTGTTTATCTATTGAGTCAATGAAAAAGGGCTACAAAAACAGCTCAAGAAGTAACATGCACTTCTTTTTACAAGGAATTTTTTTTACGCGGCCGTTTTTAAAAACGGCTGCGTAAAAAACACCCCTTGCTAATGGAAAGCCGTTTTTCCCATTGAAATCAATGGGCAGTTATTTGGAGGTGTTCATCCCCCGCATTTTTAGAAGCTTTTCGGGGCGTTTACGGCCCAAAAAACGGCCGAAAATAAACTGTGTGAACATACCCTATCAGTGCCATAAGGTTACAATATAATCCTTAAAATTTAGAGGAAGATCGTGTCGCTTTTTATTTTTCTGACCACTAGGTGGAGGTCACTGATCACTTTTACTACTTCTTGTGTTTTTGCTTTCAGCACTTCAGTATATACTGCTCAGATCTCATAAACTTCTGTCTTAGGGTATGTTCACACGCAGTAGCAAAATACGTCTGAAAATACAGAGCTGTTTTCAGGCGAAAACAGCTCCTGATTTTCAGACGTTTTTGTAGCAACTCGCGTTTTTCGCTGCTTTTTTTACGGCCGTTTTTGGAGCTGTTTTTCAATGGAGTCAATGAAAAACGCCTCCAAAAACGTCCCAAGAAGTGTCCTGCACTTCTTTTGATGAGCCGTCATTTTATGCACCATATTTTGACAGCGACGCGTAAAATAACCACTCGTGGGAACAGAACATCGTAACTCCCATTGCAAGCAATGGGCAGATGTTTGTAGGCGTAATGGAGCAGTTTTTCAGGCGTAATTCGAGGCGTAAAACGCCCGAATTACGCCTGAAAACACTGCGTGTGAACATACCCTAACATTAAATTCAGTTGGGTTTTCTGCTTTAGGCAAATAGTCCACGGTTCACCTATGACCTATCAGGGATGGTGAGCGGATATCAATGTGCGGTATAATCTATCATTTATGCTGCAATTACATGATATTTCTCCAATGGAAAATAACTGATCACATGAACAACCCCCTTAAGCCAAGTTCATATTGTGTATTGGGCAGGAGTTGAGCAAACAGGTCCGGCCTTAGGGTATTGTGCACAGAGTGTTTTTTGCCAAATAGAAAAAAATTGCCTCAAAATTCCTTCAGGATTTTTGAGGCAGAATTTAAAATGCAAGCGTTTATGAAATTTTTTTATGCATTTTTTTTTTTAAAGATAAAGCAAATGCATAATCTGCGGGTAACAAAAAACCTGTCAAAAAACATTCCACATGAACGGCGCATTTATTCTGCCTCTCATTGATTTCAATAAAGGTTCAGAGGCGGAAACAGCACCAAGATAGGGCATACTGCTTTTTTTTTCCCCAGAGCCAGGGCCGGCTCCAGGTTTATGTGGGCCCTTGGGTGACACAGACTTAGTGGGCCCCTTTGCGGGGGAAATTACTGCGGCAGTAAAATGGCAGAAAACTTCATTTTGTGCCCCCATATAGAAATTAGGCCCTGTTTATGCCTCCATTAATAAGTTAGGCCCCCAGTTTCTACCCCCATAAATTTAGTGCCCTCTGTAGATAGTGTCACACAGACCCCTCCCAGGTAGGGCCACACAGCACCCCTCCCTGGGAGTGCCACACATCATCTCCTCCCTGGGAGTGTCACACAGATCCTCCTCCCAGGGGGTGCCACACAGCTCCTCCCAGGGGGTACCATGCAACTCCTGCTCCCAGGGGGTGCCACACAGCTCATCCTCCCAGGGAGTGCCACACAGCTCCTCCTCCCAGGGAGTGCCACACAGCCCACCTCCCTGGTAGTGCCACACAGCCCGCCGCCTTGGTAGTGCCACACAGCCCCCCTCCCTGGTAGTGCCACACTGCCCCCCTCCTTGTAGGTAGCACATTTGGGGCTCCCTCTAGGAGTGGAATCTCCAACTAGAGCATTTCCGACTTTCTGGCCAGGGATTCCGCTTCAGGAGGAGCCCCTGACATCACTGTCCATATATGGACAGTGATGTCGGGGGAAACCCCACAGCCATACTCCCTGGCAAAGCACTACTAGCACTCTGCCTGGGACTCCTGCTCTACTCCTGACATATATGGATAGTGATGTCAGGGGCAATCCCAGAGCCAAGGTCCCGGGCAGAATGCTACTAGCACTCTGCCTGGGACACTGCTCTGCTCCTGACATCACTGTCCATATATGGACAGTGATGTCAAGGGCTTCCCCAGAGACAGAGTCCCAGAGCAGAGCCACTTCTAGCGCTCCACCTAGGATTCCTTCTCTCCTCTGGTACAGTGATGTCAGGGGCAACCCTAGACGCCGGCCCTGCCAGGAGCGGTCAAAATCCACTCCGAAAAAAATGCCTATACTGTAAAGGATCTGCCAGGCACAGCTTCGGGGTTAACGCCCATAGGTAATCAGTCGGCACCTGAGTCTATGTCTCTGAGACTGACTCCAGCTTCCACCACTCAGGCTGGCAGGCTTAGGAGTGGGAGAGCCTATCGCAGCCTGGCCAGACTCAGCTAGCACCCGCCCTCGGTCTATTTATACCTGCCCTTCCTGTTCCTCCTTTGCTTGTGATTCTTCTCGTGTGGTTTCCTGGCCCAGCTACAGCTTCTGACTATTTGATCCTGCTCCATACTGACCCTGGCTTACTGACTACCCTCCTGCTCTGCGTTTGGTACCTCGTACACTCCTGGTTTGACTCGGCTCGTTCACCTCTCTTGTTGCTCACGGTGTTGCCATGGGCAACTGCCCCATTTCCCTTAGCTTTGTGTACCCTTGTCTGTTTGTCTCGTGCACTTACTGAGCGTAGGGACCGCCGCCCAGTTGTACCCCGTCGCCTAGGGCGGGTCGTTGCAAGTAGGCAGGGACAGAGTGGCGGGTAGATTAGGGCTCACTTGTCCGTTTCCCTACCCCTATCATTACATCTACCTTCCATTGACATCAATGGAGGGAGATTTGGGGCATTTTTTGGCGCTGATGCGGTTTTCCCATCAAAATCTGCACCAAAACTCTGTGTGAACTGTGCCTTAGGTTTCTTCAAGCCGTGCAGATGCACATTAGCCCCTGCTGGAGGGGGCACTATGTATGGCATGGCACCCGAGGCTTGTGACCACTACAAATCTTACTGTTATATGTATAGTAGTATTATTTATATTAGATTACTTTATGTATTGAGCGGTGATATTTACTTAGGCATTGTAAGGTCGTGTCGGTGTGTTCTGTAGTTCTGCTCTATCAGAGGAGCAGATAAAGAGAATAACGGAAGCAACGGTTCCATTGTACAACGGACACCGCCGACGGCCGACGAAACCGATTGACTTTAATGGGTTCCGTCAGCTTTTTGTCGGGGTGTCTGTCAATGTATGGAACGGTTATATGGGATCTATACTGTATGGTGCAGTTTGGTTGGTTATTTGTATATTGTTTGAGAATACACCATCTAAATGGCCGCGATGTACAGTAGTGCTACAATTCCCTGCAGAGAGGGCTAGCGTCCATGGTCATGTGATGGACACACAGGTGCAGGGATCATTACAGTATAGATATCAGAGCTGTGCCTTGTAATGAGCCGTACACCTGTGTGTCCATCACATGACCATGGACAGAATTTTATCCACTGGAAGTAAAAAATGAATGTTCCTACTGAATGACAACAAGCAGAGATCTTGAAAACCGTAAAGAATTAATACAGAAGGTATATACTTTTCTCCTCTTTATATCTCCACTTGGTTGGTTTAGTTGACATGAGTTTTTTGCGCCAACATTTTGGTGGTTTTTGGCGTATTTAAGCCACACCCCTTTTTGCAAGACCACCCCCCTTTCATCTAAACCATGCCTCTTGTCCAGCGAGGTGCAAAATGTGTCTAAAATGTAATAAATGTAGCACATGGCATGTGCGCTAGAATTCTGACTCAATCTGGATAGTAAATCTGCCCCATTATGTTTTAGGGGGTGGTCTTATTATGACAAACCCCAGGGGAAGCTCCATCTCGCCATACATGTCCCTGCAGCACCCACTTACATGCCAGCAATTCAAATGTAGAGAGGTAATATTACTTTTTAACACTAAACGTTGGTTGTTATCAAATTTGTCACAATGAGATGAGAATGCCCAAGTTTATTTCCTCATCATTTCATTTTATTTATGGTAAACCACAGATGTAGCAGAGTTGAATTTGTGATAAACTCTTTAAGGGCTGCGTTGTGTTCATAATGATACAAAGTGCAGTCCCTCTATTTGCATTCACTTGTAAAACCACGGATCTCATATTATATCACCATCGCCAAATCACAATTTGAGCTCTGCTACATCCGACACACACATCTTTGACATCTGTGCATCCATATATCATTACCGTCAGGATTTTAGAATACGTCCCTCTCTAATGTCACTTTATAGACTGTCTACGACAGTCTCCACATCATTACCATTGCTGTATTTACCCAGATTGAGCCAAATGAAATATATTCTAGTCAATCCACATAAACCCGGAGCATCTTCCGTTATGACAATCTCAATATAGACGAAGCCTCCTTTGTTGTTTAATTTGCTGTGTTATATTATTTGTCTTTTCACGCACCGCTGCAGGTTTATCATAATCAGCTCTCGGGCAGCTGTCACATACAAGTCCTATGAGCACAGACAGGGACGACGCTAATAATCCCGACCGTCAGCTGAATACCTATGTGCACGGGGTGCTCATAGCCAATGCAGAAAGCAATTTGTACTCGGCTTCAGATAAGGCGTAATTAGTTAAAGATTTACATTGCCACAATCGTGCTTCAGGCTCTTTGTGTAACCACAATATTAATTATTCATATGCTGGTTTTATATGACCAACATGTATTTTTATCACTTCCTTTGTTGCCTTTGGGTTATTGTGACGGTTTCTAAGAAGTAAAACAAAGATAGAATTGAAAGGAGTTGTGTGATTAGAAAAACATGGCTACTTTTTTCCAGAAACAGCACCACTTTTGTCCACAGTTTGTGTCTGGTATTGCACCTGGTGGGAGGATTTAGTCCCAGTGTTACCCCTTATGTAATGCTCAATAAAAACCCCATTGACGGGGTAAATGGAGATGGTTGAGTCAGGGAATATTTTCCTTGTTTTCCTGTTATTGAGCCGTATTTGCCGCATATAGGACATATAGGTTCTCCGTAATAACATTTTTCCTGATTTGCTCAACTGTACTCATAACCAAACTTCTCCATGTTATAGGATATGGAGACATTATCTTCCTGATAAGACTACTATTGAGTCATGATTCCTCGTGATGGTTTATGAGATATTCTAAAGATAGTCAATGAGACACGTCAGAGGGTTTGGTACCCTGCCAACTCAGGACACTGCCAGTCCTCGTTTACCCCGCTCCAGCGATGAAGAAGAGGCTGGACGCAGCCCGCAGGGCTTCAGGGGGAAGCCTCCATGACAGGACCTAGGAGGGAAAGGGTTAACAAGAGGGAGATGCAGGGGGAGGTAGACGAGAGTTAGGGAGGAGTTAGGGGACGTTACCAGTCTTCCCGCTGTTTTCGGCATTGAGCCGGAAGCAGCGGGAGGAGAAACACTTAATTTCATAAGCTCCCACTACTGCCCCGCTCTGTGCTTACCTGCCATGTCGGAGGTCGGCATGCTCGAGCAGCAGTTCGGTGTGTCAGCAGCATATGGTGCGTGGCTGCGTGATTTTCGCGCAGCCAGCATCATTATGACACTCTGTTTTGATGTTACAACACAGTAAAGAAGGAGGGGCTTTTAGGTTTCCCTTCTCTTCTTTACCTTCTGTAGTGCGAGTCACGCGTGTCACCCGGAAGTGCTTCTGTATGCCGAGCGCGATTTGCACGCACCCAATGACTTCAATGGGTGCGTGCTGCGCGAAACACGGGCAAAGTATAGGACATGTCGTGAGTTTTACACAGCGCACATACGCTGCGTGAAATTCACTGACAGTCTGAACGGCCCCATTCACTAACATAAGTCCGTGCGATGCCCGTGAAAATCACGCTAGTAGCACGAACGTATAACACGTTTGTGTGAATAAGGCCTTATATTGTAATTTGTAGTGAATTTTCAGTGCGCAATCAGCACCAAAAATAGGAGGCAGCTGCATTCCACGGTCCTGGCTGGCTAGAGGAGACCGTGGCTGCACTGGCAAGGATCCCGGGGGCTGAATCGTCTCCACGTCAGGCCCGGCGCTCGAGGTCTGTTGCTCAGGGGGACAGGCTCCCCTCCCCCGGCCCCCTCACTAGTGCTAGTACTGTGGCGGTGGGGGGGGGGGGGGAGTTGGCAGTATGCGCTCCTGCTCGCATGAGGCAGAGAGCGTCGTCAGGGGCGACGGTGGCTCGGGCCAGGTCTCCCCGTCCCGCCCTCCAGAACGCCTCAGCCCGGAGGTGGTCCCGCGGGCACGGCGTCGCAAGGGGAGCCCTTCAAAGGACGCTGCAGGCCAGGCAGCTGGGAGGGCCGCCTCTTCCCAGGCCCTGCGTCCTGGCAGGAATCCCCAGCCGCGACGAGGTCCGGCGGTAAACAGGGGGTCGCAGGCCGGGCTCCCTGTCACCCCTCCTCCATCGGATGCAAGAACTGGAGAACAGTCTACGGCCGCCCCGCATGGTGATGTTCCGGCCAGGGGGCAGGCTTCCTCGAGACCATCGAGGAGGACGCCTAGAGCTGCAGCGGCGACGAGGCAACAGGTCCGGTCGGAAGTCTGGGTCCCCGCGGTCGGGCGGCAGGTGGCCGGCCCATCTGTCAGCACGTCGTTGTCCCCGTGTAGGAGATGTCGGTGGGATGGCCAGTCGTCTGCGAGAGAGGATCTGGAAGAAGGCGAATTGGACGATTTTCGGCGAGGTCAGGATGGTCCGGCTGACGGGAACACAGAGCCTGTGCAGCCTGGTGAGTGCATAACTCCTTCTTTGCCGTATCCAGCGATTTTTATGTCGGGTGTCAGTGGGGGGGCAGCAAGCGTGGCATCGGCTGCCGGTAGCGGCGCGGTCGGGCGCGACGGGCTTAGCTGATTTAGTAGGTTGCTTACGCGAGCTGGTCGGGCGTCTAGATAGGGCGGCACCGGTAGTTACGGCGGTGTCTCTGGCGGTAGTTTGGGAAGGTCCCCGGGAGGTTGGATCGTTACAGTCGCGTCCCGGGATTGTGGAAGGGCTGGCGGCGTCCAAGGAGGCGGTCGCGGTATCAGTCCAGACCGAGGCGCAAAAAGATGGCGATAGGGTGCGTCTTGACGATCGTGCTCGCGGCGAGGTATATGTTTGCTTCGAAGGTCCGTTAGGGGCTCACTTAAAACAGGAGGTCCGCGAGCGGATTTGGAAGGACGAGTATGTGGAGATTTTTTCTCTTCTGCCGCTTGCTAAATTCAATTTGGATAAAGGCAAGCGGGACGAGAGTAAGAAGGAGGAGGAGGAACGTCGGCGGTATAGGCTTATCCCGCAGACGTTCGTCAATTGGTCGCAGGCGTTTGCCATATTAGCCAGCGTGATCGGAGAGAAGGCGCCGGAAAATTGCTCGGCGTTATTTTGCTATTTTGATGCCATCGGTGAAGCTCACAGGGCATACGGGGGGCAGGCGTGGTTAAGGTACGACGAGCAATTCCGTCAGCGAAAGGCGGTTCGGCCGACGATTCGGTGGGACCAGAAGGATATTGCGCTTTGGTTGAGGGTCACGGCTCCGGTGAAGCAGTCCTTTCCCGGGAGCGTTGGCCAAGGAGGTCAGTCCAGCCAGGCCGGGCAAGGTCCAGGGGCAAAACTGGGATTCTGCTGGCAATTTAACGATGGCCAGTGTAAGTTCGGGGCCACGTGTAAGTTCAAGCACGTGTGTTCAGAATGTAATGGTTCATCCCACGGGGCTGCAAAATGTATGCGGAAGAAGCGGTCAGGGAACCAGTCCTCCTCGGCTGGTCAAGGGGTTGTCGCCGGTGAGGTTGGAAAGGATGGTCCCGTATCTAAATGAGTATCCGGATAGGGTTGCGGCTAAGTTAATTTATGAAGGTCTTTGTGTTGGTTTCATTATTCCTCCGCCTCCTTATGAGGTTCCGGTGACGCGGCGCAATCTTAAGTCGGCTTACTTGCATGCCGAGGTCGTGTCGAAAAAACTGTGTAAAGAAGTTTTGTTGGGTCGCATGGCGGGGCCTTTTGTTGATCCGCCAATAAAGGATTTAGTCGTGTCCCCATTGGGTATTGTGCCGAAGCGAGAGCCTCGAAAATTTCGTTTAATTCAGCATTTATCGTTTCCCAAGGGTTCATCGGTGAATGATGGAATTGATCACGAGTTGTGCTCCGTTGTGTATACATCATTCGACAAGGCGGTGGGACTAGTTCGCGCTGCAGGGGACCGGCGCGCTGTTAGCAAAAACCGACATTGAGGCGGCTTTCCGGTTGTTGCCGGTTCATCCAGAAAGCCAACGGTTGTTGGGTTGTTTTTGGAATGGGGCCTTTTATGTGGATAGGTGTCTTCCGATGGGGTGTTCCCCTTCTTGCGCGTATTTCGAGGCATTTAGTAGCTTTGTGGAATGGGTGACGAAGGGAGTAGCCGGGGTCGACTCTTTGATACATTACCTGGATGATTTTTTGTGCGTCGGCCCCGGGGGTTCGCCTATTTGCGGTAATTTGCTTTATTCATTGCAGAAGGTTGCGAGGGATTTTGGGATCCCCTTGGCGCCAGAAAAAACTGAGGGCCCGGTCTCGACCATTTGTTTTTTAGGAATTGAAATTGATTCGGTGGCAATGGAGTGTCGTCTTCCTGCGGATAAGCTAGGGTCATTGAGTCAGGAGGTACGTCGGGCTTGTAGGTTGAGAAAAATTACGTTGCGCGATCTCCAGTCGCTGCTGGGGAAGTTGAATTTCGCTTGTCGGATAATGCCAATGGGGAGGGTTTTTAGTAGACGTTTGGCGGCTGCGACGGCGGGGGTTCGTGCGCCACATCACTTTGTGCGGCTCAGGGAAGAGCATCGGGCTGATCTGAAGGTTTGGGACGATTCTTTGGGTCAGTATAATGGTCGCTCGCTATGGATGGCTCCAGCGCAGGATACGAGTGACTTACAAATTTTTACGGATGCGGCTGGTGCAGGTGGGTTTGGAGCGTACGGGGGTGGTCCTTGGTGTGCAGGTAACTGGCCGGCTAGCTGGGTGTCCAGTGGACTCACGCGGAATCTGGCCCTGCTCGAGCTGTTCCCTATCGTGGTTGCGGCAACCATTTGGGGGGACAGGCTCAGGGATAAGAAGGTTCGTTTTTACTGCAACAGCATGGTTGTGGTGCTGGCCATTAATAACATCACTGCATCCTCTCCTCCGGTAGTTCAGTTGTTGCGACATTTAGTTTTGGTGTGTTTGTCGTTGAACGCGTGGGTGGTGGCGGTACATGTGCCGGGTGTACGGAAGTGTACGGATGCTCTTTCTCGCTCGCAGTGGGATCGATTTCGTCTATTGGCACCGGGAGCGGAGCGTCTGGGTTTGGCTTGTCCAGGAACATCTCTGGGATCTGGTTTCGGTCCCGTAGAGCGATTGGTGGAAAGGTCATTGGCACGTACGACGTGGAGTGCTTATTCTGCTTGTTGGAAGCAGTGGGATGAGTGGGTAAGAGAGTTGGGTAACGTCAGTACGGATCAAGACAGGTTGGTGGCACTTTTGTACTGGTTGGGGGACGCCTGGGAGGCGGGGTTTTCGTTGGCAAAGGTCAATCGTTTCATTTCTGCGTTGGCTTTTGGTTTTAAGTTGCGGGGCTTTCGGGATGTGTCTAAGGAATTTTTAGTGGGACAGGCTTTAAAGGGTCTGCGTCGAGGTAGGGTCGAAGCGGATTGTAGAAGGCCCATATCGTTTTCTCTTCTCATCTCTTTGGGCGTATCGCTAGTGTCTGTCTGTCGTTCTTCGTCCGAGGTGAAGTTATTTCAGTTAGCATTTTCCTTAGCGTTCTTTGGGGCACTTAGAATTGGCGAGCTGGTTTCACCTAGTACCAAGCGGGCAGGGGGGTTGAGACTGGAGGAGGTGAGCCTATATGGGGATAGGCTCGAGGTATGGTTGTGGCGGTCAAAAACTGACCAACTGGGTAAAGGTAAGCCGATAGTTTTGTTTGCCCTCCCGGGATCGGCGATGTGTCCGGTCGCTTGCATGCATGTTTTTAAACCACAAGTGGGGTCTCCCGAGTTGCCGTTGCTATGTCATGAGGATGGTTCATTCTTGTCCAGATTTAAATTTGGCGCAGTATTTAAAAAATGCTTGGCGGTGGTCGGCGTCGCGGCGGGCCCTTACTTATCTCATTCCTTCAGGATTGGCGCAGCAACCGAGGCGGGGCGCTGGGGGCTGGATGACGAGGGGGTGCGGCGCATTGGCCGTTGGGAGTCCAACAGGTTTAGGTCCTACGTGCGCCCCCATTTGTTATGAGTTGAAAACGTTTGTGTGCTTGTATTTAACTTTCTTTTCCATTTCAGATCAGCTTCCGTGTCTTGTGTGGTTGTTGGGCCACTCTTACGTGCATTGGGGGGCTTTGAGGGCGGACGTCCGCCCTGACGGTCGCCAGCTGCGCATTCCGCGGCAGGACGCGGTTTTGCATTGGCTGGGATTTAGAGGTATGTTGTGGAGCAGGGTGTTAGCGGAATTTCAGACATACTCTCGGCTGGATAGGGTTCCTGAAGTCTTGGTGTTGCACGTGGGTGGGAATGACTTGGGTGTTCGCCCGTTTCGTGAGTTGGTGCGGGATATCAAACACGATATGTTGTGTTTGTGGGTTTCTTATCCCGGCTTAGTGATAGTGTGGTCTGACATTGTTCCGAGGAAGCATTGGCGGCTGGCTAGGTCAGTGGAGAGGGTCAATAAGGCTCGCATCAAAGTGAATCGGGCGGTGTCCCGTTTTGTGGCCAAGAATGGGGACATTTGTGTGCGGCACAGGGATTTGGAGTCAGGAGTGGGGAACTACTGGAGGAGTGATGGGGTTCATCTGACCGAGGTTGGGATTGATTTGTGGAGTCTGGCAATAGCAGAAGGAATTGAAAGGGCGGTGGTGGTGTGGCGGAACTCACAGGCTTAAGGTGGTCAAGGCCTGTTTCGCTGTGGCGGGGGGAGTCCTTGAGGTCGGTCAGTACGAAGTGGTGGGGGGGTCGCATCGGGGGTATGCGTCCCCCAAAAAAGGTACATGGTTTGAAGACTTCATAGGGTGTTATCACTTTGAAGTGGTCTTCTGGTGGTTGGAGCCATCTGCAGAGGTGAGCGGTGCCTCCGAGCTGGTTTACGGCTGGAGGTAATGTGTTGGTGGTGTTGCAGATGGCTAACTCGAGGTAAAAAAGGAATATCTGAAAATGGCTTCAAGGACTTCCCCTGCTCGGATTAATGTTAACGTTAATTGTTATTTATGATTCTGACCCATGTTGGGTCATGTGAATTATTAGGAGGAATTCTCTGGTTGGATTCCTAATTAGTTATCCGAATGTTTCGGATCAAAATTGCATACACGTTGTGCCTCATGACGTACACACTATCCCTCCATGTTTCACTCACTTGCACCCCATTATCCATTTATTTCTATTGAGGCACTTCATTTATTACTGCCCCCTATATTTCACTTATAGTATTACACTTGCACACACACTATTCATTTATTATTTCTTACTACACATCCCATGCACCACACACCACTCCCCTCAAGACTAGTGGGAGTGGCTATTATTATTTAAAGCACCTGCTCGCCCTTTCATCAGCATTTCTGGCCTGGCTGTGTCCATTTGTAAGTATGGCCTTTTTCGGTGTTTTTGTATATGTCCCTGTGTTTTTATCGGTTCTGTTTGTGCATCAGGAACGTTCTGTTCCAGTTTAGGATTTAGGGACTCGCAAGTCTGGGGATCCTTGTCGTGGATTGCGAGCTTGCGTCCTTTTGGCCAAAATGATTACCAATACCCCAGGTATTTTTCATTATTATGTATATCCGCTTCTCTTGGACACAGCCGGGTCTTTGATGCTGGGAGAGCATGGTGTGTTGTTGTTTGGCATAGCAAGCAGGGTAGCCCGCTCTATGAATTATCAAGGCGTCACAAATAGGCTTCTACCTGGCTATACACGTTGTGCCTCATGACGTACACACTATCCCTCCATGTTTCACTCACTTGCACCCCATTATCCATTTATTTCTATTGAGGCACTTCATTTATTACTGCCCCCTATATTTCACTTATAGTATTACACTTGCACACACACTATTCATTTATTATTTCTTACTACGCATCCCATGCACCACACACCACTCCCCTCAAGACTAGTGGGAGTGGCTATTATTATTTAAAGCACCTGCTCACCCTTTCATCAGCATTTCTGGCCTGGCTGTGTCCATTTGTAAGTATGGCCTTTTTCGGTGTTTTTGTATATGTCCCTGTGTTTTTATCGGTTCTAAAATTGCATTTTAAAAACTGTGAAAATTAATAAACGGCTGCTGTGGCCATTTCACATCCAACCTCGGTGTCACGTGTCTTTTCTCAAAAGGTAGGGGTTGGGGAAAAGAAGGGATAAAGTGAAGGTTCAATAACACACGACTCTACTTAGGCAAGTCATGTGTCGTCTCGACACGTGAACGCTGCAGCTAATAACTGGCTCTAGCAGTGACCTGTCGACCCCACTGACATCATCGCTGCTGCCAGTGATTGGCTGCAGTGGTCACATGTCAAGACGACAAGTCATCGCTGGAGCGGGGTAAATGAAGACTGGCAGGGTACCAGGGAAGTGTTGCCATGGGAGCGGCATGGGATTGGTGAGGTGAGTATTACTCCTTTTGTTATTTTATAGCCATGTACCCTGTTTGTAAAAAATGTCGTGGCATTGGAAAGGAAAACTTAAAGGGGTTTTCCCATGAAATAAATTGGTGTACACAGGATATGTTATAAATGTCTGATAGGTGGGCGTCACACCTCTGGGACCACCACTTCCTAGAAGATCAAGTGTCCCCTGACCCATATTCTGTAGGGCGATGCAGAGAAGTGGCTGCAGGGTTGGGTTGAGGGGTAGGTGTAGAAGGCAGTCGCCAAATGCGCCATTTAAGGGATGGTGCAAATTACAGATTAAAAAAATTAAGAAACAAGTAATGTTATTTTCGTTAACCCCTTAGTGACCACCAATACGCCTTTTCACAGTGGTCACTAAGGGGCCTTAGGCTAGGCCGTCGCCTATTCACGGCGGCCCAGTCTAAGTCCTGCACGGGTGTCTAGTGCAGGCTGGAGCCAGAGGCATGTCCTAATAGATTGCCTGTCAGAGTTAGGGCTTATTTAGACGAACGTTTAATACGTCCGTGCAACGCGCGTGATTTTCAAAGCGCGTGTGTCCGCTGCGTGAAACTCACGACATGTCCTATATTTGTGTGTATTTCGCGCATCACGCACCCATTGAAGTCAATGGGTGCGTGAAAATCACGCGCCCCGCACGGAAGCACTTCCGTGTGACGAGCGTGATTTGCGCAACAGCAGTAAAAAGTATGATTGAAAACGGAAAAGCACCACGTGCTTTTCTGCTTACAAACATACAGAGTGTCATAATGATGGCAGCTGCGCGAAAATCACGCAGTCACGCATCATACGCAGCAAAACGCACACGCTCGTGTAAATTACACTGACAGGCAATAATGCTCAGATATACGAAGTATACCAGAGCATTATAGCAGTGATCTGAAGATCGCATAGTAAAGTCCCCTAGTGGGACTAATAAAATAAGTAATAAATGTGAAATAAAATTAATAAAAATGACATAAAAAATATATATATTTTTTTTCCCATAAAAAGTGGTTTTATTTAGTAAAAGTGTAAAAAATAAATAAAAGTACACATATATGATATCGCCGCGACCGTAATGACTGAAACAATAAAGTTAATATCTCATTTAAACCGCAAGGTGAACACCGTAAAAAAAACCTGCAAAAAACAACGGCGACATTGCTATTTTTTTCCATTTCCCCCCAAAAAAGTCATAATAAAAGTTAATCAATAAGTCCCATGCACCCCAAAACAGTAGCAATCAAAACTACGTCTCGTAGAGTTTATATTGTGCAAAAGTAGTAAAACATAAACCTCTACATATGTGGTATCGCCGTAATTGTACCGACCCATAGAATAAAGGTAATGTATTACTTACGCCGCACAGTGAACGGTGTGAATTTAAAACAAGATAGAACAAGGGCGGAATTTCAGAGTTTTTTCTATTCCCCCCAAATAAAAGTTAATCAAAAAATGATATCCACCCCAAAATTATGCCATTACAAAATACAACTAATCCCCCCAAAAAAATAAGTCCTCATACAGCTATGGCGACGGAAGAACAAAAAGGTTATAGCTCTTTGAATGCGTCTATAGAAAAACGAAAAAAAAAAAAATTGCTTGTTCATTAGGGCCTAAAATAGGCTGGTCACTAAGGGATTAAAGGGTTACTCCCATCTTAGACATTTATGGCACATCCATGAGATATGCTGTAATGGCAGGGGGTAGGGGTAGGGAGACGGACAAGTGAGCCCTAATCTACCCGCCACTCTGTCCCTGCCTACTTGCAACGACCCGCCCTAGGCGACGGGGTACAACTGGGCGGCGGTCCCTGCGCTCAGTAAGTGCACGACAAACACGACAAACATACAAGGAACACAAGCAAGGAAAAGGGGCCGTTGCCCACGGCAACACCGTGAGCAACCAGAGTGGTGAACGAGCCAAGTCAAGCCAGGAGTGTGCGAGGTACAAAACGAAAAGCAGAAGAGTAGTCGGTAAGCCAGGGTCGGTATGGAGCAGGATCAAAAATAGCAGGAGCTGTAGCTGGGCCAGGAACCACAAGGAAAGAAACAAAAGCAATAACAAGCACCGAGGGACAGGAAGTGCAGGCTTAAATAGACCGAGGGCGGGAGCTAGCTGAGTCTGGCCAGGTTACGATAGGCTCTCCCACTCCTAAGCCTGCCAGCCTGAATGGTGGAAGCAGGAGTCAGTCTCAGGGATGTATTCTCAGGTGCTGACTGATTAGTTCTGGGAGTTAACCCCGCTGTGCCTGGCAGATCCTTTACAGTACCCCCCCTTTTATGAGGGGCCACCGGACCCTTTCTAAGTGGACCTGGCTTACTGGGGAAACGCAGGTGGAACCTCCTGACCAATACCCCAGCGTGAACATCCCGGGCGGGTACCCAAGTCCTCTCCTCGGGCCCGTATCCTCTCCAATGGACCAGGTACTGGAGGGAGCCTTGGACCATCTTGCTGTCCACAATCCTGGCCACCTCGAATTCCACCCCCTCCGGGGTGAGGATGGGAACAGGAGGTCTCCTCGAGGGGGCCAAGGACGGGGAGCAGCGTTTGAGGAGGGAGGCATGAAACACGTCGTGTATCCGAAAAGACGGGGGTAACTCCAGCCGGAAGGAGACAGGATTGAGGACCTCAATGACCTTATACGGCCCAATAAACCGGGGAGCAAACTTCTTGGACGGAACCTTGAGACGCAAGTTCCTAGACGACAACCACACCAGATCCCCGACCATAAGCAGAACGTTTTTTATCAGCCTGAGTTTTTTGTACGCTCTGGGACACCTCTAGGTTTTTCTGAACCTGGGCCCAGACTGTGCACAGTTCCCGATGAACGACCTCTACCTCAGGATTGTTGGAACTACCAGGTGAAACGGAGGAGAACCGTGGATTAAACCCAAAATTACAAAAAAAAGGAGAGACCCCTGACGAGTTACTGACCCGGTTATTAAGGGAAAATTCGGCGAGGGGAATGAAAGAGACCCAATCAAATTGACAGTCAGAGACAAAACACCTTAAGTATTGTTCTAGAGACTGATTAGTCCTCTCCGTTTGGCCATTGGTTTCAGGATGGAAGGCAGAGGAGAAGGACAGATCAATCCCCAACTTCATACAGAAGGCTCTCCAAAACAATGAAACAAATTGTACCCCTCTGTCCGAAACAATATTGACAGGGACCCCATGGAGACGCAGGATGTGTTTGACAAACAAGGTAGCCAACGTTTTGGCGTTGGGTAGTTTCTTGAGGGGCACAAAGTGGCACATCTTACTGAAGCGGTCCACCACCACCCACACCACCGACTTGCCTTGGGATGGAGGCAAATCGGTGATAAAATCCATGGAGATATGTGTCCAAGGTCTGTGGGGAATGGGCAACGAACGCAGTAAGCCCGCTGGTCGGGACCTGGGAGTCTTGGACCTAGCACAAACCTCACAAGCGGCGACGTAGGCCTTAACGTCTTTAGGCAACCCAGGCCACCAATAATTTCTGGTAATGAGGTGTTTGGTACCCAGGATGCCTGGATGGCCAGATAGTGCGGAGTCATGATTTTCCCTAAGTACCCTTAGCCGGAATTGCAGGGGAACAAACAGCTTGTTCTCAGGAAGGTTCCCGGGAGCTGCACCTTGATCAGCAGCAATTTCAGAGACTAAATCAGAATCGATCGAGGAATGATTATACCTGGAGGCAAAATACAAGCAGGATCTTCCTCCGAAGGAGGGCTGGCCATGAAGCTACGCGACAGTGCATCAGCCTTAATATTTTTAGACCCAGCCCTATAGGTAACCAAAAAATTGAATCTGGTAAAAAATAACGCCCATCGAGCTTGTCTCGGGTTTAGCCTCCGGGCAGATTCTAGGAAAACCAGATTCTTGTGGTCGGTAAGGACCGTTACCTGGTGCCTAGCCCCCTCCAGGAAGTGGCGCCACTCTTCAAATGCCCATTTAATGGCTAAGAGTTCGCGGTTGCCAATATCATAGTTACTTTCAGTTGGCGAAAACTTCCTGGAGAAGTAGGCACAGGGGCGGAGATGGGTGAGGGACCTGGTACCCTGGGACAAGACAGCCCCCACTCCCACCTCAGATGCGTCAACTTCCACGATAAATGGCTCCATTTGGTTGGGCTGAACCAGCACCGGGGCCGAGACAAAGCACTTCTTAAGGACCTCAAAAGCCTGGACAGCCTCAAGAGGCCAGTGGAGGAGATCAGCACCTTTGCGAGTGAGGTCCGTAAGGGGCTTAGCGATGACCGAGAAGTTAGCAATAAATCTCCTGTAATAATTAGCAAACCCCAAAAAACACTAACGCCTTCAGGGAGGCAGGTTGGACCCATTCCGCCACAGCCTGAACCTTGGCGGGGTCCATGCGGAATTCATGAGGAGTGAGGATTTGACCCAAAAATGGAATCTCCTGTACCCCAAACACACATTTTTCGGTTTTGGCAAACAGTTTATTTTCCCGAAGGACCTGGAGCACCTTCCTGACATGCTCCACGTGGGAGGACCAGTCCTTGGAAAACACCAGTATGTCATCAAGGTACACTACCAGAAAAATCCCCAGGTAATTTCTCAAAATCTCATTTATGAAATTCTGGAAGACCGCAGGGGCATTACACAACCCAAAGGGCATGACGAGGTATTCGAAATGGCCTTCGGGCGTGTTAAACGCAGTCTTCCACTCATCCCCCTCTTTGATGCGAATAAGGTTATACGCCCCCCGTAGATCCAATTTAGAAAACCATTGGGCCCCCTGAACCTGATTAAAGAGATCAGGAATCAAAGGAAGGGGATACTGGTTCCTTACCGTGACCTTATTCAGGCTACGGTAGTCAATGCATGGCCTAAGACCACCATCCTTCTTCCCCACGAAGAAGAAGCCAGCACCTACCGGAGAAGAAGAGGGACGAATGTAACCCTTGGCCAGGGATTCCTGGATATACACTCTCATAGCTTCACGTTCGGGACAAGAAAGATTAAATATCCTACCCTTAGGAAGCTTAGCTCCTGGTACCAATTCGATAGCGCAATCGTATTCTCTATGAGGAGGTAACACTTCGGAGGCCTCCCTAGAGAAAACATCAGCGAAGTCCTGAACAAACTCGGGTAGCGTATTCGCCTCCTTAGGGGGAGAAATAGAATTAACAGAAAAACATGACGTACAACATTCATTACCCCATTTGGTTAGCTCCCCAGTATTCCAGTCAAACGTAGGATTATGCAACTGCAACCAGGGAAGACCTAGAACCAAATCGTACGATAATCCCTGCATCAACAGTACAGAGCATTGCTCCAAATGCATGGAGCCAACAAGGAGTTCAAAAACAGGGGTATGCTGTGTAAAATAACCATTAGCAAGAGGAGTGGCGTCGATACCCACTACCGGGACAGGTTTAGGCAAATCAATAAGAGGCATAGCAAGGGACATAGCAAATTCCACAGACATGATATTAGTAGAGGACCCTGAATCCACGAAAGCACTGCCGGTAGCAGACCTACCACCAAAAGAGACCTGAAAGGGAAGCAAGATCTTAGTACGTTTCATATTTACGGGAAATACCTGTGCGCCCAAGTAACCTCCCCGATGATCACTTAGACGCGGAAGTTCTCTGGCTGCAACCTTACGCTTAGGACAGTTGTTCACTTGATGCTTGTCGTCCCCACAGTAGAAGCAGAGACCATTCTTCCTGCGGAATTCTCTACGTTGTTGGGGGGACACGGAGGCCCCGAGTTGCATAGGTATCTCTGAATCTTTCGGGGAGGAACGAAGCAACGGAGCTTCGGGAGGCATCATGGGGGAGTCGGAGGAGAAAACACATAAACGTTCACGTTGTCGTTCCCTGAGACGACGGTCAAGTCGTATCACTAAAGCCATAACCTGGTCTAGGGAGTCAGAAGAGGGATAGCTAACTAGCAGGTCTTTCAGGGCATTCGACAGACCCAACCTAAACTGGCACCTTAAGGCAGGGTCATTCCACCGAGAAGCTACGCACCACTTCCGAAAGTCAGAGCAATACTCCTCAACAGGTCTCTTACCCTGACTTAAGCTCACCAGCTGACTCTCGGCAAAGGCAGTCCTGTCAGTCTCGTCATAAATAAGTCCGAGAGCAGAAAAGAAACAAACAATCAACGGAGGAAAGTTCAGGGGCGTCAGGAGCCAAGGAGAAGGCCCACTCTTGGGGCCCTTCCTGGAGCCGGGACATAATTATACCCACCCGCTGGCTCTCAGAACCTGAGGAATGAGGCTTTAAACGAAAGTAAAGCCTACAACTCTCCCGAAAGGAGAGAAAAGTCCTCCGGTCCCCTGAGAACCGGTCGGGCAACTTGAGGTGGGGTTCAAGAGGTGCGGTGAGGGGAACTACCAGGGTAGCATCAGGCTGGTTGACCCTCTGAGCCAGGGCCTGGACCTGTAGGGAGAGACCCTGCATTTGCTGAGCCAGGGTCTCACGGGGATCCATAGTGGTGTCAGGGACCAGGGGTAGACTAGGTATGGGCTTGTTATTATGTAATGGCAGGGGGTAGGGAGACGGACAAGTGAGCCCTAATCTACCCACCACTCTGTCCCTGCCTACTTGCAACGACCCGCCCTAGGCGACGGGGTACAACTGGGCGGCGGTCCCTGCGCTCAGTAAGTGCACGACAAACACGACAAACATACAAGGAACACAAGCAAGGAAAAGGGGCCGTTGCCCACGGCAACACCGTGAGCAACCAGAGTGGTGAACGAGCCGAGTCAAGCCAGGAGTTTGCGAGGTACAAAACGAAAAGCAGAAGAGTAGTCGGTAAGCCAGGGTCGGTATGGAGCAGGATCAAAAATAGCAGGAGCTGTAGCTGGGCCAGGAACCACAAGGAAAGAAACAAAAGCAATAACAAGCACCGAGGGACAGGAAGTGCAGGCTTAAATAGACCGAGGGCGGGAGCTAGCTGAGTCTGGCCAGGTTACGATAGGCTCTCCCACTCCTAAGCCTGCCAGCCTGAATGGTGGAAGCAGGAGTCAGTCTCAGGGATGTATTCTCAGGTGCTGACTGATTAGTTCTGGGAGTTAACCCCGCTGTGCCTGGCAGATCCTTTACATATGCCATAAATTAGTAATAGATGCGGTTCTCACCTCTGGGATCACACCTATATTAAGAACAGGGGTCATCCAAAACCCAAGACCTGCCTAAATTCGCCTGCTGCATACAGGCAGAGAATAAATGGACGGCTGCTACATACTTGCGGTTCTCTAGTGCGTTCTATGGAATTTATGGAAAGAGCCGAGCTGGCCACCTCTCCATTCATTCTCCGCCTGGATTCAGCCCCCGTTCTCAACATGGGTACTGGTTCCAGGGCTGGGTCGTGTATCTATCAGACATTAATGTCAGATCTGATGGATATACCATAAATTTCTAACCCTTTAATAATGGACGTCCTGCTGACTGGTCATAACCTTGTTTAAAACAATTCACTGTCTGCTATAGATTGTATCTTATTCAATCTCATTAAAATAGCGAGCACGAGCTTGTCGGCAAACATTGATATTCATTACATCTGGGAAAGTCGTTCATACTGTGCAGATAACAGACAATGTCTGCTGCCAAAAATCAGCCTCCCTTTAGCTCCAGTATATAGACATGAGTTCAATGGGAAATTATTCATGCATCAGGCACCTAGGAGGCTTTTAGACTCCGATATTGTAGACCTTGCTGGAATTGCATAAATCTGATGAAAATATGGCATTGTAAATCATAAAGCACACAGCAAGAATATTACAGACTGATAACATTATAACTAGTACCTTACATACGTATATGCACCCAAAAAAACGCTGTCTTGGTGGGTGCATTGCGACCCACGGAACAGGCGAGCGTAGGTTGACCCCATAGATTTTCCCAATGGTTGATGTGAACAACATATCAGCCTTTCAAACGTACAACCTACCGCAGCCCGCTCTCCGCTACGACTATTCGCACGTGTTTAGAACATTTCTACTGCCCCACTTTCCATCACTTTCCCTTTTTCCTTGTGGATTGTAGATGTCAATGTAGATGTTTCGCGATCCTACCTCAACTGTTGACGTGGTATAAGATTTACATCGACCTCCATAGGCGTAGGATGGCCATTCAATAATGTTGTGTCAAACTTCTTTTGCAAAAGATGGGGACGTATGGGCACCACTATGTAGAAAATAAATCTATATGGGGTGCTGCAGTAACATGCAAAAAATATGCATACTAGGAGAGAGGAGAAGGCACATGTACAAAATTGCGCACACCCAAAATATTAAGAAAGGGATACGAAAAAACGGGAATGAAAAAACCAAACTTTATTATACACTATATACAAAATATAAAACCATTTATAAAACAGAAAGAATCAGCAAACCTGTAAAAATCTAACAGGAAGCAAATCACAGACAGAAATCTCAAATAGGATTCCAAATGGGACAATATCAAAAGAATATAATACAATAGCCGTATAAATGTATTATGTGCAACTAGTAAACCTGGAAGGTAACCACATGCTGAACCACACAAGAATATAAAGTGCAAGATAATATCTATACCCCAATGAGAGGAAACTATAGCCACATAAATATGAAAAAATACATACATATATAATATATATGCGTATCTATTTGCTTGGTGAACCTAACTGCAATAAGCGGGTACAGCCCTGACCACTCGTCGTCACAAGCAGTACGGTCCTAGGCATAAAACGGGCCGTTTGTCCTTATTCCACAGCCTTTTTGGGCCATTTATCAATTTTCTCTATCGTGATCATTTCTCTTTAGATCCAATAGCATCGGCTTTTTATGCCTAGGACCGCGCTGCTTGTGACGAGTGGTCAGTGCTGTACCCGCCTATTGCAGATATGCATGCACCCTGAGCCGAGCATGCACGTGTATGGGGGAGTCGGGAGGAATAGCTGTCAGCCGAATGGTCTGAGATGTATGGCCAGCCTTAATCTTACCCAATATTTCTGCAAAATTGTATCTAAAAGTCTACTGAGGGGCTGAGACCTCTGCCCTTCTGTGTGATGACTGACAGCGGTATTAACTCTGGGGAAACAAACCTTCTTCACTTCGATGCCGAGGTCCATCTCTTCATGGTGTAGTGTGATGTAATCGGCGCATGCACAGTACATGATTAGACCGGTAAAACTCCAGGGATTTAGTGCACATGCGCTGATTCGGAAGCAGAAGCGCGGGCGCGTTCAGGAGAATACAGGGTCAGGCGTGAAAACAGCTTTTACACTGCCTGGCCCCTGTCAATCAAAAAAGGAAGGGACGGACTAGAAGAGGCTGGACGCAGCCTGCAGGGATTAAGGGAAGCCGACATGACCGTCCTAGTAGGGAAAGGGTTAATTAGGTGAGGGAGAGTTGGAGGGAGTTGGAGGGGGGACGGGGAGGAGTTAAGGGGGACGGGGGGCCGTTACTGAGCTTCCCGCTGTTTCTCGGCATTGAGCCGGAAGCAGCGGGAGGAGTAACACAGAATCAGTAAGCTCCCCCGTTGCCCGTGCTTTTAGGGATGGCAGAGGCCTTAATATTGGAGCAGCTGCGTGCCGCTGCTGTGCACCACGGTCCCGGATGGCTAGAGGAGACCGTGGCTGCCATAACGAGGATCCCGGACGCCGTTTCGCCACGTCGGGCACGGCGGTCGGGGTCTGTTGCAAAGGACAGGCTCCCCTCCCCCGGCCCCCTCACGAGCATGGCTATGGCGGCGGGGGGGAGTCGGCAACAACCGCTCCTGCGCTGGGCGGGCAGAGAGCGTTGCCAGGGGTGACGGCGACGCAGGCCGGGTCGACCCGTCCCTCTCGGCGGTCCCGACCTCCAGAGCGCCTCAGCCCGGAGGCAGTCCCGCGGACACGGCGTCGCAGAGGGAGCCCGATCCCGGACGCTGCAGGCCAGGCAGCTGGGAGGATCGCCCCTTCCCAGGCCCTGCGTCCTGGCAGGAATCCCAGGCCGCGACGGGGTCCGGCGGTAAGCAGGGAGTCGCAGGCTGGGCTCCCTGTCACCCCTCCCCCATCAGATGGAAGATGTGGAGTACAAGGTACGGCCGCCCCGCATGGTGATGTTCCGGCCAGGGGGCAGGCTTCGTCAGGATCGTCTAGACGGACGCCTAGATCTGCAGCGACGTCGAGGCAACAGGTCCGGTCGGAAGTCTGGGTCCCGGCGGTCGGGCGGCAGGTTGCCGGCCCATCGGTCAGCGCGTCCTCATCCCCGTTCCGAAGATGTCGTTGGGATGGACAGTCGTCGGCGAGAGAAGAATTGGAGGAAGGTGAACTGGACGTGTATCGTCGAGGTCAGGATGGTCCGGCTGACGGGAACACAGCGCCTGTGCAGCCCGGTGAGTGTATAACTCCATCATTGTCTTATCCAGCGATTTTTATGTCGGGTGTCGGCGGGGGGGCTGCTAGCATTGCATCGGGGGCCGGTAGTGGCGCGGGCGGACGCGACGGAGCGGGTTTGGCAGACTTAGTGGGTTGCTTACGGGAGCTGGTGGGGCGCCTGGACACGGCCGCGGCGCCGGTAGTAACGGAAGTGTCCCCTGCGGTAGTTTGGGAAGGCCCCAGGGACGTGGGATCGTTACAGGCGCGTCCGGTGGCGGCGGTTAGAGAGGCGGTCGCGGTGTCGGTACAGACCGAGGCGCAGAAGGACGGCGATCGAGTGCGTATTGATGATCGTGCTCGGGGGGAGGTGTACGTTTGTTTTGAAGGTCCGTTGGGGGCGCATTTAAAGCAGGAGGTGCGCGAGCGGATCTGGAAGGACGAGTATGTTGAAATTTTTTCTCTCTTGCCGCTCGCTAAATTTAATTTGGATAAGGGCAAGCGGGATGAGAGTAAAAAGGACGAGGAGGAACGGCGGCGGTATAGGCTTATCCCGCAGACGTTCGTTAATTGGTCGCAGGCGTTCGTCATATTGGCTAGTGTGATAGGGGAAAAGGCGCCGGAAAATTGTTCGGCGTTGTTTTGTTATTTTGATGCCATTGGGGAGGCTCATAGGGCGTATGGGGGTCAAGCGTGGCTGCGATACGATGAGCAATTCCGTCAGCGGAAGGCGGTTCGGCCGGCGATTCGGTGGGACCAGAAGGATATTGCTCTCTGGTTACGGGTTACGGCTCCGGTTAGGCAGTCCTTTCCCGGGAGCGCCGGCCAGGGAGGCCAGTCTAGTCAGGTTGGACAAAGCGGCGGGGGAAAGGCGGGGTTTTGCTGGCAATTTAATGAAGGTCAGTGCAAGTTCGGGGCCACGTGCAAGTTCAAGCACGTGTGTTCCGAGTGTAATGGTGCATCACACGGGGCGGCAAAATGTCTGCGAAAAAAAGAGGTCAGGTAACCAGCACGCGGCTGGTCAAGGGGGTGTCGCCGGTGAGGGTGGAAAAGATGGCACCTTATCTAAATGAGTATCCGGATAGGGCGGCGGCTAAGTTGCTTTATGAAGGGTTTCGTGTTGGTTTTGTTATTCCTCCGCCTCCTTATGAGGTTCCGGTTACGCGGAGGAATTTAAAATCGGCTTACTTGCATGCAAAAGTCGTGTCGGAAAAGTTGTTAAAAGAAGTTTCGTTGGGCCGCATGTCGGGGCCGTTTGTTGAGTCGCCGGTAAAAGATTTAGTTGTGTCCCCGTTGGGTATTGTCCCTAAACGCGAGCCCGGAAAATTTCGTTTGATTCAACATTTATCGTATCCCAAGGGTTCGTCGGTAAATGACGGGATTGATCACGAGTTGTGCTCCGTAGTTTATACCTCATTCGATAAGGCGGTGGGGTTAGTGCGGGCTGCGGGTCCTGGGGCGCTGCTAGCAAAAACTGACATCGAGGCGGCGTTCAGGTTGTTGCCAGTTCATCCAGAAAGCCAACGGCTGTTGGGTTGTTTTTGGAATGGGGCCTTTTACGTGGATCGGTGCCTTCCGATGGGGTGTTCCCTTTCTTGTGCATATTTCGAGGCGTTTAGTAGCTTCGTGGAGTGGGTAACGAGGGGAGTATCCGGGGTCGACTCGTTGATCCATTACTTAGATGATTTTTGTGCGTTGGCCCGGGGGGTTCGCCGGTTTGCGGTAATTTGCTTCATGCTCTACAGAAGGTGGCGAGGGATTTTGGGATTCCTTTGGCGCCGGGAAAAACGGAGGGCCCGGTAGCGACGATTTGTTTTTGGGAATCGAAATAGACTCGGTGGCAATGGAGTGTCGTCTCCCGGCGGATAAGTTGGGTGCTGTGAGGCTGGAGGTTCGACGGGCTTGTAGAATGAAGAAAATGACGCTGAGGGAGCTTCAGTCGCTGCTGGGGAAGTTGAATTTCGCCTGCCGGATTATGCCGATGGGGAGGGTGTTTGGTAGGAGGTTGGCGGCGGCAACGGCGGGAGTGCGTGCGCCGCATCATTTTGTGCAGCTCAAGGAGGAGCACCGTACTGATCTTCAGGTTTGGGATGACTTCTTGGGCCAGTACAATGGTCGCTCGCTATGGATGGCCCCAGCGCAGGATACGAGTGATTTGAATATTTTCACGGATGCGGCTGGGGCGGGTGGTTTTGGAGCTTACGGGGGAGGTCCGTGGTGCGCAGGTCAATGGCCGGCTAGCTGGGTGTCCAGTGGACTCACGCGGAATCTGGCCCTGCTCGAGCTGTTTCCCATCGTGGTGGCGGCTACCATTTGGGGGGACAGGCTCAGGGATAAGAAGGTCCGTTTTTACTGCGACAACATGGGGGTGGTGCTTGCCATTAATAACATCACGGCGTCCTCTCCTCCGGTAGTTCAATTGTTGCGACATTTAGTGTTGGTATGTTTGTCGTTGAACGCGTGGGTGGTGGCGGTGCATGTCCCGGGTGTACGGAATTGTATCGCTGATGCTCTTTCTCGCTCGCAGTGGGACCGGTTTCGGCAATTGGCACCGGGAGCGGAACGTCTCGGTTTGGCTTGTCCGGAGCATCTTTGGGATCTGGTCTCGGTCCCGTAGAACAATTGGTACAAAGGTCTTTGGCGCGCACGACGTGGAGTGCTTATGCTGCTTATTGGAGGCAGTGGGAGGAGTGGGTAAGAGAGTTGGGTGACGTCAATACGGATAGAGACAGGTTGGTGGCACTTTTGTACTGGTTAGGGGACGCCTGGGAGGCGGGGTTTTCAGTAGCGAAGGTGAACCGGTTCATATCTGCGGTGGCGTTTGGGTTTAAGTTGCGGTACCAAACGGGCAGGGGGGCTGAGATCTGGGGAGGTGAGCCTATTCGCAGACCGGCTGGAGGTATGGTTGAGTCGATCTAAAACTGACCAAGTAGGGAAGGGTAAACTGATAGTTGTTCGCTCTCCCGGGGTCGGTCATGTGCCCAGTAGAATGCATGCGGGGTTTTACGAAAAACAGGGGGTCTCCAGAGTTGCCTTTGTTACGTCATGTGGACGGGTCGTTTTTGTCCAGGTTTCAGTTTGGAGCTGTATTTAAAAATTGTTTGACGGCGGTTGGTGTTGCGGCAGGCTCATATTCATCTCATTCCTTCAGGATTGGCGCAGCAACGGAAGCGGGGCGCTGGGGGTTGGATGATGAGGGGGTGAGGCGTATTGGTCGTTGGGAGTCTAAAAGGTTTAAGTCCTATGTCCGCCCCCATATGTTATAATTTTGTTGTTTACGCTTTACAAATGTTATATGGTGGTGCCTAACTGTGTTTTCCGTTTCAGATTCGCCTCCGTGTTTGGTGTGGTGGATGGGTCATTCGTACGTGCACTGGGGGGCTTTGAGGGCGGACGTCCGCCCGGATGGTCGCCAGTTGCGCATTCCGCGACAGGACGCGGTTGTGCATTGGCTGGGTTTTAGAGGTATGTCATGGAGCAGGGTGTTGGCGGAATTCCAGACATATGCGCGGCTTGATAGGGTTCCGGAGGTCTTAGTGTTGCACGTGGGTGGGAATGACTTAGGAGTCCGCCCCTTTCGTGAGTTGGTGCGGGATATCAAACGTGATATGTTGTGTTTGTGGGTATCTTATCCCAAGTTGGTGATAGTGTGGTCGGACATAGTCCCAAGAAAGCATTGGCGGTTAGCTAGATCTGTGGAGAGAGTCAATAAGGCTCGCATTAAAGTTAACCGGGCGGTGTCCCGTTTTGTGGCAAGAAACGGGGGCATTTGCGTGAGGCATAGGGATTTGGAGTCAGGAGGGGGGAATTTCTGGAGGAGTGACGGGGTTCATCTGACCGAGGTTGGCATTGATCTTTGGAGCTTGGCGATAGCAGAAGGCATAGAAAGGGCGGTGGTGGTGTGGAGGAACTCACAGGCTTAAGGTGGTCAAGGCCTGTTTCGCTGTGCGGGGGGAGTCCTTGAGGCCAGTCAGTACAAAATGGTGGGGGGGTCGCATCGGGGGTATGCGTCCCCCAAAAAAGGTACATGGTTGAAGACTTCATCGGGTGTTATCCCTTTGAAGTGGTCTTCTGGTAGAAGGTATATCACTTGAAGGCTTCATCGGGTGTTATCCCTTTGAAGTGGACTTCTAGTGGTCGGTATATCACTTGAGGGCTTCATCGGGTGTTATCCCTTTGAAGTGGACTTCTAGTGGTCGGTATATCACTTGAGGGCTTCATCGGGTGTTATCCCCTTGAAGTGGACTTCTAGTGGTTGGAGCCATCTGCAGAGGTGAACGGTGCTTCCGAGCTGGTTTACGGCTGGAGGTAATTGGTGGTTTGCAGATGGCTAATTCGGTGTGTTCTTTAAAAAGGACTATCTGAAGGGGCTTCAAGGACTTCCTCTGCTCGGGTTAATGTTAACGTTAAATTGGTATTTACGATTCTGACCCATGTTGGGTCATGTGAATTATTAGGAGGAATTCTCTGGTGGATTCCTAACTAGTTATCCGAATGTTTCGGATTTAAATTGTTTTTATAAAACTGTGAAATTAATAAACGGCTGCTGTGGCCATTTCACATCCAACCTCGGTGTCATGTGTCTTTACTAAAGTGGGGGTGGGGGGATAGTATGGTATAAGGTTAACACACGACTCTACTTAGGCAGGTCAAGAAGAGGCTGGACGCAGCCTGCAGGGATTAAGGGAAGCCGACATGACCGTCCTAGTAGGGAAAGGGTTAATTAGGTGAGGGAGAGTTGGAGGGAGTTGGAGGGGGGACGGGGAGGAGTTAAGGGGGACGGGGGGCCGTTACTGAGCTTCCCGCTGTTTCTCGGCATTGAGCCGGAAGCAGCGGGAGGAGTAACACAGAATCAGTAAGCTCCCACCCTCCCGCCCGTGGTTTGTTACTCCTTAGGTCTTATGTACGTCCGTCTATGAGCGTTGGTTTTTATTTGTGTGCTTATTTAACATGTTTTTCTTTTTTCCGGAGTAGGTTCTGTTGTCATGGCAGCTGGCGGGGGGAGTCCTTGAGGCCAGTCAGTACAAAATGGTGGGGGGGTCGCATCGGGGGTATGCGTCCCCCAAAAAAGGTACATGGTTGAAGACTTCATCGGGTGTTATCCCTTTGAAGTGGTCTTCTGGTAGAAGGTATATCACTTGAAGGCTTCATCGGGTGTTATCCCTTTGAAGTGGACTTCTAGTGGTCGGTATATCACTTGAGGGCTTCATCGGGTGTTATCCCTTTGAAGTGGACTTCTAGTGGTCGGTATATCACTTGAGGGCTTCATCGGGTGTTATCCCCTTGAAGTGGACTTCTAGTGGTTGGAGCCATCTGCAGAGGTGAACGGTGCTTCCGAGCTGGTTTACGGCTGGAGGTAATTGGTGGTTTGCAGATGGCTAATTCGGTGTGTTCTTTAAAAAGGACTATCTGAAGGGGCTTCAAGGACTTCCTCTGCTCGGGTTAATGTTAACGTTAAATTGGTATTTACGATTCTGACCCATGTTGGGTCATGTGAATTATTAGGAGGAATTCTCTGGTGGATTCCTAACTAGTTATCCGAATGTTTCGGATTTAAATTGTTTTTATAAAACTGTGAAATTAATAAACGGCTGCTGTGGCCATTTCACATCCAACCTCGGTGTCATGTGTCTTTACTAAAGTGGGGGTGGGGGGATAGTATGGTATAAGGTTAACACACGACTCTACATAGGCAGGTCAAGGGATAGAAGCCAGAGCGGTTTGGAGAAACGGTGACACCCTCGCTGCTCCAAAACACACTAAAACAGTGTTAGGTTCAGGTGAGGCTGCACTGCGTATATTACTCTGTTTCGGGGTTTGATAGGCAAATTTCTGGTGACTCCCTTGAAGCCCTCATGCACATGGCCAGATGAATAATCTGTACCATACGACCCTCTGTACAGATGAGATGACTGCACTTGTGAAGTTCTCTATGGTACCATATTTTTTACTGTAAATTTTCGTATGGTGTTCTGTACAAGCACGGTACAAGTCCCCAGCACTTTCATATGAATGCCATATTGTGTTCTGTATTGGCACCATATTAGTTCCAGGAAATTTTCTGCTTTGAACCCCGTCATCGTTGTCAGTAGTTACAGGGAGAAAAACGGCGCCTGTATGTGAGTTGTCACACAATTCTGCCTTTATGGAATAGTGACTTTTTCAGTATCCATTAACTTCTAGTGGAAAATATGCGCTCATGCGGCATACAATGGTACATGGCCTCATATTTGTTTTATATGGCTGCACATGGAGTAGGTACAAAAAAAAAGCCTCCTTGCAAAGACACATGGAGGTATGGAAACTGGGGAATAACTAGGAGTCACAAAGTTTGCAGTTACAGTGGGGCCCTAGAAGGGGCCCAAAAGGTCTCTGCTCCAAATGATGATACTAGGACTATAAAGACCATATTATAGTTGGAGAAACCTGTTAGACATTACATTCATGTTAAGTTGCTTCAACTTATTCCTCTGTACGGAAACCTAGGATAACACCACCGCTGTATAATGGCACCATATACCTTATACATAGCCATAATACGATCATGTGCACGAGGGCCGAGGCCTTATATATATATAGATATGTCCATCCTTACTGTATCTTTTCTCAGATCTCTGTACCGTTGCTTTATTGACAACAGACAAGATACAGGAACGGATAAGCAGATTTCAGGATAAAGCAACATAATTTATTAACTTGGGTAGCGGATACTTGAACTGCAAACAGTTGGCAGTCGGAAGCAGCAGTGACAACACCACAAGCACAGGGCTGCAGAAACAGGTAATGGGAGGCCGAACAGTCCATAAACAGAAGACGTGGCAAATACCGGAGTGGTAGTGATGAAGCGCACCTCAGAAGGAACCAGGAGCAGATCTTGGATGGAACCAGGAAACACCCAGAGCTGCGACCAGACAAAGAAACTAGACTTGGAACCAGGAGATGCCAGGAACAGAGTCCAGGAGAAGCCAGAATCAGAACCAGGAGATATCAATATCAGGAGCAGGTGGTGTCACATCACGGGGTGAGGTCCTGGTACAGGCAGGTATGGGTCACATGAACCAAGACTGGTACACTTAAATAGCTGCAGGACTGGAGCACAATCACAGCAGCAGAACAGGAGATCAAACACAGTAGCCAATACTAGGAGCACAGGGACCAGGAACAGGACTAGGAACATAGAGGCGAGAGGCAGCATCCACAAGACTGGCCAGGTCAACATTCAGGAACAATAGACATTCCTCAAGCAAAGGCTGATGGTACAGACAGGGTTAAAATAGCAGAGTTCATCAGCAGCATCCAATGGAACAGAAAAAGTTGCAGAGCACAAGAGTCCTGCACTGGAGGGGTTAATTACTGTTTAGCTGCTGCAGGGTGAGGTTGTGTAATGTACCTGAGTATATATGAGGCAAAATAGGTAAATGTAGCAGGCCTGACTTTGAAGTAAAACACTTAATCCCGCCAGGGTCCAAAAACGACGTTGCCAGCAGGGAAGAAAGGACGTGATTTGTAACAATCTCAACATATCTAGAGATGTGTGGCGTGAGATGACCAGTTTTGAAAAAAAAAACATGATTTTGCGGTATTCTGTCACGAGATGTTTATGTAACATGTGTCGATGTGTGGCCACTCAGTGGTTGTGATGTGCGTTGCAGCCCTTTCCAAGCATGTCGCTATATTGTATGGAATTTGTTTCATGAGAAATTGGAGACCTTAACCAAACTCAAGCAAAAGTAAGTGCTCTTGCACACGACCGAGCTCGGGCCATGAAAAACGTCTAAGATGCAAGGAGTCCCATTCACCTGTACCGTGGTCGGCCGGGAAATCCAGCCGATACTCGGTCCGTTTTTCCCAGCCCAAACTCAGTCGTGTGCAAAAGCACGAAGGGTGGACACATCTGTAGATAATATTTGTACTTGTAAGATAAAAACATTTTCTTGTGTTCCTGCTGGGAATAAATTCTGAGCTATAAAAAAAATCTGGAAAAAAGAAAAAATAGAATCTCAAACTTATAAACTTCTGAGGCTGGTACTTCAGTTCAGTTACAAAGAACAGTCTGAGTGTGACCCCCAGCAAGCCTGACACATGGAGAACGGCAATTAAGTCCATTTTCCTTATGCTGTGATATGATCTGGCAAAATTAAACAGGTTCAAATTGTCAAAAATGTGAAACCAACGAATCTGAACACAAGAGTCCTTGATTTTAATTATATTGCAATGCAGAGAAAAAATACAGCTGAACCATTGCTGGGTGATCAGATATCATAGACACTCAAAAGAGCCATGACATTTCCTTCGGCCAAAACTGGAGTAGAGTTCAATGTGGAGATAAGTCCAGTAATTAAGTTCATTATTTCAGTTTTAACAGAAAATAAGAGATAAAAATGGGCTGTAATTAATGTGAACTCATCTGTAATCGCAATGTGGATATTATATGGGGAGAATGGAACGCCACCAAAACAAATGTGAAGGTTTCCAAGGTTCTGCAAGTATGAAACTAATATTCCATCAATGCAAAGGATTGTGGCACATAGTAGAGGTGGAGTGGGTGTATAGGAGGGTGACCAAAGAAACTAAAGATATGGGTGGATTACAATACCAAGAAAAAGTGTCGTACAAAGAAGAGAGTGGGCCCTATGGCAAATATCAAAATGGGCACACATTGCAGTGTTAGATTTTGCAACCTAGTACAGAAGGGAGGGACCAGTGTTGCTTTCCCACTCCACACCCACCACATGACACAGGGGCCAATTCCCCACCTCTTTTGAAGTCCTACACAGGTTCTTGGCACCAAATAGAAAAATGGATGGGACAATCCCGGTTCTGGGCCCCCTCTCCCCATAGGCCCAATAGCAGCTATTTTTTTTTTTTTAAAAAGAGGGTCATAGAGTTGACCTAATCATTATGTAAAAATACATAAATGATCAGTATGTAGATGGTTTTCTAGTCTTTTTTTTTTATACCTAGGCCTGTAAACATGTTGAGGGAGCAACCATAACATCTAGACAAGAAAGGGTTTTTCTCATCATCATATAAGGGATTCTTTACTGTAAAAGCAGTAACACTATAAAACTCTCTGCCACAGGATGTTGTAATGGTTAATTGGTTGAAAGAGTTAATTATATAAAGCCTGGATGCCTCAAAATATCATAAGTTATGGGTACTAGATTATTGGAGATGGGCTATCGTTTCTGGGACTTATTTTGATGGACAGTAATGGACCGTAATTGTGCCCATTAAACAGATTGCATTTCAATTGGCGTGCTTCTACGCTATACAATGCATTCCGGAAGTCTTCAGACCCTTTCACTTTTTTCACATTTTGTTATGTTGAGGCCTTGTGCTTAAATAAAAAAAAAAACATAACTTTTTCCCAATCATTCTGCACTGAATACCCCATAATGACGAAGTGAAAATAGAATGTTAGTAAATCTTTGCTAATTTATTGAAAAGGAAAAACTAAAATCTTGCATTGACCTAAATATTCAGACCCTTTACTCAGGACTTCGTTGAAGCACCTTTGGCAGTGATAACAGCCTCCATTTTTCTTGGGTTTGATGCCACAAGGTTTGCACACCAGGATTTAGGAATTTTCTGCCATTCTTCTCTGCAGATCCTCTCAAGCTCTGTCAGGTTGGATGGGGACCGTCAGTGGACAGTTATTTTCAGGTCTTCTCCAGAAATGTTCGATTGGGTGCAAACCAGGGCTCTGGCTGGGTCACTCAAAGACATTCACAGAGTTGTCACTTAGCCTCTCCTGTGTTGTGCTGGGTCATTGTCTTGTTGGAAGGTGAACCTTCGGGCCAGTCTGAGGTCCAGAGCATTCTGGATGAGGTTTTCATTACAAATATCTCTGTACTCTTCTTCATTCACCTTTCCCTCAACTCTGACCAGTCTCCCTGTCCCAGCCACTGAAAAACACCCCCACAGCCTGATGCTGCCATCACCATGCTTCACTGTAAGGCTATGTTCACACGGAGTATTTTGGGGGAGGAATATCTGGCTCAAAATTCCGTTTGGAACTTTGAGGCAGATTTTCCTCTCCCTGCACGCCGATTTTCGCGGCGATTTTCGCGACGTTTTTCGCCCGCGGCCATTGAGCGCCGCGGGCATAAAACAGCGCGAAATACGCTTTCTCTGCCTCCCATTGAAGTCAATGGGAGGTCAGAGGCGGAAGCGCCCGAAGATAGGGCATGACGCTTCTTTTTCCCGCGAGGCAGTTTTACTGCTCGCGGGAAAAAGACGCCGACGCCTCCCATTGAAATCAATGGGAGGCGTTCTCGAGCCGTTTTTGCCGAGTTTTGCGACGCGGTTTCCGCGTCAAAAAACTCGGCAAAATACCCCGTGTGAACATAGCCTAAGGATGGTATTGTGCAGGTGATGAGCAGTGACTGGATTCCTCCAGACCTAACACTTAGAATTGAGGCCAAAAAGTTCAATCTTAGACCTTCTGGAAGTTTGAGTTTTTAATTTTTATTAAATTTGCAAAAAATTCTACAACTCTTTATTCACTTTGTCATTATGGGGTATTGAGTGCAGAATGATGGGGAAAAACTTGCTTTTTTTATTTATTTTAGCACAAGATATCAACATAACAAAACGTGAAAAAAGTGAAAGGGTCTGAAGACTTTCCCAATGCATTGAATATGCTACTAGGTAATTTTTTTTCATTGCTTTGCCCCCTACGGTAGCTTTCCTTCTTTTTGAAATGAGAAACATTCAAACCACTCCACCTACTGCACAGTACAGTAATTTTATCCCCAGCTTACATACCATGGCTAGATAATAGCATATGTGGTGCGCTGTTCAATGGCATACTGGAGAACAATAACTACCTACTATTTCTATACTTTCAAGGTCAGTAAAACACGCCCATTGATGCCCACTGTCTGGTTTAAGATTTCCTTAGACCTGCTGCGATGTAATATTTACTGCATGCAGGAGCGTAACTAGAATTAATTGCAAAATGAGATGGGCCTTCACCACCTAGTGACAAGAAACCAAAATAGCAGCATAAGTAGAATTATTTGCAGGTATAGTAATAGCGCCAAATATTATAGAACTGACATAGAAGTGCTAGATAGCAGAAAGCTACAGTACTCACTTGTCATTCCCCTAAAAAAGAAACAGGGCAAATTTACTACTGTGTGTACGTCTAGAATGCGTCGAAAAATGTGAAAATGTTTGCGCAATTTAGCACATATCATTTTTAACAAATTTAAGAACAGATGTTTGCATCTCACTAGACGCTTACAAAAAGGTGTCTAGAAAAGGGGTGTGGCTTAGCAAAAAGGGGCGTGGCGTAGCAAAATTCACCAAAGTGTGCCAAACAAAAACTAAGCCAACCAAGTGGTGGTATAAGGAAGCGAAAGTGTCTAGCGCGTCTACCAAGATGCACTAAATTTATCATGCAGCGTGCACCAATGTGATAAATTTGGCGCCTCTTCTGACTGCCTTGTCTACGTTTATGTTGTCTAAATTTTACACAGCCTAGTAAACCTCCATCAATGGATTCACCGTTTGGCAAAACTCATATTCCCATATATAGTGACACCTGCTGGTGGAGCATGTCTTAAGGCTTCCTCACATCTGCGTTGGAGGCTCCGTTAGGGGCCTCCATCACAGATCCGGCCAAAAATACCAAAAACAATAGCGCAGCATGCTGCACTATTGTTTCGGGCAAAACTAGGAACACCCTGATGAAAACCCGACGGAACCCATTAAACTCAATGGGTTTTGTCGGTCACCAATGGTGTCTGTAAGACAACGGAAATGGCGCTTCCGGTATTTTCGTTGTTCTGCTACTCTGACGGAGCAAACCAATGGAAACACCAATGCTGGTTTGAACCCGGCCTTACGGAGTCGTAGCTAGGCTTTCAAAATTTGTGGCAAATATCTTGTTTGCTGGCCTACTGTAGGCCCGGGTCTAAATACCACTTACAAGGCAGAGTGACTTGTTGAAGCAGGAGCGTAACTAGAGCATGCTGGGCCCCATGCCACACTTATATATGGGTCCCCCAAAACAAAGACCCCCCCCCAGACCAGAACCCAGTCCACTTAATCAAACAACCGGTATCTACTTTCCACTCCTCGCTCCCGGCTTCTCGTCTTCAGGGCCTGGCACACAAGGCCCTCCTGCCACGTCAAGGTCTGTGCCGTGGCACATACAAGGTCCTGCTGTCAGGCAGCTTCAAGCCCGGCCTGATGTGACAAGTGGGGTCTGTGGGGATACTGCGTTACACCACTGTGTTGAAGATTTCCCTGGCACTTAGCACATGCCCCCTTGCCCTTCACCCCTCCTCCTACTAGCTACGCCCCTGCCTGGATGTCTACAATAACAATTATTGTACTGTGTGAAAAAATAATAATATATAAGTCACTATATGTGTAAAAAAAAAAGTGCATCAAAAATAGCACCACTTACCTTGTTCATCTCTGAATCTTCCTGTAAACTTTTGGAGTGGCAGGAAAATATTCTAGGAAGGATTGATTTAATTTTCAGCGCAATGTAAACAAATGACTTAGGACTTGGAACCAAGTTGAATGGCACTGGAAGAGTCCTCCCTTCCTCAAAGTACGAAAACCAAAGCTTGGCCCTGGCAAATTTCCACTCTACGTCAGAGTCATCCTGGAAATAAATAAACATAAAAAGCGAGACAATTACTACAATAAGTCTCATGTATAAAAACAAAGACCAGTGGTGTTGCCATTGTTCTTATTTGTACTAGATTTATATTTTATGTTATATTGTATTTAGTCAATTACGGAATACCTATGAAAATCAGTGCTGAAGAAAACTGTGGTGTTGCCCATCTAATTATTTTTAGTGGGTTTCTACGAGCGAAGCAACTTCGAATACTGAATTGAAAAAAATAAGCAGTCCATCTAGACTCCATCTAGAAGCACTCATATCTCCCAACAGCCCCGTATCTCGCAGGACTGTGTTGCAAACGGGAACACAAAGAGGCGGGTCTTATGCAGATTCACATAAAAAGGAGTGTTACTATCCAGTTTCTGGGCAAGGGACGTGGCTTAAATGTCCCACAAATTGGGATTTTAATGTTGAGAGATAGGAGAACTTCCTAGACAGACGGGCAGACATATCATATGTGCAACCTGTGCAAGGGGCCCTGTAGGCGATGGGGCCCATCATCACCTTAAATAGAAAACAATAACACTTTGGACAGTCTGTTAGATGGCATGTAAGGGACGTTGCTAGTGGTTCTTATGGCTTTAATTACTGGTGGATTAAGGGAGGTGATCTATGACGAACTTTGACTCACAAAAAATGAGCAGATACTGTTCTTGGACAGTGACCCACAGCTCTCTGTATCTTCTCCTAGTACCAAGCAGCAAAAGAACTTTCAGTCAAATAATACTTTTTAAAAATATTAATATTTTTGGAGTATGTCCCTTTTACTTGAGCTCACTTCTTTTGGAAAATCCACCCCTGCTGGACCTTATGTAAAACCTTAACGTATGTAAAGCTTCTAATAATTTTGTCTTTTTTTCCTTCTTTTCTTGAGGCTATACATATTAAGAGGTTTTTTTTTCCATGGTAACCAATTGGGTTGCTGCTTATTGTCCTGTATTTTTTAGAAATGAACAGCTGAAATTCAAAAAGTTGCCGTGTTTGTTTGTTTTTTGTCAAAGTTAATGTCCACCCTTTTATCTAAATAGGTCCAAAATTCTTTGTTGATCAATTAAATATATATCCTTATAGTTATCAGGGCTCCATTTTCCGCATACAGAACTCCATATCCCTTGCATAGATATAAAGTTAAATGATAAAATTCTGACTGCCTGCAGTCACCACTAGGGGGAGCTTAGAAGCTTGCTTACATTGAGCTCAATAAACCAGTATGCACTAAGCTCCACCTAGTGGCAGCAGCAGGCAGACAGAATTGTATCATTTAACTTTATATCTATGCAGGGTATATGAAGCTCTGTAAGAGAAAAATAGAGCTACAGTACAACCGCTATAAAGCTATATTACTTTAAATTTAAAATATGTTTGACATGTTTGATTTTTAAAGAAAAACTGGAAAAACTTTTCTGCCGTTCTTCTGCTCCAGTGTCCCCACGAAAAACTTCTTGCCATGTGCTCTGATGCAACATTCTATGTATCCAAATCACTCTATTGGGGGAAATAGCAGTGGAAAAACACTAAATAGGAATTTTAAAGAGGACCTGTCACTTGTATAGTAACGCCCAATCTCCTAGCTAATCTAAGAGGCGCTGTCACACTGATAATACTAGTGAAAATTGTGTCCCACAACATTTATTATTTTAAAAGTTATGAGCATTTTTCTAAATATGCACTTGAGGCTATACTAGACAAGTGGGAGGTAACATTAGCGATTCTCCTGAGGTGGAGCCTCCTCACAGCCTCGGACACTGTCCTATCAGCATGAAGCTGCTTCACACAGTGTGAGAGACTGAGGCTGGAGGGAAGGGGGATCACTTCAAACAGCCATATCTCCAGCTGTGAACCACCTAGAACCGCGGTTCTGGTGGCATATAAAAGATAAGATTCTAATCTTTCATATGGCACCAAGATTGCACTTCTAGTGACAGAACCGGATATATCGCCAGTTGACAACAGTCGGGAATGGAAGCTGTATACTATATGGTCACACTGTGTTGCTGGGCAGGGAAGGGGGAGAAGCTGTATGCTGATTGGACAGCATCATACAGAAAACATTACACCTCCCTGAGTGAAAAGAAAGATTAACCTCCCATTTGGCAAATATAGCCAAATTAGAATATTTAGAAAAATTAACATACATTTGCAAACGTTTTTGGAGGAAAAAATTACACTGCAGTTATCAGCATCATAGCGCCTATTAGATTAATTAAGAGATAGGGAATGAATAAACTAGTGACAGATGCTCTTTAAATCTATCCTGTGATGTCATAAAAACTTGTCAGAAGGTTACATCGATGCCCAAACTCATTCTCAAAAAAGAAGACGCAAAACACAGAACTTTCTAGGAATCAGCAGGAATTAATCTATTGATGATCTCTTTTGATATGTTTCTGTATTGTCGAGGAAGTCTGGTTTGGCTGAGACATGTTTCAAGGTGTCTGACGTTGACTTACAGGGTAGCCACCTATAGGTGGCACTAGACAGTTTTATGCAGGCATGTCTCTGCGGAACTTTTGTTGACATTCCCCTTTAAGGAGGACCTGTTCTTTCATAATAACATGATGGCTTGAAAAACTTCAAACAGCTTGACATCTGTTCATATTCCGATACTAAATCTAAGAATGTTTATTTTTTGGAAAATTTTTTGACTGCAGTGTCTCCAGACGGTTTTGATGCTTCCCTTTGATAAAGGCGAGGTTTTATTTCCTGTTTGACACCCTGTTTATGTGACAAATCTACTTCCACCTCTTCATCTTTGTTCATTCTTGGCAACATATTGAGTATTCCCATTACAAGAGCGGCGTTTTATTATCTGCTGATTCTTTTTGATGCTCATGACTTTGTAGCGTTGTTTTATACCGACGCTGATGGATACACAACAAACGGGAACGACTTTAATGAGCGATTGGTTAAATGTTCCTGGCATTAATTCACAGGACAGCGGTGATTTTTCAGACTTTATGTGTATGTTATAGAGCAGCACCAATTATTTTTAGTTCATTCGAGAATGGATCGGGGACAATCTAATGCAGCAGAAAGTACATTATAATGATGTGATCATTGTATGTCATTCACCGCGCTGGGGACTGTTTAATAATCCCCAAACTGTTTGTTAAATGACATATATCTGTCACTTCTACAGGAAATTACAGGTGTGCCTATATGAATATATCACATTCAGCATGTGAAGACAAGACTGTCAGACAGAGGATCAATGTGTCTGTAATAATGTTTCTAACTTTCAAACTTAATAAAGCAAGAAGAGTAGGGAAACTTTTTAAGGCAATGCAACCAGTGGCGGATTAAGTGTACCATGGGCCCTGGGTTGTTGACACAACTTGGGCCCCGTCCTTCCCCCTCACACGCAATTCAACCCCCCCCACTGACACTGTACCCATAAGTGCCACTGACATGACAGATACAGGTTTTAGCACTAGATACAGATGCTCTGTATACAGGAAACAAAGCAGCTGTATCTCAAAAAGTATAAATCATTTTTAACAAAAAGTATTTAGAAAATTGCACCAAACACACTGATACACTGTTTTATTAAAGAAAATAATAATAATAATAATAATAATAATGTAGATAGCGTTTTACATATAGAACCCCTGTATATAGTGCCCCACATATAGCCCCCCTGTAAATAGTGCTCTACATATAGCCCCCTGTTAATTGTTCCCCACATATAGCTTCACCCGTGGATAATGCCACTCACACTTTTAAGTGAAAAAAACCCCAAAACTTTACATACTCACCTTGATCCCGTTCCTGCGCCGCCCTGTATCAATGCAGGCCTGCTCTCTTCTGAGCAGGTCTGCTGGGGCTGAATGACGCAAGAGGCATGATTATGTCATCACGCCGCTTGCATCGTTGAAAGGCGCTGATTGGTGGGACAAGTCATTCTGCCCTGCCAATCAGCGTCATTATATGGCGCTAAATGGTCAGGCACGGAACGTACCCAGCCATTCAGTGCTTAGGCATGTAATTGTACCTGCATTCTATAGATGCAAGTAGAATTAGTGCAGGAGGGGGTGGTGGTGGCTGGTTCCAGTTGCGCCGCCGCCCCCTCAGAGAGGCAGCAGGCCGGACGGTGCACCCTGCCCTCCCCATCAGCAGGACAAGCTGTATTTTATATGGGATACATATAATTTATTGATGAACTTAATTATTAACTTTTTTTTTGGTAAGTAATGGATAAAAAACTAAATACATTTTTGTGTCTTAAATTTACACCGTTTACCATGTGGCATAAATAACATAATAACTTTATTCTGCAGGTTGTTTTGATTATGGGAATACCAAATTTATAGACAATTTTAATGTTTTACTACTTTTGTACAATAAATCCACTTTTTTTTGTATCGCCATATTCTAAAACGTAGTTTATATTTCCATAGTTGCAACGGAAAATCAACAAAAACGCAGCATAAATTGACATTCTGCAGAATTAAATTTCGCACCGCAGGTCAATTTATTAATGTTTACGCTGCATTTTTTTTCTCAGCGTGGGCATGAGATTTTCTTCATCTCATCCACTTTGCTGCTACAGTAAATGCTGCGGAATATCCGCACAGAATTCCGTTGCGGGAATTATGAAGCATTTACGCTACATGAGAACCCAGCCTACAAGGCAGGATAAACAGAAAACAGCAATTCTAGCATTGGTTTTTATTGTAATTTTTTACGGCATTCACCAGGCAGGCTAAATATCAATAGTTTTATAGTTCCAGCCGTTACTAATTACGTATAGTTTTTTTTTTTTTTTTTCTTCATAATAAAGCATTTTGTAAGGGAATTTTTTTAGTCCCACTAGGGGTCCTTACTATGCTATAATTTGATCACTTTTATAATACACTGTAATACTTCTGTATTGCTGCGTTTTATGCTTGTCCGTGTAAAACTGCCTCTGGCAGGGCCTACTAGGCAGAAACTGATTGGTGGGGGTCCTGGCAGTCACACCCCGACCCATTAGCTATTGTTGGTCTTTCCTGAGGATAGGCCATACATTTTTAGGGACTGGACAACCCCTTTAAGCCTACGATGTTTTAGGCTTAGATGGTGTCATCCTGTCTGCTGGGCAATGTATCTAAACCAACCACACGGTAGGCTTAGATACATGGCCCATGTGTGATCCTGTCTAATTGGCCCTGTATCCAAACCTACCACATGGTAGGCTTAGATACAAGGCCCCAGCAGACAGTAATCTTATACTGTATAAGACTACTGTCTGCTGGACCCCGTCTCTAAGCCTACCTTGTGGTAGGCTTAGATACAAGGTCCAACAGACACTATCACACATGGGCCCTGTATCTCAGCCTACCACATGTTTTACTAATGTTTTTTTTTTTTTTTTTGTGTTTTTATACAGGTTCGGTTGTTGGACTACTTCGGATTCGGAGACTACTGCGATGGCAGCTTTTTTTATTCTCAATAAAATGGTAAACAGGGATTGTGTAGGGTTTTTTATTTCAATAAAATATTTTTCTGTGTACTTTGTATTTTTTTTAAACTTTATTACTGCTGCCTTAGTAATGGTAGCTGGTTGATTGACAGCGTCCATTACTAAGGCGGGGCTTAGTGTTAGCCGGTGCAGATTATTACGCCTGTACCCACCGCCACAAGGGGTGCGGGGAAGAGCCAGGTATGATACAGTACTCGACCATCTGTAGTGATGGTCGGGTACTGGGGCGACTGAAGGCTTGTATTATTAGGCTGAGAAAGTCCAAAAATAGTGTCTCATCCTGGTAATGCTAGGCTGCTGCTGCTATGTTGTACCTGGCTGATTATGAAAAATGGGGGGACCCCATATCGTTTAAAATAATAATAATAGGAAAAAACAATGTGGGGTTCCCACATTTTTCATAACCAGCCAGATACAATACAGCAGCAGCAGGCTAGCATTACCAGGGTGGGATGGCCCACTGTTTCTGGCCTTTCCCAGCCTAATCATACCAGCCTGCGGCGGCCCCAGTGCCCGACCATCACTACAGATGGACGGGTACTGGATCACACCCGGCACTTCCCAGTACCCCCGGTGGCGGTGGGTACAGGGGAAATAATGGGGGGTTAGTGTTAACCTTTTCACCAGCTAACATTAAGCCCTGCCTTAGTAATGTACGCTGTCAATCAGCCAGAGACCATTAATAAAGCGATAGTAATAAAGTTTTTAAAAAAATACACAGATATAGAAAAAATATTTTTGGAAAAAAAAAACAAAAAACACGCAACCCTCATTAACCATTTTATTGAGAATAAAAAAAACGCAGTCATTGAAATAGTCCTCGAATCCGAAGAAGTCCAACAAACGAACCTGCAAAAAAAAAACAAACACAAAAAATAATTTGTAACACATAAAAAAGCAAAGCAATTATTATTCTTACCTTTCCTGGGTCCTGCGCTGGAGCCGCAATGTCAGCGAGCTGGGCCCTATATCTAATCCTATCATGTGTGATACTGTCTGCTGGGCCCTATATCTAAACCAATTATGTGTGATACTCTCTGCTGAGCCACATGTATCTAATCCTATCATGTGTGATACTGTCTGCTGAGCCACTGTATCTAATCCTATCCATAGCTATAGGGTCGTAGTGCTACAGATATGCTGTCTCCTATATACACACATATACATATACGCACACACATTTTTGGGGGGACACATATGTATTGGGGATATTTCCCCTGACGTTTTAAGACCTTAGTGACGCCCCGGCTGCTGGTGCTGCATCGCTGGGTAACTTAGGAGACCCAGCAATGCAAATGAAAGCTGCGGGCTGTCGGCCATGAGAAGAAGTTGGTAGGGGGGCCCCCAAGAAGAACTTTTGCACCGGGGACCATGAGCCTTTAGTTACGCCCCTGATAACCACTACTAATGCTAACAATTAGTACTACCACTATCACCAGCTACTACTGCTATGGTCAGGACCACACGCACAGTTTTGATGCAGTTTTGGCTCCGTTTTTTTAACCAAACACAAGAGTGGACACAAAAGAAAGGAGATGTATTAGTCTTTTCTTTATACCTTTCCTCGCTTTTGGATCCAGTTCTGGCTTTGGCTAGAAAAACGGAGCCAAAAACTTTGTGTGTGGTCCTGGCCTAATGCTTACAACTACTGCTAATTATTCAAGATATTGTAAGGGGGGAAGAGGGGGGGAGGAGGACCTCCAGCTCACCATTCGTTGTGTCTGGGAAACAACAGGAGAAAAAAGTGAACCACAATCCAGCGCTGGGTGAAAGTAAAAAGGAACTCCTGTTCCAATTTTATTGATATAACAGTAAAAAGAACTAAATAGAATAGTTCTGCGATGTGGAGAGTACAGGGATGAGTGATGGGTAAAGGATCAAAGTTTTCCTTGTTGGAATGTGCCTACGCGTTTCTGACACGTCTCGTGTCCTTATTCATGGCATGCAAGTTATTAGTATTTAGTTATTTTTACTGTTATATCAATAAAATTGGAACAGGAGTTCCTTTTTACTTTCACCCAGCGCTGGATTGTGGTTCACTGCTAATTATTACTACTACTCTACCACTACTGCCAAGCATTACTTCTACCACTACAACTATTACTACTAATACTAATATTAACTCTTACTAATAAATATTATGATACGATTTCTTTATACATTTTTTATAACACCTAATATTTCAAGCTTACCTCAATCTCTTGGTAGGAGCTGTTGATCATGGCAATCAGCATGTTTAATAGGACAATTACCATAGTAACATTGTACACCCCATATAGGACATATCCAATATTTTCTATGAATTTGTGTCCATAGTTGATAACGACTGACTTCACTTCAGAAAGTCCAAAAATAGCCCAGAATAAAGTCTTAAAACTTTCTTCAACTCTTAAAAGAAGAAAAAAAAAGAATCTTAATCAGATTATAATCTCTCTTTGGAAAATCAGCATGTTCAACCATTGTAATTACAATTTATTTTGGGCTGCGGTCAAATAAGTATCCTACCGCCCGCCAAATGGTTGTATTACAATATCATGAGATTGCTTTATGCGGTTTGTAACGACAACAGGCCACAACCTGCTACAGAAATCAAGAATAGAAGGAGTATATGTACCGTAATTGCACAGATGCAGCAGACCTGAGTGAATAATTATTTAACTCTTTATGACTGTAGTGTTTGTACATTGTGATTAGTTAATGAATTAAAGGGCAAAAATGTAAGAATCTTTCTAATATACATTATACAGTATGTCCTCTCCATTTTCAAAATCTCTGTTTGCTGCTATACCTACCACAGAGACAGGGCATGCGACTGCTATAGGGCTGCGGTAGAAAGGGCGGGTACTAAACTGTTTTCTCTGCCACTAGGGGGAGCTCAGTGCAGACAGCTCCTACAGAGTTCAGTACTATCTGCACCAATAGATATGCGGTCAGTTACCCCTGATTGTGGCAGCCAAATTAGCATAATTTATCATAAAAAACAGAGATTCCCTAAGATTAAAAAAAAAAACACAAAGAATCAGATGTACTACAAGTTTTTTCTATTTAGGTGGAAATATTCCATTATTATCTCCTTAAGAACTAAACTATTTTTGGGCTCAAGGAACAGACATATTTTTAGTTTTTTTTTTCCTGCCATTCTTATATAATTTTGACATTTTTTGCATTGAAGCACCTGAATGTTGCCATGTTGTACCATATTGCAGAATGTATAATGTAGCATTTCATTTTTATGACTTTAATTTTGGGGGGTACAAGCAAAAAAACACAATTCCTTCATATTTTTTGTTTATTTTTTTACCTCTTCATCGTTGACCTAAATTAGGTAAATGTATTTACAGTATAGGTTGTTACATGAATGAGGACACCAAATATGTGGGGTTTATTTTATATAAGATTTATTTTATTTAAAAATACATATTTTATTTAAAAAAATATTTAGTATTTTTTCTCCATATTTATTATTACTAAGCTTTTTATTTTTGCTTTTTTTTTTTAAAAAAAAAAGCTTTTTTTAATTAATAATATGTTGGCAGAAATATGCACGGGCACCTAGAGGCGTATTTCAAGATTGCCCTAATAGGCGTATCCATGAGACAGTCTTGGGGACATTTGTCAAGTCCTAGGCTCTCTCATTGGTGATGTCTGCCCGATTGAATATGCTGCTGGGACTGGCGATCACCTTTACAAGGGGGCTTCCACCATTGTACCGTGCTATAACCATGTTTGCAGCAGGAGCATCGCTCTGTATTACAGCCCCGCTCCCACCACTGATCTTGTTACACTGGAGGTGCCTGTGAGATCATCATATGAAAATGGACGTCATGGTGAGGCAACTGACGGCCGACCATGACGTACATTTTTGTTGTGGGACGGGAAGGAGTAAATGTATTATTATTATTATTATTATTTAATCGTTTTATTAATTATTGTTACTTTTGTATAATTTATTCTACCTCCTTTGCACCAATTTATGGTGAAATTATAATTTTTTCTTACTTATTCCATTGTCGAATAAGAAATAAAGGCGAAACGGCTAATAAAAGAACACTGTAATAAATTAGATGAACCCTTACGTGGTGAAGGCATCATTTTGCTTGGCTCCGAGATAATAAGAATAGAGGTTAAACATTCCAATCATGAAGGCCACAAACACCATAATAAAGATCACCATGAACTTGAATATGTCCTTCACTGTCCTTCCCAGTGATATCTGTAAAGGTCCAAAACTTTCATTGGCTGGTAGAATATAGGCGATCCGGGAAAAACTCAGAACAACAGCAATCGCATACAAGCCCTCAGAGATGATTTGTGGGTCTGATGGCAGCCATTTTATTCTAGCTACAAGGAAGAATAAAAAGAATGTGACTCATAATGATACATACATGTGTGTCCTCCCTGACCTTTCCTTCTATCTAAACATATCCTTAAATGTGTGGTGCGAGATGACAGCTTTGAAAAAAACATGATTTAGCGATGCGCTGTCACAAGATGTCTATGCTATATGTGGCCACCCAGTGGTTGTGATGTGATTTGCAGCCTGTAAGGTGTTTTGCTAGCATGTCCCGATATTGTATTGAAAGGGTGGACATCTGTACAGTGGCATCCATCACTATCATTGGTAATGTACATATCATATCCATACAGGAGCATATATAACAGAGGCAACCCATGTGACTGCTATGGGCCCAATATGGGGTGTGGTGGTTTGACCTGCCTATGTTTTCAGTATTACTCTTTAATTCCAGCGTAAGATCTTCTCCTGAGAATTCTGCAATATTAGTGGAGTACTAAATAGCGACCTAAATTGACCACTAAAGAGAGGTTTTTCAGCACTGAATGGTGGCATTAACTGACGTCTGAATGTATGAATTATTGAACTGTCGCAACATAATGTACTAAATAGAATAAATAGAGTAGTAAATAGAATAGAGTAAATGGAATACTAAATAGAATAAATAGAGTAGTAAATAGAATAAAGAGTAGTAAATAAAATAGAGTAATAAATATAATAGAGTAGTAAATATAATGGAGTACTAAATAGAATAAATAGAGTACTAAATAGATCAAATAGAGTACTAAATAGAACAAATAGAGTACTAAATAGAACAGAGTACTATATAGAATAAATAGAGTACTATATAGAATAAATAGAGTACTAAATAGAACAAATAGAGTACTGAATAGATAAAATAGAGTACTAAATAGAACAGAGTACTAAATAGAATAAATAGAGTACTAATTAGAACAGAGTACTATATAGAATAAATAGAGTACTATATAGAATAAATAGAGTACTAAATAGAATAAATCAGAGTACTAAATAGAATAAATCAGAGTACTAAATAGAATAAATCAGAGTACTAAATAGAATAAATCAGAGTACTAAATAGAATAAATCAGAGTACTAAATAGAATAAATCGGAGTACTAAATAGAATAAATCGAATACTAAATAGAATAGAGTATTAAATAGAACAAATAGGAGTACTAAATAGAACAAATAAAATACTAAATAGAAAAAATAGGAGTACTAAATAAACTGAGCATTTAATTAGGGATATGTAATAATGACTGAATGGAAGCATTAACCTAACTCTGTAATTAAACACTAAATCGTGGCAATAATTGAGCACTAAATGGTCGTATTTACTGATTACTGAATGTCGGCATTAATTAAACTCTGTATGGCGGTAACTGAACATAAAATGGCACCATTAATTTAAAGAGGACCTGTCATTAGGTACTTAAATCTAATTTACATATGTTATCTTTACGCCGCTTCTTCCCTGTTTTCATCACATTTTTTCTTCCTGCTTCTCCCATGTCTGAGTTAGGCTGGGTTCACACACACTATTTACGGACGTAATTCGGTCGTTTTAGCCCCGAATTACGTCCGAAAATACGGCTCCAAAGCGTCGGCAAACATCTGCCCATTCATTTGAATGGGGTTACGATGTTCTGTGCCGAAGGTCATTTTTTTTACGCGCCGCTGTCAAAAGGCGGCGCGTAAAAAAGACGCCCGCGTCAAAGAAGTGCCTGTCACTTCTTCAGACGTAAATGGAGCCATTTTCCATGGACTCCATGGAAAAACAGCTCCAATTACGTCCGTAATGGACGCAGCGAAAGACGCCTGCACATGCCATTACGTCTGAAATTCCGGAGCTGTTTTCTCCTGAAAACAGCTCCGTAATTTCAGCCGTAACGGAGGCTGCTGTGTGAACATACCCTTAGGCTGGGTTCACACGACCTATTTCCAGGCGTAAACTGTTAGGGATCTGCCAGGTACTACGTCTAGGTATACTCCTGGGATTAATCAATCCACACCTGAGGCCAGACCTGTTCGACTGACACCATCTCCCACCAACCAGGGTGGCAGGCTCAGGAGTGGGAGAGCCTATCGCGGCCTGGTCAGTCGGAGTTAGCTCCGCCCCCTGTCCTTTATTACCTGCCGTGTTCTCTTCCTCAGTGCTTGTAATTCTTCTGGATTCCTGGCCTCACTGCTGCTTGCTCCAGCCTGCTTCTGCCGTGCTTCTACCTTGCTGCAGTTCCGCTTAACCTGCTTTGCTTTGCCCCTGGCTTGCTTCCTTCTCCGTGCTCACTTTGGTATACTCCACTTCATCCTGGTCCTGACTACTCATTCACCGCTCCGTTTCCTCGCAGCGTTCCGTGGCTACTGCCCCTTCCCTTGCGTGTTCCCTGTTTGTTCTCCCGTGCACTTAGACAGCGTAGGGACCGCCGCCCAGTTGTACCCCGTCGCCTAGGGCGGGTCGTTGCAAGTAGGCAGGGACAGGGCGGTGGGTAGATTAGGGCTCACTTTCCCTTCACCTCCTTCCTGCCATTACATAAACGAGGTGTATTATGCCTCGATTTACGCCTGAAAATACGGCTCCAATACGTCGGCAAACATCTGCCCATTCATTTGAATGGGTTTGCCGACGTACTGTGCCGACGACCTGTAATTTATGCGTCTTCGTTTGACAGCTGTCAAACGACGACGCGTAAAATGACTGCCTCGTCAAAGAAGTGCAGGACACTTCTTTGGACGTAATTTAAGCAGTTTTTCATTGCATTCAATGAAGAACAGCTCAAATTTACGGCCGTCAATGACGCCTCGCAAATTGCGAGGAGGAGCAATTATGACTGAAACGACGGAGCTGTTTTCTCCTGAAAACAGTCTGTAATTTCAGACGTAAAAGGCAGCTATCGTGTGCACATACCCTTATTGTCCCACATTCGCCCGGTATGTAAATTCACTTTAGTTAGCCAAGGGGAAGTGAACTACAGTGAATCTCCCCGGGTAGAGCCTTATTTACAGCCTCTGACACTGTCCAATCAGAGCGAGGCGGCTTATGACGAGCCTTGCCCGGTGTGATCTCGCGAGACCACACCAGGAGAAGGCTTCTCGTCAACTACATGTTCCTCTGACTAACACAGTGGAGTCTGTGCCACAATGCCCGCCAATGCCCTCTGCTGCGTTAGAGGAAAATGTGGTTGATGAGAAGTCTTCTCCCAGGGTGATCTCGCGAGATGTGTCAGAGGCTGTAAGAAGGGCTCCACAAAGGAAGATTTACTGTAGTTCACGCCTGGTTCTGGTTGGCTAACTAGCGTGAATGTACATATCGGGTGCCAAAAGAATGGGGGACAATAACTCTGGAGCGGCGGTAGCAGGAAGAAAAGAATAACGGCGATGGAAACAAGAAGGAAGCTGGCTAAATGGAAACATACGTAAATTAGATTTTAGGACCTAGTGACAAGTCCTCTTTAACGGAGCATTAAATGGTGGTATATGAGCACTCAATGGATGCATTCATTGAATCATGTGGCGGCAATAATTGAGCACTAAATGGGTGTGTTATTTGAGCACAGTGTTGTGGGACTAAATGGGCTATGGGCTAAATGGGCTATGTATTGCAGGATTAACCAGAGATGAACCTTCACATTGAGGGATGAGTGACATCAACCTTCTGTGCTGATTTTAATTTTATTTTTTTACTGTTGATAGATTTGTATATCCATTGGCACTAATGGGCACACTGCAGTGTAAAATGCCATCAGTTCAGCAATTTTGATCAAGATCACAACGGACATTTGCGTTTCTTTGAATGGGGGCTACTTGACATAGAAAGGTTGAGATTGATCCATAGCATGAAAGCTACAAGACCCCAAATTATGTGTCCAAATATCTTTTGGTGTTCCATGATTAAAATACCTTCTATTAGTAATCGAGTTTTGGGATCTGCAATGGTAACAAACTTTATTTTCTGAGCTATTTAGTGGATGATCTAACCCCCCCCCCCCCTAGAATCCTGATTATCCTCCATGCACATACACTGGATTCTATTTTACCTCCTTTTTTCGTAATTTATTTGCATTCAGAAAAGATTTGAGTGCATTCACAATACAACTGATTGCCTATAAAATAACATAAAATAAACTCAAACTGCCTGACGGCTGTTTATTTTCCCTTATATGTAAGAGCCACTGAAGGAAAGATAACATTTGTAAAGCCTTTTTATGATTTTTCATTACTGCTCCTTTAAAAGAGTCCTGAACAATAGACTCCAATACTTCACCGCACACAATAACGAAGTTCTAAGCAATCAGTAGGAAATGTTCTGCGGAGCAGCCAGACAATGGGGCACGTTTATAATAAAGAGTAGCTTTAGGTCATTTTGAGAAGACGGACAAAATGTAATGGCCATGTTCTCAAAAGTGGTGAACATGGGGTGCAAGTACAATATATTGGTGTATAACTCTGATAACCTAATTACTATGTATAAATATATCAATGGTAAGTACAGAGATCTGTTTAGTCATCTATTTTTTCTACCCAAAAAACCATGACAAACCATAAAGAAGGTTTCACCATATGAATAGAAGAGGATATTTAAGGACCTTTTACACCGGCCGACACTTGATCGGTGCTCGTTTGCTCCTGTCACACGGAGCTATGGATGGGGACGAGCGGTCGTTACTCCGATCGCTCGTCCCCATAGATTATCATCATGGCGGCAGCGCGTCTCCCTGTCTACACGCTGCTGACAACGATAATCTTTTACTTTTTAAAACGATACGACCAGCAGATGATCGAGTGTTTGCTCGTTCATCTGTGGATCGTTGTCCTTTTTACACAGGGCAATTATCGTCAACGAGCGTTATATTAACACTCGTCTGCCCGATAATCGTCCAGTGTAAAACCCCCTTCACTGTAAAGGCCTTTTTACACCGGCCGCCGATATCGGCCAGTGCCGTGAGCGCCGATCAACGAGGCATCGTTGATTGGCGCTCGCTTGCTCCTGTCACTCGGAGCTATGGATGGGGACGAGTGGTCGTTACTCCGATCACTCGTCCCCATCCATTATCATGTCGGCAGCGCGTGTTTACACAGGGGGATGTGCTGCCGACATCAATAATATCTTACATTCTTAAAACGATACGACCAGCAGATGATCGAGCATTTGCTCGGTCATCTGCTGATCGTTCCATTGTTTACACAGGGCAATTACCGGTAACGAGCGTTATATTAACGCTTGTCTGCCCGATAATCGTCATGTGCAAAACCCCCTTGAAAGCAGTGACCCTATAGAACTTTGTATTCACCTCAATGTCATGTGGCAGAGGGTTCTATAGTCTAATTGGGGGTAATAATTGAGCACTTTATGGCAGAATTGAGCACTGTATTTGGGTACTAAGTGGTTGAATCATTGAATGATTTTAAAAAGGTTTGGATGCCCTCTTAAAAGATATAATATTACAAGTTTTACTACAAGATGGGTCATTGATTCAGTGACTAATTCTGGTTGCCACATTTGGAGTTGAGAAGTAAACACTTCCCCCATTCCGAGGCAATTAACACCGACCTTTTTGTGTTTTTTTTTTGTGCTTCTTCTTAAAGGGTTTGTCTAGCTTGGAAAACCCATTTTCATACACCCTATTAGGTAATTCTGAGTTAATAGAGGGGGGTGCTCTGTTCAGGATCCTCATCCCTTGGCCAAAGTGGAGAGTGGTTATAAAAATGTCTCTCGCTCTTGGGGGGCCTGTCCTGTCCAGTATTACACAGAGCATTCAATGAACAAGAGTAAAAATAAAAAGTATACATGTATTTTGGGCAAAACGTAATGAGAACATAGCCCAATTACAGTGTCTTTTTCCAATGTGGGCTAGTTCATCCTTCACCCATGGAAAATTGTTCATATTGTCTGAAAAATTATGTCTTTGCATTTTCCTATTAGTGCTTTTCCTTAATTATAATAAAACATACCCTTAAAGAGGAGCTGTCACCTTCCTGGCATGTCTAATTTAGTAAATTCTTGTATTCCCCATTAGATAACAATTCTGGAACATATTTTCTTAGAACTCTGCGTTGTGCCGTTCCTCTGTTATTCCTCATAAAAATGTATGAATAAATTGACAACTGGGTATTCCCTTGTCAAAGGGGCGTCTCCCTCCAGTCTCACTTTGTCAGCTCCGTATTGGACATAGCCAGACTTGGTAGGGACACACCCCCAACTGGTAACACACAGTTGTCACTTTATTCATAAATTTCTAGGAGGAATAACAAAGGAACGCAACAACGTAGAGTTCTAAGAAAATAAGCGCCAGAATTATTATTTCACAAAGAATACAATTATTTACTAAAACAGAAATGTCAGGATAGGTGACCGGTTTTCTTTAAGATAGGGACACATGTAGCTGTGGCACGGACCTACACCGAGCCACGATGCGGTTTTACTGAAAAACAGCACGGTCTTTCATCTGATGACACTCATGGTGATATACAGTATCTGTGATTTTACGTAAGATTCCAGGTAAAGCTAATGCATTTGATTAACTGGAGTACCATGATGCACAAATAATGTGACCCCAAATAGTTAAATAACAAATTGAGCTTTGCTACATCGGCATCCTTACTTATAACAGAAAATGTTGCTGTCACATCTCTACATAAAGAGAAGATTGTCTGATATGGTAGATCCTCTTCAAAAATAATAAAGGTCCTTATAAGTAAAAAGGAAAATCAGCAGCAACTCACTTACCCAAAGTGTAGTATTTTATCTCAGGAGGCAGTGTGGCATTTGTCACGTCCTTGATATTTTCATCATCATCAACATAGTTCTGTGCCCGGGATGCATGCCAAAAAGCCATGAACCTAGCGATGAATGATGCCGCGAAGATGGCCAGCATCCCGAAATCCAAGATATTCCACAGTTCAAACATGTATTCCCTGGGTCCTTGTGACCAAATTTCTTTACATTCGGACCAAATCATACCTGAGGAAAGTCACAAGAAAATCCTATTTAGAAAGACACAACGAATGTCAGACACTTAAAGTATTATCAGTGTAGTCCCTGCAGTATGTGATACACTCGCTAATATACATTCCGGTCCTCCGTCGCACTGATTCAGAGATTTTCATCGATTTTTATAGCGCTGCCAGGGGAGCGGAAATCTAGTTGCACAGTCTTCTTTGATGGCGATACGAACTCTTAGTCATGTGACCACTCCTGTGTAATCGCTGTAGTATTGCTACTGCCTGTATATAGAGTTCATTGGGATCGGTCACATGACGAAGAGTCATATCGCCATCAAAGAAGACTGTTCCTCTAGACTTCCGGTTCCCCCGGCAGCGCTATGAAAATGTATTCAAATCTCATAATCAGCGCGACGGGGGACCGGAATGTATATTAGCAGCGTACTCACATACTGCAGGGACTACACTGCTAATAATTTTTGGTCTCCGCATAACCCCTTTAAGAAGGAGGCTCGGAACAGATGCAGACCCGGTCTATTCTGAGAGGATGCAAATCATTTGGGATAGGACGGTTTACGACTGGAGATGGATTCAGAAATATTATGTCTATTGCTGAAGATTCTTGGGAGCAACAATAGTATAATGTATTGCAAGGAAAAGACAATCACATGGAAAACTCATACAAAGGTTTATATTTATACATATAAAGGACTGGGAAACACGTAGCCATTTTTATTTTTAGCATGCGTGAGTTTAATGACTATAATGTTTTTGTTTTTTGCGGCTAGCAACGTGATTTTTGCTGTTTTTTTCATGATCAATGCTTTCTTTTCTTATGATTTTTATAGAAATAATTTTTGCTTTTTAGCATTTTTAGGCTCATAGTTTGATAAAAATAGAAAAAAAATGTATGCTTTTTGTACTTTTTAGCATTTTTTTTTTGTGGTAATAATACAGTGTTACCCTAAAATTTGTGATTATCGTTGTCTTCCATAAATTTTGATATATTACTTATCTATTTTATTGTCATTTATTCAGGGCTAGCGTTATGACAATGATTAACTGGAGTAGAGTTTTTTTGGGGGTGGGTATTTAATGCTTATTTTTTTTATACTTTTATTTTTTTATTACTCTTGCCTGTCTCTCAAAGGCCATAAAAGAACTTTGGGGGACTTTATTATTTCATACATTTTTGTTTTACACTATACTTTTCCATCAGACCTGTTATAGTGACTATTGTCACTGCTAGGGCTGTATTGGGTCTAGTTACACCCAGTAGCAGCCTCCTACTTCCGAAAATCTGGCAACCATGTGACCAGTCATGGTACCAATAGAGGTAGCGGCCTCTTATTTTATACACTGCGCTGTCTAAGTGAGTACAGAGAAGATAGAAGCTACAAAAACCGTGTTTGACTGCCGGGCACCCAACATTCAACTACCCAATCGCTCGGTCCTCGACCGGTTAAAGTAAAATTGTCTATCATGTCAAAGATACAAGTCAGAATATCACATTGTTGGAGTCCAGAAACTTGGACCATCACCGATTTCCACAGCATGTGGACTGGGGCACTCTAGAGAACCTTGACTCCTTCTCCTCAGGCTTCATTTACTAAAAATGTCTGACACATGTTAAAAGTTGATTTGAATTCTGTGTTGGCACCAGTGGTTTTTCTGACACTCTATAACAGTCATTCCCAACCTTTCCCATGGGGGAACCCCTGACATTTCTTTTCACTCTTGGGGAACCCCTGCTCCCATTCCTACCTCAAAGTAGCTTTGTGTAGGGGTGGGTAATGTATTTTTTTGGCTACGACTTATTGACTGCCAGGCGTCTATGAGCAGACTCCGTTTGTTACCCCTGCAGCTATATTCTAGGGAACCCCTGACCAAGTTCCAAAGAGCCCCAGGGTTTCGGAGAACCCCGGTTGGGCATCACACAGTTTTGGAAATTGGCCAATGCTCACACAATCACGCATTGTGATCTTCTTATAAATCTCTTAGACATATCAGACATATGACAACCAATATGGCTTCACTTACTTTTGAAACTTTTTGCCAAAATGGCCGCCACAGCTGAACAGAGAAATGCCAATATCTTTGTAAGTAAATAAAACATCATTTACAAACTTTGGCTGCTGCTCTAACTTCTGATTTACTGAAATATGACCAATTTTACGCTATGGGTAAAAATACACTTTAAGGCCCTGTTCAAACAAAGTTTTTTGCAGGCAGAAAAAAATCTTCAGGAATTTTGAGCCAGATTTTGACCTGCCTGCACTTTTTTGCCAAGGTTTTGGCTCCGTTTTTCGCCCGCAGGCATTGCAGCTAATGCAAGTACCACGGACAAAAACGAACTCCGCAGGTTTTTTCTGCCTCCCAGTTTCAATGGGAGGTCAGAGACGGAGCTGCTTTTTTCCTGTGATTTTCGCCGTTTTTTTGCGACAAAATATTCTGTGTGAACAGGGTCAAAGAAAAAAAATGCACTGCTGACTGCAACAAAACTGAATGTATGTGTGTGAGTATGTGAGTATGTATGTATGAATTTATCACACCCTGCTGTTGGTTGAAAACCCCATTAAGCCGGGCTCTGTTACAGGAGACTGGAGGACAAGCGATTGCACTTTCATTTAGGGATATAGGATTTTCTATTTAAATGTCAGTTCCCTGGCAGCCTTGTGCTCCCTCCGTTCTGACATGACATAGCCCTCTATCCCCGAGCGTCTGCTTAATGTTGCTCGCAGCATAGATACACTGACACACAGTATAAACCTCCATCTCTTGTCAAGTGTTCCTGCCAGGGCTCTTAATTGAGGTTTTGCGGAATACAGCATCAAAGGACCAGAACCTCAGGACGTCTAGCTATTTTATACTGCAGAACTAGTATCACTAAGTCCACTCCATCTGTATATTTCGTCAATATTTCAGGTGAAGGAATTCTTCAAGAACTGTTCATGTTAACCCTCTTTTTAATGTCACTATTAGGACACAATTAAAGGCCTCTTTCCATCCACTCGATATGCCATAAAGGCCTAATAGGAGGGGGACCCACCTCTGGAACCCCCACGTATTGGGATTCTGTCGGTCAGCGACAACTTTTACCATTATGATTAATGTAGAGGTGGCTGCCTGCGGCTTTCTCCATTATAATCCATGGAGGTTACAGGAATAGCCGAGCAAGCAGGCCTCAGTACTGTGCGTAACTAACATCGACTTCAATAGAGAGAGTTACACACAAGCGCAGCCACAACTCCTTTGATGCCAATGCAAAAAGTAGCATCTGCCCCCCATTAGGCATTTATAGCAGTGTTATGTATAGTGCAAGGTCTGAAAGGGAAGCACATGACTCAGACATTCAAAGAACACCATAGATGAGAGTCATGTGCCGCCCCTTCAGGCCCTGAACTAAGCATAACACAATGTTTCTTGGATTGTTCCTTAACTATAGGACCTAACATCTATCTGTGTTAGTAAATATGTGTCCCCGGAAAATAACAATGCTGGAGCATCTTTTCTTAAAATGTTGTGTTCTGCCATTCCTCTGTTATTCCTCCTGGAAATGTATGAATACATTGACAAATGGGTGTCATTATCTCGTCCCTACACAGCCTAACATTTTCAGCACTGATGGACATTGTCAGAGTGTGTAGGGACATGCATTTTTTAAGAATAGTCATACCTTGTTGTCAATTTATTCATACATTTCCAGGCAGAATAACAGAGGTATGTCAAGACTCAGAGTTCAAAAAAAAAAAAAGCTTTTAATTCATGCAGTCTCCATGACAAATTTTTTTTTACTGCAGAGTAAATTATCTACCAAAATTGCGTATCCATCTTATTGTGATGGTGCTGAAAATGCGTCTGCTACATATTTTTATCATTTCTCACAAAACATGCAATTTTTTCTCTACATAACCACTATGACCGTAGAAATGTAATCCCTTAAAGGGACTGTCTGCTTTAAAACCCATTTTCAAATACCCTATTTATGCAGCCATCATGTCTGCAATACATATATTTACATCAGTGCAGAGTTAGGGTATGTGCACACACAAAATTAAAAACGTCTGAAAATACGGAGCCGTTTTCAAGGGAAAACAGCTCCTGATTTTCAGACGTTTTTTAAGCCACTCGCGATGTTCGCTGCGTTTTTTGGAGCTGTTTTTCTATAGAGTCAATGAAAAACGGCTCCAAAAACATCCCAAGAAGTGACATGCACTTCTTTTTCGCGGGCGTCTTTTTACGTACCTTTTTTGTAAACGAGGCGTAAAAAAAACAGCCCTGTCGGAACAGAACGCCGTATTCCCCATTGAAATCAATGGGCAGGTGGTTGGAGGCGTTCTGCGAAATACCCCGAAATACGCCTGAAAACATGTAAACATACCCTAAGGCCTCCTGCACACGACTGTTGCCGTTGATAGGGCCGCAAACTACGGATCCCAGTGTCCATACTTGCGTCCGTAACGCCTCCATGTTGTTTCAGAAATTGTTCCGTATGCCCCTATATTACAGCTGTGTTGTTTCTGTGTGTTATCCGTGTTTTGCGGTTCGCAATTATAAGAAGGTCACGTGATCGGATATCCCAGGTGTTTCCTAGCAACGTATCCGCAAAATGCAGAGAGCACACGGATGGCCTCCGTTTTTGTGGACGCAGACTTGAATGGCAGCACGGGTCCGCAAAAACAGATAGGGATAGAACATGTTTTATAATTTGCTGAACGGAACAATGGATAGGCTAGTGTGCTATCCGTACAAAATGTGAGAATTGTGTGTATTTGGGGAGGGTGTGGGACTTATTTATGCCATTTTTGTTCTACACAGATTAATACATAAGCCGCTAATGTTTTGCCATCAATTTAACAAAAGCCTGTCATGACTAATCTAAAGCTTCCACTATCTACCATTACATTTTTCCCTTCGTGCATCAATCCACTCATTGCTAGGGATCCAGCTGCTGAAACCCTGGAAAACTGTGATAGATATGAGATGATAGATAGATAGATAGATAGATAGATAGATAGATAGATAGATAGATAGATAGATAGATAGATAGATCATACCATATTTGCAACCCGTGAGGTGGCACAGGGGCCCTGCAGGCAAGGGAACCAGTGCTACCTTAAAAAAACAAAAAGTACAGTGCTCCCTACTTCCTATTACATCATACATATGTGTCGTTCCTTACTTTTCCAGTTATCTCAACATATTGAGTTGTGTGGTGCAGATGACAAGTTTTTTTTAAAAAATAACATGATTTTGTGATCAGGGCCGCCATCAGGGGGGTATTAGGATACTCTCACGAGATGTCTCTGCTATATGTGTCTATGTGCGGCCACCCAGTGGTTGTGATGTGAATTGCAGGCAATCAAGAGCCAGTCGTGATATTGTATTGAATTTGTTCATGAGAAATTCAAAGGTAAGGTGCACACATCTGTATGTAAGGGGTCATGTTCCTTCCTATCCACACCTCATATTTACTGGTAGATTGGTAGATTGGTACAAGGGTGAAGTAGATCAGTGGTTCGCACTGGAGTCCTGGGTTCAAATCTGACTACAACATCTGTATGGAGGTTTTTATGTTCTTCCTGTGTTTGCGCAGGTTTTCTCCTTCAAAAACATACAGATAGGGTACTTAAATTGTGAGCCCAAATGGGGACAGCCTGTGAGGACATCTCTTGTACAGCACTGCAGAATAAATTTGCGCTATATAAGTACCATAAATAAAAATAAGGACTTTCTGGAGAGTCATGAATGAGGTGGTCTATGGTTAGCATCCCTCTGTCATCAAATTAGCAGTTGGGAGAAACCTGCCAGCGATGGCTTGTCTATTATGTGGATATTGTAAACCTGCGAAATTGTATACCCTATAACACACTCCCTCTCCATATATCACCAGAGTACAACTACTAGAAATAGACAGTGTATGGTGAGTTGATTCCTTATTCATCAGACATGTAAAATTAGAGAAGCAAATGGTTAACTTTTAACAATAGCACTAAAGTTCTTTTGAAGGTGTTTAATAATATAAATGAGTATTTAATAAAAGTTACGTTATTATTAAGTTACTATTAAGTACGGTGGATTTACGGTGCCTAAAGGCAAATTGTACAATGTTTATATAAGGTGAATTTAATTTCAACCCTAACCCACTACTGGGGTTGGAATTACATTTATAACATATACAGTTCTTGTTTAGGTGTGGGTTTCAGCCAGGTAAGCTCGTGGGTGGATATACCATATGTACAATGAAATAAGCAGTTGGAAATGAAGGGACCCACATATTGCTCTTGCACAGGGGCCTTCTGTTGTTGGTGTCCACCCCTATATAGTTAGATATTCAAATTTACATATAGTCACCTGACGACCTTGTACACATGGTGCAGTTTTGATGCAATTTTATGTTTTCAGCGTATACTACAAACGCATCTATAAACACGCATTCATCCGGCATATGCCAAGAGTGTGCATCGGCGTAACTTATATTTTTTGTCTATGTATATAGTACCTCTGCCATAGTGCTCTGCTGGTTTGATCAGAGGGGTAGTATTATGCTTTTACTTACTTTAGGATCCACTCTTGGCTTTAGTTAAAAAAAAGAAAATGGTATCCAAAAAAATGAATCAAAATTTCACTTTGTGAACTTGGCCTCAATCAGAAGTGAATTATTTTTTGATGCCTTAGCGGATTCATAGTTGCAGTAATATTTTAGGAATATTATTAATGCAACACGCGATCATTCAGCCAACAGCTATTTACTCCATCACTAACACACTTGTTCAGCATGTTATTTCTATGGAGGTGTTGGGTATCTCATGTATAGCAAAAGGGTCAGAAAAGTTGAAATCCAATCTGGCTAATCCCTATTTCATCGGTATGGTAGACATCTGAGCACAGTAGGGCGTTCCTCATAGAAATTAGATTCTTGGCGGAACCTGTTATACCTGTGGAAACTAGAAGTGACGTCATGTCTATGGCCAGAGTTCAGGTCAGTTCATGAATCCACCATCAGAAAGAAATGGGCGAAATGGTATTCATGGCAAAATACCAAGGTAAAAATGTACGCTATTCAACAGGAACAAAAAGGCTTGTTTCACATAAGTAGAAAAAATGGATGATCCCAAATGTTCTAAGGACCAAAATATCTTTCTGTGTGGGGGACAAATGTTCCACCAGACTAGAGGGACTGCCATGGGCAGTCCCTGTGCGCCCAGTTATGCCAACCTTTACTTGGGCTGGTGGGAGGACCAAGTGGTATTCTCGGATGGCCTAGCATCATATACCTCGCCCATTACCCTGTGGGTGAGGTATATAGATGATATTTTGATAATCTGGAATGGCACTGTTGAGCAGTTTGATAAATTTGTCAGCATGCTTAACATTAATGGACTAGGCCTTTACTTTACCTCGGAGATACATATGACAGCAATTAATTTCTTAGACATAACCATCTCCAAAACGGAAAGAGGGAATCTAACAACCACCCTATTCCGTAAACCCACAGCGACAAATAGCCTTTTAGCACGGGATAGTCATCATCCCACTAAACTTAAAAAAGAGATCCCCAAGGGACAATACCTCAGGTTAAGGAGAAACTGTTCGGATCTAGGGGATTTTATGGATAAATCCAGACAATTACGATATAGATTCCAAACGAGAGGTAATCCGGACAAAACTTTAAGGGATGCATACCATCACGCCTTATTAAATAACAGAGCTGAATTATTGGTCCCAAAAAAAATCAACAGTGGGAGAGATGACAACTAAGATTAGAATAGTGGGTACATATGACAATAAACATAAAGAGATTAAGAATATCTTTCAAAAATTTTGGGGGATTCTAATCGAAGACCAAGATCTCAACAAAGCAGTTGCCCCATATCCACTAATTACATATAGGATGGGAAAAAACCTCCAGGACCGGCTGGTACATAGCCACTTTACTGAATGTCCGTCACAGACAGGATGGTTACCGGATAAAGCAACAGGCACATATAAATGTGGATCGTGCAAAGCATGTAAATACGTAACCGAAGGTAACACCTCTCAGAGTGCAGCTACAGGGCAATCTTTCAAGAATAGGGAATTTGGTAACTGTAAATCCAAGGGGCTAGTGTACATGGTCACATGCACCTGCCCACAAAACTACGTGGGAAAGACCATCCGGGAGTTTAGGCGAAGAATTCTGGAGCACATGGGAAATATCCGTAGAAAATAAGATACGTGTCTAGCGAGACACATGCTAGAGAAACATAATAACAACACTGAGGAAATTACTTTTCAAGTAATAGAGGTAATGAGATCGTCAGTACGTGGAGGGAATTTCGATAGACTCCTCCTCCAAAAAGAATGTAGATGGATCTACCGATTAAAAACAACAAATCCTGAGGGTATTAATGACTACATATCCTATACTAGCTTTATTTAACATTATACTTCACCCAGTCTGTTTATCTTAACCCCTTCAAGAGTGAGCCTGTTTTGGTCTTAATGACGAAGCCGATTTTTCAAATCCGACATGTGTCACTTTATGTGGTAATAACTTGGGAATGCTTTTACCTATCCAAGCGATTCTGAGATTGTTTTCTCGCGACACATTGTACTTTATGTTAGTGAAAAAATTTGGTCGATAATTTAATATTTATTTGTAAAAAAAAAACACCAAGATTTGGAGAATATTTGTAAAAATTTGCATTTTTCTACATTTAAATGTATCTGCTTGTAAAACAGATAGTAATACCACACAAAATAGTTGCTAGTTTACATTTCCCATATGTCTACTTTATGTTTGCATTGTTTTTTTGAACATTCTTTTATTTTTATAGGACGTTACAAGGCTTAGAACTTTAGCAGCAATTTCTCATATTTTCAAGAAAATGTCAAAAGGCTATGTCTTCAGGGACCAGTTCAGTTCTGATGTGGCTTTGAGGGCCTTATATATTAGAAAGTCCCCATAAATCACCCCATTTTGAAGACTGCACCCCTCAAAGTATTCCAAACAACATTCAGAAAGTGTTTTAACCTTTTAGGCGTTTCACAGGAATTGAAGCAAAGTAGAGGTGAAATTTACAAATCAAATTTTGCCAAAATTCATTTGTAATAAAAAAAAATCTGTAACACAGAATTTTTTACCCGAGAAATGCAACTCCATATTTATTGCCAAGATTCTGTAGTTTTTAGAAATATCCCACATGTGACCCTAGTATGCTAATGGACCGAAACACCGGCCTCAGAAGCAAAGGAGCGCCTAGTGGATTTTATTTTAGGCACCATGTCAGGTTTGAAGAGGTCTTGTGATGCTAAAACTGTGGAAACCCCCCAAAAGTGACCCCATTTTGCAAACTACACCCCTCAAGGAATTTATCTAGGGGTGTAGTTAGCATTTTGACCCCACAGTTTTTTTCCTAAATTTATTTGAATTAGTAAACATGAAAATCTACTTTTTTTCTGAATTTTTTATTTATTTTTATTTTTACAAGGAATAAAGGAGAAAAAAAAACAACATATGTAAAGCAATTTCTCCCGATTATAGTAATACCCCATATGTGGTAATAAACTGCTGTTTGGACCCACCGTAGGGCTCAGAATAGAAGGAGCACCATTTGGATTTCTGATTTTGCTGGAATACTTTTCAGTGCCATGTCACGTTTGCAATGTACTGCAGGGACAAAAACAATGGAAAGCCCTCAAAGTGACCCCATTTTGGAAACTGCACCCCTCAAGGAATTTTTCTAAGGGTGTAGTTAGCATTTTGACCCCACAGTTGTTTTGCTGAATTCATTGGAATTAGTCTGTAAAGGTAAAAATCTACTTTTTTTCTGAAAAAACGTAGACATTTTTAATTTTTACAAGGAATAAAGGAGAAAAAGCACCCCAACATTTTTAAAACATTTCTTCCGATTACGTAAATATGCCATATGTGGTAATAAACTGCTGTTTGGACCTACAGCGGGGCTTAGAACGGAAGGAGCGCTATTTGGCTTTTGAAGCTCAAATTTAGCTGAAATGGTTTTCGGGTGCCATGTCGCATTCTGCAAAGCCCCTGAGAAACCAAAACAGTGGAAACCACACAAAAGTGACCCCATTTGGGAAACTACACCATTTAAGGAATCTATCTAGGGGTATAGTGAGCATTTAGACCCCACAGGTCTTTTGCAGAATTTATTAGAATTAGGCCCTGAAAATTAATATCAACATTATTTCCACTAAAATGTTGAATTTATTTCAATTTCACAAAGGATAAAGGAGGAAAAAGCCGCCCAACATTTGTAAAGCAATTTCTCCCGAGTACGGCAATACCCTACATGTGGTTATAAATGGTTTTTCATTAGAAAGTAATAAACCCTTTCCAGACTGATCCATTTTTGCTTTTTCTTTTTCGTTTTTCCCTCCCCGCTTTCCAAGAGCCATAACTTTTTTGTATTTTTCCATCAATAGAGCGGTGTGAGGGCTTATTTTTTGCAGTACAAGCTGTAGTATTTATCTGTACAATTTTTTGGCACCTACAATTTTTTGAGCACTTTTTATTACATTTTTTTGCTAGGGACAAGGTGAACAAAAAACAGCGATTTTGCCATTTTAAAGTCTTTATTTTTCACGGCGTTCACCGTGCGAGTTAAATAATGGTATATTGTAATAGTTTGGACTTTTACAGACACATCCATACCAATTTTGAGTATTTTTTTTATCTTTTTTACATTACTTTAGAGAAAAAATGTGAAAAGGGTTTTTTTTTTAGACTTGAAATATTTATTACATTTTTTTCACTAATAATAATTTACTTTTGTTTTTACACATTTTATTAGTCCCTCTAGGGAACTTGAACCAGCGATCATTAGATCACTGGTACAATAAACTGTAATACTAATGTATTGCAGTATATTGTAATTTTTACAGGCTCCTGTAACAGCGTGATCGCTGTTCCTGTCCGTTAGTCCCGGGAGTCAGCTGTAATACACAGCTGACACCCGCAACGTATGGCGCAGGCTCAGCACGTGAGCCCGCTCCATACATCACCCCCACACCACGACATGCTATTAAGTCGTGGTGCGCGAAGAAGTTAATGCGCAACGGATGGGGCGGAGTGAAAATTTTCATTTTCTGCCGATATGCCATTTAGTGCACTATATGTTATGCCCAGTTTGTGCCACTGAAGACAAATACCTCATAAAATATTGAGCAGGTTCTCCCGGGTATGGCGATGCCATATATGTGGACATAAACTGCTGTTTGTGCACGCTGCGGGGCTCAGAAGGGAGGGAGCGGCATTTGGCTTTTGGAGCGCAGATTTAGCTTAGTGGTAGTTCTGTTTGGGGTTTTACTGGTATTTCGGTTTATAATGTGGGGGGCATAGGTAATCTGTGCGGAGTACATCAGGGCATAATAAGAGGGTATAATAATGGGGTAAATAAATAATAATGTGTGGCCGGTGTCGCACTGATAAATGGTGCCGGATGTTACCCGCTTTTGGACACTGCACATTTTGCATCACCATATTCTGAGAGCCAGAACTTCTTTATTTTTTCTTCACCGGAGCTGTGTGAGGGCTTATTTGTTGCGGGACAATCTGTAGTTTTCATTGGTAGCATTTTGGGGTACATGCGATTGTTTTGATCACTTTTTATTCCATTTATTGGCACGCAACGTGACCAAAAACCATCAATTCTGACATTGGTTTTTATTATTAATTTTTTACGGCGTTCACCCTGGGCTATAAATGACAATATTACTTTATTCTGCGGGTCGCTACGATTACGGTGATACCATATGTATATAGTTTTTTATGCTTTGCCGCGTTTGCGCAATAAAATCACTTATTTATAAAATAATAAATTTTTTGTGTCACCGTATTCTGAGAGCCGTAACTTTTTTATTTTTCAGTCAAAAAAGCGGTGTAAGGGCTTGTTTTTTGCGGGACGGGTTGTAGTTTTTATTGGTACTATTTTGCCGTGCATGCAACTTTTTGATCACTTTATTGTATATTTTTGGAGGGGTGGTGACCAAAAATAGTGATTCTAGCAATGTTTTTTTACTTTTTTTTTGCGGTGTTCATCGTGCGGGAAAAATAATATTATAGTTTTATAGTTTGGGTTGTTACGAACGCGGTGATACCAAATATGTGTACTTTTTTAACGTGTTCATTTTTTTCCTATAGTAAAAAAGTAATTTTTGGTTTATGTCACTTATAACTTTTATTTTTACACTTTTTTAAAACATTTTTATTATCTTTTTTTTTATTTTTTTACTTGTGCCTCTAGGGGACATTTAGAATTTCAGCTCTGATCGCTGCTAAAACACATTACACTACCTACGTAGTTTAATGTGTTTTGTCATTGTGTTGGGACAGTCAGTCACGCGCCATCTTGAAGATCCGGATCAGGTACAGGGGGGGCGGATGGGGGGGTTGATTGGGGGTGTAATAGGGTGGTGCTGGCCCTTATTTAGACCATTTCTCTCTTCTCTCACAGAATATATTCTGTGAGAGAAGAGAGAGAACGAACCGCCGCTGTTTTTACAGCGATCGCCGTTATTCGTTGAATAACAGCGAACACGTGACTGGAGACCGGACAAAACGGTCCGCAGTCTGTGCTCCGAGGCCTCAGCTACCTACGTAGTAGCTGAGTCCATAGAGTTTATGCGCTTCCCGGGGCGCTATCTTATGCCAAAGCGCCGCCGTGAAAAGGCAGCGCTCTGGCATAAGTACCCTTAATGGCCGCCGTGAAAACACGTATAGGCGGTCATTAAGGGGTTAATCTCTGACTCACCCATTAATCTGAGTTATTGCTATGATTTGTATAACACGATCTTGTTATCTGCGCCTATCATTTCAAATCTAGAGCATCATAGCCCCCTATGTTACCCCCTTACCAACATTCACTATGTGGACACAGCGCATATATACTTAGAGAAGCTATTGCCTGTCACATTCCCCTGATGTGGAGGGGTTTTCGGAACAGTGTTTCAGCCCACTGCATCTGGGGACGCTCCATGCGTTGATTGACAGTGCATAGTCTCCAATCACAGTGTTAGGGATCTGCCAGGTACTTCATCTAGCTATACTCCTGGGATTAATCAATCCACACCTGAGGCCAGACCTGTTCGACTGACACCATCTCCCACCAACCAGGGTGGCAGGCTCAGGAGTGGGAGAGCCTATCGCGGCCTGGTCTCTCGGAGTTAGCTCCGCCCCCTGCCCTTTATTACCTGCCCTGTGCTCTCCCTCAGTGCTTGTAATTCTTTTGGATTCCTGGCCCCACTGCTGCTTGCTCCAGCCTGCTTCTGCCGTGCTTCTGCCTTGCTGCAGTTCTGCTTGACCTGCTTTGCTTGCCCTGGCTTGCTTCTGTCTCCGTGCCCGCTCGGGTGTACTCACTTCGTCCTGGTCCTGACTGTTCGTTCACCGCCCCGTTTCCTCGTGGCGTTCCGTGGCTACTGCCCCTTCCCTTGCGTGTTCCCCGTTTGTCTTCCAGTGCACTTAGCCAGCGTAGGGACCGCCGCCCAGTTGTACCTCGTCGCCTAGGGCGGGTCGTTGCAAGTAGGCAGGGACAGGGCGGTGGGTAGATTAGGGCTCACTTTCCCTTCACCTCCTTCCTGCCATTACATAATTACAAGCCCTTACCTAGTCTACCCTTTCTCCTACGCTGACGCTATCATGGACCCCCTTGAGACCCTGACCCAGCAGATGCAGGGCCTCTCCCTACAGGTCCAGGCCCTGGCCCAAAGGGTCAATCAGGGTGACGCTGCTTTAGTAGTACCCCTCACCTCACCTCTAGAACCCGACCTCAAGTTACCTGACCGGTTCTCAGGGGACCGTAAGACGTTTCTCTCCTTCCGGGAGAGTTGCAGACTGTATTTCCGCCTAAAGCCCCACTCCTCAGGTTCCGAGAACCAGCGGGTGGGTATCATCATATCCCGACTCCAGGAAGGGCCCCAAGAGTGGGCCTTCTCCTTGGCTCCTGACGCCCCTGAACTTTCCTCTGTTGATCGTTTTTTCTCTGCCCTCGGACTCATTTACGACGAGACTGACAGGACTGCTTTAGCCGAGAGTCAGCTGGTGACCTTACGTCAGGGTAGGAGACCGGTTGAGGAATACTGTTCTGATTTTAGGAAGTGGTGCGTAGCTTCTCAGTGGAACGATCCGGCCCTAAGGTGCCAGTTTAGGTTAGGATTATCTGACGCCCTGAAGGATCTGCTGGTTAGTTACCCCTCTTCTGACTCCCTTGACCAGGTTATGGCCCTAGCAGTACGACTTGACCGACGTCTCAGGGAACGTCAGCTAGAACGCTTCAGTGTGCTCCCCTCTGACTTTTCTGCGATTCCCCCCGAGGTCCCGTCTCCTCGCCCCTCCACGGAGGACTCGGAGGTACCTATGCAACTCGGGGCCTCCATGTCCCCTCGACAACGTAGGGAGTTTCGCAGAATGAATGGTCTCTGCTTCTACTGTGGGGACGACAAGCATCTACTGAACACCTGTCCCAGGCGCAAGAATAAGAAGCCGGAAAACTTCCGCGCCTAAGTGATCATCGGGGAGGTCACTTGGGCGCACAGGTATTTCCCGTTAATGTGAAACGCAATAAAATTTTGCTTCCCTTTCAGGTCTCGTTTGCTGGCCGGTCTGCCACGGGCAGTGCTTTCGTGGATTCTGGCTCATCTGCTAATATCATGTCTGTGGAATTTGCTATGTCTCTAAAGATGCCTTGTATTGATTTACCTTATCCTATCCCTGTAGTAGGAATCGACTCAACCCCCCTTGCTAATGGTTATTTTACTCAACATACCCCTGTTTTTGAACTCCTGGTTGGCTCCATGCATTTGGAGCAGTGCTCTGTACTGGTGATGCAGGGATTATCGTCTGATCTGGTATTAGGTCTTCCCTGGTTGCAGTTGCATAATCCCACGTTTGATTGGAATACTGGGGATCTCACCAAATGGGGTAATGAATGTCTGATGTCATGTCTTTCTGTTAACTCTATTTCTCCCCGGGAGGAGGTAAACACGCTTCCTGAGTTTGTTCAGGACTTCGCCGATGTGTTTTCCAAGGAGGCCTCTGAGGTGTTGCCCCCCCATAGAGATTACGATTGCGCCATCGATTTGGTGCCTGGTGCCAAGCTTCCTAAGGGTAGGATATTTAATCTTTCATGTCCTGAACGTGAAGCGATGAGGGTATATATCCAAGAATGCCTGGCCAAGGGTTTCATTCGCCCCTCGACTTCTCCTGTAGGTGCTGGCTTCTTCTTCGTGGGGAAGAAGGATGGTGGTCTTAGGCCGTGCATTGATTATCGTAACCTGAATAAGGTCACCGTAAGGAACCAGTACCCACTTCCTTTGATTCCGGATCTTTTTAATCAGGTTCAGGGAGCCCAGTGGTTTTCTAAGTTCGATCTACGGGGGGCATATAACCTTATCCGCATCAAAGAGGGGGATGAGTGGAAAACTGCGTTCAACACACCCGAGGGTCATTTCGAATACCTGGTCATGCCCTTTGGGTTGTGTAATGCCCCTGCTGTCTTCCAGAATTTTATTAATGAAATCCTGAGAGATTACCTGGGGATATTTCTTGTTGTGTACCTTGATGACATACTGGTGTTTTCCAAGGACTGGTCCTCCCACGTGGAGCATGTCAGGAAGGTGCTCCAGGTCCTTCGGGAGAATAATCTGTTTGCTAAGACTGAAAAATGTGTCTTTGGGGTACAGGAGATACCATTTTTAGGGCAAATCCTCACTCCTCATGAATTCCGCATGGACCCTGCCAAGGTTCAAGCTGTGGCGGAATGGGTCCAACCTGCCTCCCTTAAGGCGTTACAGTGTTTTTTAGGGTTCGCCAACTATTACAGGAGATTTATTGCCAACTTCTCGGTCGTCGCTAAGCCTCTTACGGACCTCACCCGCAAGGGTGCCGATGTCCTCCATTGGCCCCCTGAGGCCGTCCAGGCCTTTGAGACTCTCAAGAAGTGCTTTATCTCGGCCCCCGTGCTGATTCAGCCCAACCAAGAGGAGCCATTTATTGTGGAGGTTGACGCTTCCGAGGTGGGAGTGGGGGCCGTCTTGTCCCAGGGTACCAGCTCCCTCACCCATCTCCGCCCCTGTGCTTACTTCTCTAGGAAGTTTTCGCCCACGGAGAGTAACTATGATATTGGCAACCGCGAACTTCTAGCCATTAAATGGGCGTTTGAGGAGTGGCGGCACTTCCTGGAGGGGGCCAGACACCAGGTAACGGTCCTTACGGATCACAAGAATCTGGTTTTCCTAGAATCGGCCCGGAGGCTTAATCCTAGACAAGCTCGGTGGGCACTATTCTTTACCAGATTTAATTTCTTGGTTACCTATAGGGCTGGGTCCAAGAATATTAAGGCTGACGCTCTGTCACGTAGTTTCATGGCCAATCCTCCTTCCGAGAAGGATCCCGCTTGTATTTTACCCCCTGGTATAATTGTCTCTGCCACGGATTCTGATTTAGCTTCTGATATCGCGGCTGATCAGGGTGCAGCTCCCGGGAACGTCCCTGGGGACAAACTGTTTGTTCCCCTGCAATACCGGCTGAGGGTACTCAGGGAAAACCATGACTCCGCTCTATCTGGTCATCCTGGCATCTTGGGCACCAAACACCTCATTACCAGAAACTATTGGTGGCCTGGGTTGCCTAAAGATGTTAGGGCTTACGTCGCTGCTTGTGAGGTTTGCGCTAGGTCCAAAACCCCTAGGTCCCGACCTGCGGGCCTACTACGTTCCTTGCCCATTCCCCAGAGACCTTGGACCCATATCTCCATGGATTTTATCACCGATTTGCCTCCATCTCAGGGCAAGTCGGTGGTGTGGGTGGTAGTCGACCGCTTCAGCAAGATGTGCCACTTTGTGCCCCTTAAGAAGCTACCTAACGCCAAGACGTTAGCTTCTTTGTTCGTGAAACACATCCTGCGTCTCCATGGGGCCCCAGTCAATATCGTTTCTGACAGAGGGGTACAATTTGTTTCCTTATTTTGGAGAGCTTTTTGTAAAAAGTTGGAGATTGATCTGTCCTTCTCCTCCGCCTTCCATCCCGAAACTAATGGCCAAACGGAAAGGACCAACCAATCCCTGGAACAATATTTAAGGTGTTTCATCTCGGACTGCCAATTCGATTGGGTCTCATTCCTTCCCCTTGCTGAATTTTCCCTGAATAACCGGGTCAGTAACTCGTCAGGGGTCTCCCCGTTTTTCTGTAATTTCGGGTTTAACCCAAGGTTCTCCTCCGTCTCCCCTGGTTGTTCCAATAATCCTGAGGTAGAGGAGGTTCATCGGGAACTGTGCACTGTCTGGGCCCAGGTTCAGAAGAACCTAGAGGCGTCCCAGAGCGCACAAAAGATTCAAGCGGATAGTAGACGTTCTGCTAACCCCCGGTTTGTCGTCGGGGATTTGGTCTGGTTGTCGTCCAGGAACTTGCGCCTTAAGGTCCCGTCCAGGAAGTTTGCTCCCCGATTCATTGGACCTTATAAGATCATTGAAGTCCTCAACCCTGTATCCTTCCGTCTGGAGCTCCCCCCATCCTTTCGCATACATGACGTCTTCCATGCCTCCCTCCTTAAACGCTGCTCCCCGTCCTGGTCCCCCTCGAGGATACCTCCTGTTCCCGTTCTCACCCCTGAGGGGGTGGAATTCGAGGTGGCCAAGATTATGGACAGTAGGATGGTCCAGGGCTCCCTCCAGTACCTGGTCCATTGGAAAGGATACGGGCCGGAGGAGAGGACTTGGGTACCTGCCCGTGATGTTCACGCTGGGGTATTGATCAGGAGGTTCCACCTCCTCTTCCCCACTAAACCGGGTCCCCTTAGTAAGGGTCCGGTGGCCCCTCATAAAAGGGGGAGTACTGTTAGGGATCTGCCAGGTACTTCATCTAGCTATACTCCTGGGATTAATCAATCCACACCTGAGGCCAGACCTGTTCGACTGACACCATCTCCCACCAACCAGGGTGGCAGGCTCAGGAGTGGGAGAGCCTATCGCGGCCTGGTCTCTCGGAGTTAGCTCCGCCCCCTGCCCTTTATTACCTGCCCTGTGCTCTCCCTCAGTGCTTGTAATTCTTTTGGATTCCTGGCCCCACTGCTGCTTGCTCCAGCCTGCTTCTGCCGTGCTTCTGCCTTGCTGCAGTTCTGCTTGACCTGCTTTGCTTGCCCTGGCTTGCTTCTGTCTCCGTGCCCGCTCGGGTGTACTCACTTCGTCCTGGTCCTGACTGTTCGTTCACCGCCCCGTTTCCTCGTGGCGTTCCGTGGCTACTGCCCCTTCCCTTGCGTGTTCCCCGTTTGTCTTCCAGTGCACTTAGCCAGCGTAGGGACCGCCGCCCAGTTGTACCTCGTCGCCTAGGGCGGGTCGTTGCAAGTAGGCAGGGACAGGGCGGTGGGTAGATTAGGGCTCACTTTCCCTTCACCTCCTTCCTGCCATTACACACAGCCCCACACAACATCTCAGGGGAGGCGACACTACGCTGCACTATGATTGGCTGACCTGGACGCGCCCCCACCTACGAGGGTGTGACTGCCGTTACGCCTAGGTGTGGTTATTGGGCCCCACCTATATCTCTGATATTCTATGTCCAGTTTACAAATATATACAAAAACAAATAAAAATATATCGCTACGAAGATACAAACTGGATATGAATATATGTGATGTAAATTTTTTTTAGCATTATTACCTACCACACTAGATTCATTTATTTTGTGTCAATGCGAAGTGCGAAAGCACTAGACACATATGCTTGATATATTGTATAATTTATCTTATGTAAGCGGACATATCTACGATACAAACATTGGCAGTGAAGCGTTGACTGCCAAGTTATATATCCCCTAAACGACTCAGTCAAAATAATCTTAACTATTCATGTTGGTGGAAACTGAGAATTACTGACAGTGATTTAATGTCCACCCATCTGTCAGATGCAGCTGAAGTGTAATTTCGTTAGTGAATAAGGCTATGTTCACACGCGCAACGAAAAACTTCTGAAAATACGGAGCTGCTTTCAGAGAAAACAGCCTCTGATTTTCAGGCGTTTTTGAAGCTGAAAATGAAAATTGGAGCTTCTTTTGAGGCTTCTTTTCAGGCGTTTTTTGAGGCGATTTTCATAGTGTTCAATGTAAATCAGCTCCAAAAAACGCCTCAGGAAGTGACATGCTACTTCTTTTTACAGAGCGTCTTTTCACGCTCCGTTTTTTTAAACAGTGGCGTAAAAAAAACGCCCCGTATGAACTAAATGCTGTTTTTCCCATTAATTTCAATGGGCAGATGTTTGTAGGCGTTCAGCTTCCGTTTTTTCAGGTGTTTTTCGAGGCGTAAACGCCCCGAAATACGCCTGAAAACACTGCGTGTGAACATACCCTTAGGCTCCAGACGGTTTTTGCACAGTGGTTTGACAAAAACTCGTTGCTCGTCGAGGCGTTTTTTCCCTCTTTCTGACTGATTGAAATGGGGTTTTGGAGGCGGAAACCGCCTCAAGATGGGTCATGTTGCTTCTTTTACCGCGACGCGTTTTTTTTGCTTGCGGTAAAAAAACTCGTCCAACTCCCATTGAAATCAATTGGAGGCATTTTCGGGCGTTTTTTGACGAGTTTTGCGGAGCGGTTTCCGCGCAAATAAACTTGTCAAAAAACTCAGTGTGAACAGGGCCTTAGACAATGATCCAAAATACAAAACGAAGTCTACGTCTGAGGAGGTACGAAATGAATACACTGGACTGGCCAACAGGGCCAGTTTATAAGGAGGGCAAAAGGGCTATGGCCCAGGGCTTTCCATGGCCCAGATACCTGAAGCACTTCCGAGTTCAACTCAAGGGAATTTAAAAAGATTTAAAGTGCACCTCCAATAATATATATTTTTTAATAAATAGCAGCAGAGGTAATTATTCGGCTTTTACTCGAATACTTAGGCTCGGAGCTCCATTCTCCTTGCACAGAGCTCCGATGTCCTATATGTCTGTACTAGAAGAAATCTGATGGTCGAGAATGTGTATTTACTGCCCTAGGGGGAGGGGGATAAACAACTGTCGCTCCGATTATTTCCTTGTTGAACACAGAATTAGGCATTTCACCCCCCCCCCCCCATTAGCCGACATTGCGACTGATGTCCAACTCTGTCGATATTGCCGGGATTCGCCGACATTTATCTAATGTATTAGTCCAGTATAAGTTATCCATGCATTATATGACACTGCTACTAAGGAGGAGGGCCATGCCAACATGCCAAGGAGCTGACACCAAACTTGATCAGTTCTTGCTGGTCGATGTCCCTAAGGAGAGGGCAATACCTGAAATGAGCAGATCAGATACAAAAACCTAACATTGTGTCTGAATTAAAGTATTTCTGAAAAAAAAAATGGCAAGGAAGAGTTTGGTTGCAGTTACTGATGCCTAAGGTGACACACAACCACTTATTGAACGGAAGTGCTTATACTGCCAAATAGGAAGTCCTCATTTGTCAGCTCTGGATGTGTAAGTCCATATGGGGAATGGTAAAACCCAGTTGTCAATTTAATCATACATTTCTAAGGAGGAATAACAGAGGAACGGCACAAGAAAATATGTTTCAGAATTCTGATTTCACGGTGAATACAAGTATTTTGTCCAGGAGAGGGGATTGGTCCTCTTTAAACAGCTCCCATTGAGTTCAATACTAGCTATATACATCCATAGGCAGTTAGCTCCCCCTAATGGTAGCTACCTGCAGCCATAATTATATCATTTATCAAATCAGAAAAACAGAGGTCCCCCCTATACAGACATACTATGAAATTACTCAGCACAGAATTAACATTAATAAAAGCGTAATTAATTTGGCCTAGCTCTCATTGGGGCCCATGGTCCTATGGGGATCTTCGATTTCTATGTACAGCCCTAAATATTGACTAATAAAGATGTACAGAACAGTCGGCATTACCAATAGATTAAAGTCTCAATTTGCTGAACATGTCTTTAACATATCAGCATTGTGAGAAACTAGACATGGACCGCACAATCCACAATATATACTTTGATCTGAGCCGCTAGGCATAATTTAGAAACTTGAACATGAGTTTCTTTGTAAACATTTTGATCAAACTGTATAAGCCCACTTGCCACTTCACGGCGACCTCTTTTAAGTGGGTCCCTACTCTATTGGCTGCAGCACCGCATGGCGGCCCCCGCCACCGCAGCACCGCTCCCGCAGAGGGAGCAACCCAGTGGTCCAAAAGCGCCCATGCTAACAGACCGTGCCAGCCTCCTTGGCTCTGGGCCACGTCTCCCCACAAGTGCAGCACTACAGCAACAGACACCACCATACAGCACCACAACATGTGAACAGATGGAATGAGCTCACCTTGCCATGCGCCCCCAGTGGCCAACTGAGAGCACAAGCAAGAGCAGGAACACTTATGAGGTCATTCCTGTCTTTAACATAATAAACAGATCTTGTCATCATTGTGACCTGAACATCAATACAATCTATGAACCTTGGCAGACAGTGATGGATAAGTAACCTCCTCCCTAGACGTATCTATCTGATCTTACACTGCGGCTGGTATCTATAACACAGGCGTAATAACCAGTTATGGGCCTAAGTGCCTGACTTCATCTAATTTCTCATTAAGGGGAATAAGACATAAAAAAAGGAACGATTTTCTATTGAATTTATAAAACGCTAGTGTAACAATGAACCTAATCAGAAGCGCAGCTCATAAATATCAGAGGGCCAAATATACTGCTTGTTAGTTGGTTTTTCCTCATTAACGTTCTGCTATGGAATCTGATCTTCCATGTTACTTATTTGAGACTGCATACAAAGATAATGCATCGGGTATTTATTGTACTTGTTGTTGACCTGTATGCCTGGCTAGTGTTGGAAATGTAGTTATATAGCAGATACAGATGTTATCCACATACACATTTCAGGGTCACACTGGCCCACTGGAGTACCAGGGGACCCTCTGGGGGCCTAGGATCTGACATAATGATGCGCCTGTTTTTATTAAAATTGTGAAGTATCAGATATCTTTATGAAATTCACATGTAAGGCACGCAGCCCTAGCACATAAGACATGATAATATATCTTGGAAATGGAAAAACAGTCCTCTTAACAAGAATACACATTTTCAAGTTTGGGGGCTCCGTTAGGGTCATCTGTGTTGGACCCGACCGAAAATACCTAAAACAATAGCGCAGCATGCTGCGCTAATGTTTCAAGTAAAACCCATGGACACCCCTACGGAAACCTGATGGGACCCATTAAAGTCAATAGGTTCCATCATGCGCCGGTCATTTAATGGAACAGGTGTTTATGGTATTTTCGTGGTACTGCTCCTCCGACGGTGGAGAACAACGGAAAACCAAAAACAGATGTGAACGAGGCCTCTGTTGAGAACCTTAGTAACAAATTAAACATAAGATATAACACATAACATGTGTGACCAATGACTCCTATATAACATTCACAGAGTATCCACAAATGTGTCTGAGTGCCAGAACCTACTGAGTGCCAGGATCTACTAAGACATTAAAGGGTAAAGGTGCCAGGTAAAGTCAAAGTTTTGAGTTTTAAGAAAACCGGACCAGGGTTTCCAAAGGGTAATATATTTGGTATGAGTTCCAATTCCCCAACTGGTTAGTTCCTTCTTCCTAGAGATTTGGTGAACTCTATCTAGCCACTGGTCCAGGTTCGAATGTTCTTCAGACTTCCATTTGAGGGGTATGAGGAGCTTTGCTGCCATCAAAAGCATGGTTGGTAAATTATTTTTAGATGGTCGGAAATGTGGCTTTATATTGTTTTGCATATTAGATTAATATATTTCGTCACAATAGCCCAAAAATAATATCTGTGAAAAAACACCATATGTGGCAGAGGGTCCCTACTACGAATCTGCATGTCCAACATTTCTCATCTTGTGTGATTTTCATCTTTGTGATTTGTTAGGGTAACGTATACCAACTTCTTATGGTTTTATATGAGTTGTCTGGTTATTTTTTTGCAGCGGGAAAAGCCATGTGAGCTTTTTGAGAATTATCAACACTGTAGTTGGGGTAAAGGAAGTATTAAGCTTTTTAAAAAGTTGGGTTTGTCTTGGGCGGTTTTCAATAATTGTTAACTGGATATCCTTGAGAGAAGGCCCTTTGGGAAGTTTCGGGAATCAGAGTCAGTTCTCTAGCCAGTTTTCGATCCCATATGGGTTTTGGCAATTTATCTATAAATTCCTTACATGTGTGATCGAAATTTATTTCGTGTAGGAATGATGTAGTGGAACCCTACTTGTCTGGTAAAAACTATGATAGGGGAGGCTTGATTTTATTTTCAATGTTGGGGAGATGGCAGAATCCCTGAGAGTTTCGACCATGGCCATGGGAAGCATACCGGGGTGGAAGTGGAGTTGACGTACATAGGAAGGATGCTTAACGGCATTAAAAAGGAAAGGGCAATTATCCGAGCTAATATGTAAGAAAAAATGTTGCGACACATCTACCGTGCCTTTAATAGGTATGACAGTCATGGGATGTTCAGTTGGTTTATTTGACCATACGTGTCCACTATGGGTCTATTTCTAATGGGATGATTCACAAATAACCTATAAGACCTTATTGATGATATGTTCTGTGTGTACAATGATAGCAACAAAGATTACGATGCAATTAAAAACTTTTTAAAAAATATTTTACATTTAAAAGCTCAAACTTTGTAAATGTTTCCGTACCGTTTTCTGTATACACCACTTATGCAGACCTATGGTTACAGACTACAAATAAATCCTGTTTGTAGTCTGACCCTGTAGGCATGTAAACTATACTAGGCAGAAGGAGGAGAGTAACATATGACTGCGGGATCAGACTACATAGGGTCTTTTTGTAGCCTGTAGACCAAGAGCATATACACTAAAGGGCAGCCTATTGTCGCAGGTGCTTTGTAGTGTGGTGGAAGCAAGCTGAACCTGAATAGGACTCCCTGTTCATTTTGTACACCACTGATTTAGACACATCGGTCTGCATTGGAGCTGCATACACAAAACGGTAAGAGATTTTTAATAGACACCATTGAAAGAATTGCTTCATTATTTTTTTTAGATGCATGGCAGCAATAAAAATACATTTTTCAATACTTCACATAGACTTTCAGTCACACAGTTTTGTAAAACATATATTTAGGAAAAATAACATACTCAAAGGACTCTAAGAGTTAAATAAGACCTGGTCACTTGGCCTTTCTGTTCTCTTACAATATGCGTCCGGAGGTTCTAAAAATAATTGACGTACTGGGCACTTGGGAAAGGAAAAAATATCTTTACCTATTACCCAAGAGATAATGAGCAATTCCATCCAGGAGAAGCAAGACGTTTTCATCCTAAAGAGCTGCTTTGCATTATCTGTGATGCTTTCGTTAGGAAGGATCTTGGTGCCTTCGAATCTGTCGGCTGCATTCATCACTAGCAGACCAAGGAAAATAGTAAATGAGGCCGCATGAGCTACAAACTTCATGAAAGGTCCACGCATTATCTTACCAAGCTGTAAAAGACAAGATATCATATAAACTAGAGAACCTAATATACAATTAACACTCATACATTATGCATGGGGCATCTTGTCTATGACGTGATAATATTACCAAAGCAACCCAGTCGTACTTTTATTCAAAATATCAAGACAACATAAAAAATATTAAGATTCCCACGTTAATAAAGGCAAGTAACGCAATTTTTTACCACAATTAGGTCACTGCTTGGTGTCTATGAAGACTTTGTATGGGGCCCCTACTTTTATGGATGTTAAGAGGCACAGTGCTTAATGCAGCACCATGTGCCCCTTCTGGAATTTTCCATGCACAGCACTGCAGCACCATGTGCCCCTTCGGAAATTTTCCGTGCACAGCACTGCCTCATCCAAGCGCTAATCTGTACTGCATCTCAGGGCCATTCACATGAATATGGCGGAGTTAGAATTCTCTTCTGAGCACGGACAACGATGTGCAGAGAAAATACAGAAGAGACCTCGGCCCCTTAATTCTTGCGATTAAGTGGATATGCCCATAGTGGAATCTCGACAATCAGCAAATGATGGTTTATCCTAGCAATATGCCGTCACATACAACTATAACACCCCTTGTAGTAAAGTTGTAAGGTCCTGTTCATATCTACAGTATCCAGCACTTATGTCCATTTCTGACATTTTCACCACAAATTGGTCATGGATGTCACCTGATCCTATGGATTTCAATGGGACTCAGATTTGGTCACATGTGCTTCTAATGTTAACCATTAAGTTGATGGACAGTTTTTTTGACAGGGAGACGTTTGTCATCTCATCCATAGTTTTAATATTTAATGGTTTGTGTGCTTTAGAAAACCCCTTTCCACATATCCTGTTCGGGTGAATGGATGTAATAGTTGAGGGGGGGGGGGGTCCTCCACTCATGACCTCCCTCAGTCACTATGAGCAGAGAGCTGCTGCAAAAAACAGCTCTCCCTTCTGAGGAACTAGGGGACTTCTCCCTCTGGCAGACCCATGTAATGCATGGACGGCCCATTGATTTCCCAGATAGGCAGCTGCTTTCCATACAGAGACAGATGTGGAAGCTGCTGCATGGAAGCATAACTATTAAGAGTAGATGCCGACCACAGAAAGGACTTGGGTTGGATCTGTGCTATATGTAGTCATTCAACACCCATCAAACCCAACCCCAAGTCCTTTCTATGGTCGACACAGAGGTTCCTTAAGCGGGAAATCCAGTTAAAATGATGTTCTAATATTTCAAACATACATGTGAGAAGATCACACTGGTGAAATCTGTGATCACTGACTACCACCGATTTCCAGAGCAAATAAAGTCCTGAGCACTACTCAGAGATTTCTGTTACTGAAAATCTGACTAAATATTCTAATTAACATTCAGAATATTTTTCTAGAATATAGCCCAAGTCTATGTAAGGCTATGTTTACACTGCTTTTTCCCTCTACATTAACATATGTTTCGGGAAAGCTCCTGGTGCATATGTCAAATGTACCCATAGGCTCCTATCATACCAACGAAGGCCAAAAGACTGTCCTTTTGGCCTCCATCAGGCGGTATACATCGGGTATACCATTTTTTTGCTAGATAGAATAGTGTAGTCGGCTATTCTATCCAGACGCATCCAGTAAAAAAAAAACATGTAGGTTTAACTAATCCATAATAACCATGGGTGATGATTGCCACTGTATGGCCTCCGCCACTGGCCACCATTAGACATATACATCGGTAAGCTCCAATGATGTAACTATCCATATATGAACAGTTATCAGGAGCTTCACCGAGCGGAGTTAACCGCTCACCACTAAGGAGAATGATCCTGATCCAGGACAGAGGGAGGGTGCTGGGATTCTGTCACCTGACACTAATGCCTTGAATCCCAACACCTGACACTGCTCTGACAGGTCAGGCGGGGGGATGGAGTTACATGGTCACTGCGGTCAGGGCAGCAGCAGTTAGGAAAAGTTAGTGCTGTGTTGGGTGACGGGATCCCGGGGAGTAGTGTTGGGTGACGGGATCCAGGGGAGTAGTGTTGGGTGACGGGATCCAGGGGGAGTAGTGTTGGGTGACGGGATCCCGGGGAGTAGTGTAGGGTAACGGGATCCCGAGGAGTAGTGTTGGGTGACGGGATCCCGGGGAGTAGTGATGGGTGACGGGATCCCGGGGAGTAGTGTTGGGTGACGGGATCCCGGGGAGTAGTGTTGGGTGACGGGATCCCGGGGAGTTGTGTTGGGTGACGGGATCCCGGGGAGTAGTGTTGGGTGACGGGATCCCGGGGAGTAGTGTTGGGTGATGGAATTCCAGCAACCTTCCTCTATGCTGCCCAAATATGGACAGTTACGTCACTGGGGCTACCCTAGGAAAGCTCCAGTGGCGTAGCCTCCACAAGCGGAGATAAGCATCCGGAGACTCCAGCTGCTTTAATAATATTGAAGGGGGAATAGTCGGGCCACTGTGCGGGTGGGTGTGGGGTACAACACTGTGAAAGTTGTGGGAGAGCTACCCCGGCAGCGCAGAGCTGTCAACTGGAGCATGGGACTGGGTCTGACAAGGAAGCTCCAGTGATAAATGTCTATACATGGACAGTTATGTCACTGGTGCTTCGTAACGTATACGTTAAACGAAGGCTGTGATGGATGCCATACAGTGGCATCTGTCATCCATAGACTATAATGGTATCCCCTTAACGTATACGTCATGAATAGAGTAATGAGAGTTCATGACATACCCATTAAACGGATAACACTATAGTCAATGGGTGACAAATGCCACTGTATGGCATTCATCACAGTCTCTGTTTAACGCTTTATTATTGGAGTTCTGCTTTAAACCAGAATGCAGTCCAATGAGTGACCAACCTTTTTTACCTCAGTTAGCGCCTGTTGTAGTATGATATAATGATTACCTTGCTGCACGGTGCGACCCAGTAAACCATAGCAAGAAATGGCAACCCAACCGCTACAGCCAAAACAACCAGAAATTTTACTGCTGTGGTCTGTTGCCGCAAGCCGGATAAATTTTCATACCAGATGGAAAGAAGCTGCTGCTGACAATTGGGATGAGCTACAAACTAAAAAAAAAAAGAAAAAATGTAAATACAATATATATATATATATTCATATTGCTAAACAGTAAGTAAATGTAACTTCTCAGACGCTAGTAAGAGTCTTCCCTTATACCCACACTTCTATATTTGGGAGTTGCATGAGCAGGAATTCCCTATTACAGTGGTTGGTTCTAAGACTCTTTTAGCACAATGAGCCCTAATAATGTTCCAGAACTTACTGAGGATGTTAATTAATAGTAAGTCATGTGAGCAAGTAATCGAATGTGTCACATTCTGAATGTTCCGACCAGTCTCATGTAGTTATAAGTTGGCGTTGATATCAAGTCTTTCTCATAAGATGATGGATTTGCTTGGACATTCCCGCCATGAAAGTACTACGAAGCAAGGATGTGCACAGATGAAGGGTGTATCATTGGACTGACCAGACTCAATACTCAACGCTGGTAGCCTACAGAACGTGCCTCATAACACATCGGGCCAATAATGCAGGGTCTGCTGCTGCTCGCTCCAAAGACAGTATACTGTAGTGGTCAAAAGGTTATTATAATGGTCTGTTACAGCGATTCTACCGTGTATTACAGTAACCCATCACTGAGAGTGGTGACTTACTGTCTACCTATGTAAAGCTGTGAAGAATCGATCAGTGATGGATCTCTCCTTGTGAATAACTGGCAAGACAGAATTGGTGACATGTCTCCCATTCCTTCTCCAAAATCCATTTTTATCTTGGAGAACCCAAGCAACACCAAGGGCAGCATATTATGCCTCCAGGTCTTAAGGGTTAATACAACAAACTACACAAAACAACATTGTGCATATTATGCGTCCAGCCCAACAACCTCTTTAATGATGAATTCTTCTAATGTTCAATGAGGGAGAAGCATGAAAGTGGTATAGGTAGCAGTACTAGTGGGTACATGATCTCCAAGTCTAACCAAGGTCCCCCTGCCTCTTTAAATATTTTTAAATAGGAGTAGCAGAAAGATTTCCCCCTTTTTCTACGTGTTATACAAAAGTATTACAACACCGAGGGCATATTGTTCACCTTTTCTTCAAGGATAGTCAAAGTTTTTGAAATTTGGAAATTCAACTCATTCTTGGCATTGGTCAAATACATAATGATATCCCTCATACATAAAGCGCACTATACATGATAAGATGTGCCCCCATTCACCAACATCTATGGTTGGTAGGACAACAGCCCTTCTTACATCCCCTGTACAGCTCATCATTCCCTTTTCCACAGTATTACATGAGAACAATGCTATCCGCATAGTCAATATAGAAATATTGTAAAAAGCTGAAGAGACACAATGCACACCTCAATTCATGTAATCCTTATGGGCTCCAACTTGGAGACCTCTACTGATGGTATATTTTTTGACATATGCCGGTATGTCAAAAGATATCCCATGGTACATGTAACCGGTAATAGGAATACAATATGGAATTGCTCTTTTTAACAGTAGCTTGATAGCTCCAAGTATAGTATTTGGTACAATTCGCAGACAAACCATCGACTCAAGCCAAAAAAAATAAATACAAAATCACACCATGCATTGCCATCAGTTTATGTGTGGTCCTATCAGTAGAATAGGATCTTTTACATGTTTTCATAGGGTAGGGAGCGTACCTAATTGGGGAGTTGCAACCCAATGCACCTCATATGCCAATGACCATTATGGTGAACCTAGGCAAATGGGCCCAATACTATGAGTAGTCAAAGCTTGTCTAAGCATGAGTCAACCAGAAATTTTCCTGCCTAAAAAAACACCAATTACCATGAAGGGAAATAATTTTCCGCTACTACATAATGATTTATTTATAAATCGGCCTTGGGAAGAAACATTGCTCCTACCTTTTTTACTTCATACTTAATAGCAAGCTTTAATCGGCAGAGGCTCGGTCGGTCGTTCGCTTCTTCAGAGCTGTGGTTCATGTCTACATCACCATTTAATATCGCTTCCACCTCCTCGGTGTTTCTGCACAAATCAAGAAGTCCAACAACAAAGTCCTTGCATTGCATAGACAATTTTTTGTAGTCATTCTAAAAAACATGTAAAACATATTGGAGAAGTGACTATAAACAGTCAAAACATGGTTAATAATAAGGGCAACTCATCAAAAGTTCCTGCTCATCCAGTGTGCCGGGTCTTCAAAATGACTGCAAAGTTTTGTTATTTTTGCTAATTAAGCTTAGTGAATATTATATTTAGTAGTGTTGGCTCTGTTTTTGTCGCCTTATTCCACAGGGTTTATGAAGTTAGTTTAAGGGCTTGGCATCTATAAAATGACAAAAAACATGAAAATATGCCTATGACACTCAATGACAGGAACCTGATGAAAAGGCCCATATGCTCATGTAATTGTATTAAATATCCAATTAAACAAATATTGTGATTTGCTGATTATATGTAAGGACCTGACAGAACAAGCCTAATTTGAATGTACATTCATACAATAATACTTCTTCTCTTCCCCAAAGGCCAATTGTTCATCTGATGAAGGACAAAAAACTATGGGGAACTATAAGTCAGTAAGAATCTGTAACAGTAAGGCATTGTGCACAAATCCGTATTTGGGATCCCGAATCAGATGGTAATGCAATTCAATGGGGCACTGTATTCAGAAATTCCACATAAAATAAATTGCAGTACTCCATTGAATGCCATATATTGGATCAAGTATCCCCCTAGAAGGACTGTTTTTTTATACTTCTAATGAAAAACATATGACAACCCACACGGAAATAGGTGGGCCACAATGGTCATTATGGAAAAGAAGGCTGAACCTCAATTCAATTAATAGTTATTTGCAATGACTGGAACCCAGTTCCCCTTCTCAATAAGGTTCTGCAGCAGCTGGCCCAATATGCCTTGACTTATCACGCCAGCTACCGAAGAACTTCATTGAGAAGAGCAAGGAGGAATTTCAAGGTAATCACTGGGAACATCCATTAATAGATTGAATGACATGGATTGTGGATAATGTCTAAATGTAAGAGGCCATGTGCTCCTATGGAGTCATGAAATTTCATTAATCTAATAATATTAGCTAAAGCTATCCATCATGGGAAAACCACAGGTTAATGTATTGTAAACAGATGGCATGGGCATACTCTTATTTCAACGGTGCCATACTGGGCATACATATTGTGACTCTCGTAGTGCAAACTACTGATTGGGGTATTCAGAGGTCCCATCCCTGTTATCAATTTATCAGAGGAGGAATTCCAGTATATGGGGTTAAAAGAACTGGATGACCCCTTTAATAACCATAATTTGTTTGAATCAAAACATTCATAAAATAATTCAAGACAAAGCAAAATTTTTAATTTGTTTTTGCATTTTTTTGTGTGCAATTTTTATATTTACAGAATGTTGTTGCTGCATTTATTAGACACATAAAAAGCTATTATTGCCCTTATACCCCCAAAAGTAATTACATTCTGATCCGACTTAATTAATACCGTAACGAGCAAGCCAAGAATTCCAATGCAAACATTAAGCTGTGTTTGTATATTAATGAATTATTTTCTGTCTTGCAAACCCCTTCTTAACTGCTCTGAGCTTTATTTATGACCTTCTCAATCAAATTCCATCCATCTTGACTGTAATGCCTTCTGCCCGGTGGGGCTTTTATACCATATTATATGTGCATTACATAAAAAAGTAATGATTGACCCACAATGCACTAAACTGAGGCTTATGTAAAGACCCGAGCACTGTAGTCAGTGACAATATATGCGTGAGCATAGGACCTGGCGTGACAAATTACATATTTTCTAAATTACATACTGACAAAATTGCAGATTTCTCTCAGATAAGACTCTTTGGAGAGGTTTGGTGTTACTAGCATGTGACGGGGAGGGGGATAAAGACCTTTAAAAGGTTAAGTGATGACTGGTCCTCAATTATTGTTAATAATTATAGTCTAATGCAGTGAACGATGCATTAATTTCCATGTACTGTTAATGCAAGAATTGATGATATTATGAGAGAAAGAAAGAAAAAAAAGAAAAGAAAGAAAGAAAAGAAAGAAAAGAAAAGAAAAGAAAAGAAAAGAAAAGAAAAGAAAGAAAGAAAGAAAGAAAGAAAGAAAGAAAGAAAGAAAGAAAGAAAGAAAGAAAGAAAGAAAGAAAGAAAGAAAGAAAGAAAGAAAGAAAGAAAGAAAGAAAGAGAGAATCTTCTTTTGTTTGGATCGTTATAGTGGATCTTGGATCGCGGTCCGGATTTTTTTGTGTAATGAAATGCATTAATTTCAATGTACTGTTGATGCAAGAATTGATCATATTATGAGAAAGAAAGAAAGAAAGAAAGAAAGAAAGGAAAGAATGAAAGAGAATGAAAGAGAAAGAAAGAGAAAGAAAGAGAAAGAAAGAGAAAGAAAGAAAGAAAAAAAAATCGTCTTTTGCTTGGATCTTTACAGTGGATCTGGGATCGGTTCCCTTGTTCCACAGCAATACATACAGGGTTCAACCTTCCCACCGATCAGCACAATGAAGGGGCTGTGGCGCTCTCATTATGAACACATTGTCAGTTCAGGCTGCTGTGCCTGGTACTGCAGTTCATCCCAATTCCCGACGTCAATGCTAAACGTGTCCATAGGGCTCCATTAGCCCAACAGAGGCCAAAAAAGTGTCCTTTTGGCCCCCGTTGGGCATTATGTGTCTGGATTTCTTTCTGTATTGAAATGCATTCATTTCAGTGTACTGTTGATGCAAGAATTGATGATATTATGAGAAAAAGAAAGGAAAAATAGTTGATCCCAGTTCCCCACGTCAATGCTAAACGTGTCCATAGGGCTCCGTTGGCCCAACAGAGGCCAAAAAATTGTCCCTTTGCCCCCTGACGGTACATACATTTTTTTTTGAGGATCGAAAAACGTAGCTTATGTGTGACGGATGCCAGTGTATGCCTATACAGCGGGATACATTGCTACTTTCCATCACAGGTATATGTCGGGATTTCTCCCAAAGTATACCTCCGACAGAATGAAAAAAAGTGACGTGCACCGACCCTAAGCTCTGTTTTCTTATTTTCTGTTCTCTACACTTCTGTGCGGCTTAGGATCTAGTGTGTTTTAAAGTCCAAAAAATGATATATGTAAATGAAAAGATGAGTCATCACTCCAGAGATATAGTGGAAAGTCAAAGTCTTTTTATTCACCCATATGCAACGTTTCAGTCCAGCACTATTGGGGCCTTCTGGAGCTGGGGTGAAATATTGCATATGGGTGAATAGAAAGCATTCCACTTTATTCACTTTATCTCTGGAGTGATGCCTCATCTTTCGATTTTTTTATAATGTTGGGACAGGAGGACAGGAGTCCTATGAAGAATTGCACCCCTAATCCAGTAGCTGTGCTAATTTCTTTGTCTCATACAGTATATGTATGTAAATATACAATATATCAACAAATAAATGATCGCAGCACTCCAGAAGTAGTTTAAAAAATAATATAGTTTATTTAACCCATGAAGAAATTGCTAAATTTCAGTCCTCTCAGCAGGACATTTCTCAAGCTAAAGCGTCACCCGTTGCTATAGTGTTTGCACATCTTGGCCAATCACGGCTTAGTACAGGCCGACGTCAAGGCAACGCTGTCACTCATCCTCGCGGCGCTTGCGCACCACACGCTTTAAACGAAGTGTATGCAGACTTCAAATAGGCCGTGATTGGTCGAGATGTGCAAACACTACAGCAACGGGTGACACTTTAGCCCCTTGTTAGAGCATATAGAAATAGTGGAAAAAGGGAGGATCCTATGAGGCGCTGCTGCGTGGCTGTTGCAGGAGCCACGCAGCAGCGCCTCATAGGATCCTCCCTTTTTCCACTATTTCTATATGCTCTAACTAGCGGTGACCACTCGGTTTTCCGGTTTGGATCCTGGCAGCAGCACCTGTGGACTTATCCATTGTCTTTACCAAGCACTAACGTGGTGAGCATAACAGACCATGTCGAACATCCCTTTTAAACCCTATTGACCTGCACCATGTGGCGCCGTGCTTTTTGCTTTTCTGTTCACTTTAGCCCCTTGATATCCATTGCATAATCTGTAATGACGCATGCGCTGCTGACTCTGGTAGACGCCGTGAAACTAGTTGATCATCAGGGATATTATTCCCAATATGTGTCCAAGACTGTGGGACTGGGGAGCGGCTCGTATCTCCTCCTCCTTATGAATATGCATGAATTTGACAATTAACTAATTTGAATGTTTAAAACGATTTATATAATGTATTTTCACTGTGCACGTTATTTGACCTATGTATAACATGTATATACCATGAGTGTATATTTTTATTATATGTAAACTACGCTGTTACACTGATGATGTCATTACAAGTGAAGAGTATAAAACCCTGGTTGACACATATCACTATTGCTTGAGAAAGGTCCTGCTGAGAGGACTGAAACGTAGCAATCTTTTCATGGGTTAAATAAACCACATTCTTTGTTGCTACTACTTCTGGAGTGCTGCGATCATTTCTTTGTTACTGTATCTAAAGGACCGTGTGGATGACGGGTAAGTACGCATAGCACCGTCCACTCTGTACATTTGAAGTGCTGATTTTTTTTCTACCTTTTATATATAAAAATGACTTGTCATATGTTAAGAATGAAATGTGTTGAACCAAGAATTATGTTTTTGACATTCATTAAGCCTCATTGTGAGCATAATAATGTCCAATATATAATTCTATGGAATCCCGGGGGAGAAGTTCTGTACTGTATGTGTTTAAAGACAAATTATAGAGATATTCCAGACACTATGCCAAGTAATTTGTTAAAATGTTTAGGTATTTATGAGTCTATTATAGTTATAATGTGGTTAGGGCACATGCTATGACCAGTTTCAGGAACTGGCAAACAATCCCATTGGCCAAATAAAATGTCCATCTAAAAAAACAACGTTGTTGTTTACTTTTTTTTTTAACACGTAAGAACATCAACTAGCCCAGAAATTAACAAACTTTCTTGACATAACAGGCCGACAGGCAATAAACGTCAATTTATTTTGTAAGGTCTCCTATCTGAGGGCAGCACATGTTAGAAAGGAAGATGCTGACCTCAGGGATATATGATTTTCTATGATTTAATTCAGTATTTTCATGTAAAAAAGCTGTATAACTGTTGCCAGAGAACGTCTGTGAGTCCTGCTTCCTTCGCCCACATAGAGGGGGCTTGTGAGTCCTGCTTCCTCCGCCCACATAGAGGGGGCCTGTGAGTCCTGCTTCTCCGCCCACATAGAGAAAGCCTATGAGTTCTGCTTCAACCGCCCACATAGAGAAAGCCTGTAAGTCCTGCTGCAACGACCCACATAGAGAAAGCCTGTGAGTCCTGCTGCAACCACCCACATAGAGAAAGCCTGTGAGTCCTGCTTCAACCGCCCACATAGAGAGCCTGTGAGTCCTGCTTTCCCCGCCCACATAGAGAGAGCCTGTGAGTCCTGCTTCAACCGCCCACATAAAGAAAGCCTGCGAGTCCTGCTTCAACCGCCCACATAAATAAAGCCTGTGAGTCCTGCTTCAACCACCCACACAGAAAGAGCCTGTGAGTCCTGCTGCAGCCGCCCACATAGAGAAAGCCTGTGAGGCCTGCTTTCCCACCCACATAGAGAAAGCCTGTGAGTCCTGCTTCAACCGCCCACATAGAAAAAGCCTGTGAGTCCTACTTTAACCACCCACATAGAAAAAGCCTGTGAGTCTATATTATTGCAAACTCATACAAGAAATGCCCCTCTATCCTATGCTGTCCTCACATAGGAGACCAGACAGAAAAATACGGCTATCTTTATTCTTAATTGGCAACACAATTAGGTAGTGGCAATGTTTATCTATAGTACATATATTATGTTCAGTGGCGTACGCAAGATTTCCTCAATTGAGGCTCTTTACACACTACTACTTCTGTTCTTAACCGAGCCATAACTGGCATGACGGATCCATATAAATCAAAATAAAACCCTTTGATTTATAATAGGGTCCCTCAAGTTTCTGTTGAGGTTTTAGTGTTTTTTTTATAGTAAAAGATTATCTTATCCCTGCAGATGCTATACTTGCTATCAAAACCATCAGAACCCTGCCAAAACAGGAAAAACCAGATGTGAATAGAGCCTAAGGGTCATGGTCAATAGGGTCTGGTCTCAAAACTAAAGGTAACATGCATAGACAGCACCAAATGACCATGGAAATGATGCCGACTCAGTCTCTCTGGTTCCATGCAAAATGTAGTCACAGGACACAGAGATAAGCCATACTTTTATGGGACAATGATCCTATGACCCCCCCCCCCCCCCCCACACACACACACACGTTTGCAGCTCTATTCCTCTGTGCACCCATGTTTGCTTGCCATTTTCCAGTGCCTCTCTTTGTCAATAGTATTTTATTCTTAGAAAAATTCACGAAATATAATATTTTGATATCGAGCTCCTTTCACCAATTCAATAGCTTTGCCATGGTTATATACATTTTTATGAATTCGTTCGACACTAATATACTGCACCCACCTTGAATTCTTTTTCGATATTTGCTAATACAGCCAGTTCATTGCTGAGTTCTAAAGCCGTCATAACAGGATCTTCACTAGACAAAGACAGATATGCTGGACTGGCAAGACCTTTATATGCATTAATCCTGGACCTGGAATGGCTAAAAGAGTCATATTTTTGTTGTTCACTACATTCACTGCATTTACAAAAATAGTCATGAGGTCTCTCAATCCTGGCTCCTTTTCTTAGAAGGGTATGAACTATCTCATATTCCTGGCAATGAGCAGCCAAAATGATGGGAGTGATGTCTTGAGAGAACCTTGTTCCATCTTCATCGTAGGCATAGAAGTCATCATGTTGGAATTCGGCTTGACTCGGACTTGTGGTGAGCCGTTTACCCTCAGCAAATGATGGGTGTCCAAGTATAGCCTCTACTATCCGTACGTATCCTTTGCTGATGGCAAGAAGCAAAGCATCCCCCACTCGGGCCAAGTTTTCTTTCTTAAGTAAAAGTTCGGTAATCTCCAAGTGCTCGTTGGCAACAGCTAATTGCAAAGAATTTTGACCCATATAATCCACGCAATTGACATTTAAAGTGTGACACTCTTCCATCATCTTCCTAATTACAGGAATGTTACCATATTCTGCTGCCTCCAAAAAGCGTTCTTCTTCTGCTGTAAGGCTGGTGGAGCGGTCATTAAACATGTAAGCTGGTCCTCTGTTGGCTTGTCTTCTTCCTTTTTCCCGAAGTAATGTTTGCCTTCTATGAGATCTATTATCTGTGACACGCCTGTGAAGACAAAAAAGAAATTAATCAACCATGTCAAAGAAATCTACAATTTATGGTGTTACGCAGGTACTCTCATAGAAAGATAAAATTATGGCTCTCAGAATATGGTGACACAAAACAAATAAAATTTGTAACAATTTGTTTTTTCCTTGTAAAATTAGTAAAACATTAACCCCTTAATGACATGTCACATACTGGTACGCGGCAGCCATTAAGGGGAAGTATGGAGCGAGCTCACGGGCTGAGCTTGCTCCATACTCAGCAGGTGACGGCTGTGTTACACAGCCGACATCTCACTGCAACTTGCGGAATCAAAGATCACTTTGATTCCGCCCGTTTTTCACCTTAAATGCAGCGGTCGATCGCGACTGCGGCATTTAAATTGTAAGAATCAGGGGGGCGCCCCCTTAAACACGCCACTGCGTTGTCGTCGTCCCCCCCCCCGCCATCGGTGCGATCGGCAGTGAAGGCCCTAATGAAGGCCCTCACGTCTGCCATCTTTGTACTCCGGCAGGGCTTCAAAGGAGACTGTCAGAGTCACGATATACTGCAATACATTAGTATTGCAGTATAGCATGCAAGCGATCCAACGATCGCTTCAAGTCTCCTAGGGGGACACAGTTAAATAAAGATTTTTATAATTTCCCAAAAAAAATAAAAATATTAAAAGTAAATGTTAGAAAAAATAAAAGTTAACATAACTGGTATCGCTGCGTCCCTAAAATTCCGAACTGTCAATATAGCGTTGTTTAACCCGCTCGGTGAACGACGTAAAATAAAAAATATATAAAACATGCAAATTGCTGTTTTTTTGGTCACCCTAGCTCTCCAAAAAAAAGGAATAAAAAGTGATAAAAAAGTCGCATGTACCCAAAAATATGGGTGAAAACTACAGCTCGCCCCGCAAAAGTTAAGCCCTCACACCTCTAAATTGATTAAAAAAATAAAAAAGTTATGGCTCTCAGAATACGGCGACACAAAACATTTTTTGTTTTTAAGCAAATAGTTTTCTTTTTTTAAAAGTTGTACAACATAAAACAAAACGTATAAATTTGGTATTGCCGTAATCGTATCCACCTGTAGAATAAGGTGAATATGTAGTTTTTACCGCCTGATGGACGCCGAAAAACCAAACTCGCCCAAAAATGTTGTAATCGTTGTTTTCGGCCTATTTCACACCACAAATATTTTTTTTTCAGATTACCAATACTTTATGCGGTACAATATATGGTGGCATGAAAAATTACAAGTTGTCCCGCAAAAAAGAAGTCCTCACACGGCTATTTTGACGAAGAAATAAAAAAGTTATGGCTTTTGGAAAGCGGGGAGGAAAAAAACAAAAATTAAAAAACTCAAATTGGACTTGTCTGGGGTTAAGAAAAAAATATAAATTTGGTATCGCCATAATCGTATCAACCCTTAGAATAAAAGAAACCCAAAATACTATGGCAGAATATCTGTTTTTTTTTTTTGTCTATTTCACCCCACAAAGATTTTTTTTTTGCAGTTTCCCAGTACATTGTATGGTACATTAAATAGAACCAATAATCTCGCCCCACAAAAAAACAACCCCTCATATGGCTATGTTGACGTAAAAAATGTAGATGGAAAAAGTTGACGAAAAAAAGTATGGCTTTTGGTAGGTAGGAAGGAAAAGCGAAAATGAAAAAACGAAAATTGGCTGCGCCTCCAAGGAATTAACAAGAAAGTTTTGTACAAGGGTTTACCAGAGCCCATTGCACCCGTATTCAGTCCCCTCTACCTAATAGAGGAAAGCACACTTATTATCTATGGCGTGATACAAAAATATTCAGCTTCACGTTACATAGTTACCATCAAGTTCAACCTTTCTCAATTAATTCCTGTCATTCATTGCTAGATTACTCATAAGTCATAACCCTCAGTGCCATTTGTCAGTAAATAATCATCTAGAGTAAATGCTGACTATAGTATCTGCCATCACTACCTCTTAGGGTCGGGCATTCCATAGCTTGACCACCCTAACTGTAAAGAACCCTTTCCTATATTGATGTCTGAAACGTCTTTCTTCCACACACAGTGAATGTCCCCTGTTCCTTTGCAGAGTCCTTGGAAAGAACAGATCATGTGCTAGTTAATTTGTTTTAATAGTTTAAATTTAACACTAATCGGTGCATTTTACCTGTATACAATTCCCATGTCCCATCCGCTTCATAACAACATGTGTCAGCAATATATAAAGAGGCGATCTGTCTTCTTGCTGAATGTCTTCTATTGGACTGATGGCAGTGCTAAGATAATAGATTGTATAGTCAGTGACTGATTGGGCTCTATCAAGGGCAGGGGAATTTGTATTGCAAATCGTAGAGAAATGAAAGGACCTGGTGTGACGTGACAGATGTATATCTACGAGCAGCCATCATTCATTTATTCATCTAATGGGCTGCTTGCTGGACGGCGAAAATAAGATAGAGAGCGTGATTCCCAGGGGACCTGATTCCCATGAGTACCATCATTCAGTTTGCATTTTCTTATGAACAAGCAGGAATATGATAATAGTTTAAAGCAGAACAATAAATATAGCATTGCATGTACTATAATCTGCATGTACTATAATCTGCATGTACTATAATCCGCTATAAAATAGTAATTCCAATTATACATAGAAATATAGAAACATGCTATAACATGGGTAACAAACATTTTTATATATCATAGCATCAGGGGTATATGCAAGGGTAAGGAGTTATGGGGTTAACCCCCTCCCCCATTAAATTCCCAGTTTTTTTGCTGAAATCACATTCAGCAGATCAGTTAACAGGACCCACTAGGGCGAGTTGACTGTAAATGTATTTATACACCTCCTATTGACTTCATGGGAGATTTAGAAATCCATGTAAAGTGAGCTCCCTCTAGTGGTGACTGTAAGCTGCCAGAATTGCATCAATTAAAAGATTTGTCTTTTATATAGATATTGATATAGTATATTGGTGGCATATTTTTAGCCACCAATGTCCAATCAGCAGGAGTTTGACCGCTGTGATCACGGCTGATTGCTGAAACAAAGTTGAAGCATGGTGCCACTTTATCTCCAATAGGGTCCACTTTTTTTGAAGGCCAAATTGTCAGCCTATTATAGTCAGTGGCAGTGGAGCCGAAAAGTGAACAAGTGGCGTGGCACTTTCATAGCCACTGCCATCACTGTCTACCCGGAGACAATCCCTCTAACTCTAGAGGTGTGTCAAGAAAAAGGTGATTTGGGCAGAGTTTCGACCCCATAAAGATAAATGACAAAATGAATCACAGAATTCTGGATCTATTATATAATAAACTGACATTGACACTAAACACTTCACTACTCTAGACCACCAGGGAGGTACTCACTACCCACTTTACTGCCAAAGACAACCACAGCTTATAAACATTCTGCTGGCACTATTGTGTAAGGGTAGCACTCAGATGATGGTACTGTTCGTAGAAGGCACTCTGCTGGCTATGATGTCACTATTATTCTGATGGCGCTGTCATCTGTTGTTAAAATGGCATGTTATTTGTGTACTGTATAGTGGTATTATTTATTTGTACAGTATGGCAGTGTTATTTATATGTACTAACTATGTGTACAGTATGGTCTTTATCCACAAGGGCACGTATATACATACCTGCTGTATCGGAGAACAGCTGCAGCTGAATTTAATACAATATGCTTTCACCATAGAAAGCACATCTCACATAGGCGAGTTCAATACTGATGCACCACATCTATCTATATGTTTCACCGCATTGATCCGCACTATGTGGCACCAGGTCTTTTTTTTTTCTTTAAACACAGTTCGATATGGGTACAGTATGGCACCATTATCTATGTAAACTAATTCTGTCTAACAAGTGCCTGTGCATCTATCTGTATGTGCACATACCACATATGTATAACCAAACCGGTGTACCTTTCCTTGACAAAGTCCTGCGTACACCCCCTGCATAGCATAAACTGTTATTCAAATTTTAACATCCTAAATATGTTAAAATTAATTTTTATGACCATAAATTAAACGTTCCACCATAAATTGAATCTCCAAATTGCAATTTATACCTGTCTTATAATTCCCTATTGAAGAATATAATCAAAATACCTTTAAGGTCACATTCAACTATTCATGACAAGATTTATCACTCCAATAAAAACGCTAAAATGACCCATAAATCTAAATTAAACAGAATAGAATTCTATCATAGATTCACTGCTGCTTGTGACACAATTTTGCTTCTTCATGGTTCATGTATTGTGAGCTGTAATTCAAAATTAAATGACGTTTTTGGCACTTTATTCTGAGGATCTGTGTCCATATTCTTTCGTCTAATTGATTACGTACTGAGTATGAAATCGAGCAAGACTTGTAATTCTAATATAAAATTAATTTAAAGTGTAGCTGAACGTTTGACAAACTTCTGACATGTCATAGTGACATGTCAGAAGTTTGGATTGGTGGGGGTCCGAGCACTGAGACCCCCACCAATCGCTAGAACGAAGCAGCTGAAGTGCTCGTGTGAACGCTCAGCCGCTTCGTGTCTGTTCGGCTATTTCCGAAAATAAATGTATCGGTGTACGGACCCAATAAAAAGTCTATGAGCCCGTACTCCGATACATCGGCTTTCCGGAAAAATCCGAACAGACATGAAGCAGCTGAGCGCTCACACGAGCACTTCACCTGCTTCATTCTAGCGATTGGTGGGTGTCTCAGTGCTCGGACCCCCCCCCCCCCCAATCCAAACTTCCGTGCCAACCCCTGCCCCTATGCCTTATTAGGCCATATGTATATCATAGATGGGCGTTATCTGTTCAGGATCCCCCTCTTTAAGGCATACCTCCGGATATAAATAACTTTGCATAAATCAATAGTGCAAGCGTATGTAAAAAACGTTGTAATATATCTTCTTAGAGAAAAATGCCTCTTTCCCCGCTTATCAGACTCCTTTCCTCCACATCCCTGTTTTCTTAACTGTTTACTCACACAAGTTCACTCATTGAGGCAGAGAGGAGACTGTTTATAAGCTCTACTGAGAGATCAGGTTACAGCTGAAAATACAAGTCTATGGAGAGGGGAGAGGGAGGAGGGGGAGCTACAAAGTGAGAGAAAGTCAAAGACATGCTGCAGCTTCTTAAAAGAGTTATTTGTCTCCCCATGCTGGATTTACAGCTGCACTGTTCCTGACTGAAGCGTAATGTCCTCCATTGTTCTGCTGCTTCTGATAAGTGTAGTCCTGTAATTATTCATTGTCTGCTACTGAGTGTAACGTCCGCGGTCACAGACCGCAGACTCCTATCTTCCTGCAGACGTTGTCTTCCCCAGAGATGCGTTGTTTGTACCTACCCGTGTCTGTCTCTGCAAATGGTCCCTTGAGTGTTTTCCAGTTTCAGTGTTCCCGTTCCTGCTACCTGTACCCTGTATCCCGTGCTATCTTGTTCCAGTGCCGTGTAGAGTTGAAGTCGTGTTGTGCTGTATACTACGCCTGTCTTGTTACACCACACCTGGTGTCTGCCTGCTGCCAAGGAGCCATCCGAGCCTATCCTGCTACTGTCTGACGTTACCACAGGTACACCTATACGAACTATAGACTTTGACGTGTATCCTGTTGGCCAGCTGCCATACCGTCAAGGTGGTATGAACCAGTGGGTCCACAATACCCACAGATCGTGACACTGAGACACAGCTCTACTGTTCTGTTGCTAGACCCTTCATGATCTGCTGCCCAGCATATGAAACACGATCCCTCTAGAGACAGGCAGGGGGAGAGCTAGGGAGCACTGGAGATAAAAGGAATGTGATGTATGAGATCCCGTACTACAGGGAAGCGAGAGAGGGAAGTTAACCATGTGTTCAGTGTAAGGGACCTCACATAAGCAGGAAATAAACACCAGAAATATGGTCATGTGACTGTATGTGAGACTAGCTTACAGAGGCATTTCAGTTCCAGAAAGTACAATACAAACTGAATAATCTTACTGCAGTTAAACCAACTACACACATTTTATAAAGATCGGAAAACCCTATTAATTTTTCAAAAATTCTTTAACCTGACAACACAAAACAAGAACACAGCAGAAAATATTCAATGTACTGGCCGAACAGAAACATTTTTCCTCTGCTCATCCTCTGACGATTACTCACAGACCCTCCTGACCACACATTTGTTTTGACAGTATTTGTAGTATTTTCAAGAGCTGGGAAGCTCAGGATTAACAGTGAGATAGGCTGGAAGCCTTGGAATTTTAGAAGGATAAAAAAAAATCTAAAATACTCTTTTTAAACAAAAAGATTATTCTACTGCTAATCTGTCTGAAGTGAATCCAAACTTGCCAACAGTCCCAACAGGAAGAAGTGGGGTTATGCAAATCTACAAAGGACGTATCAAAGGGGTGGAGCAGAGTGGGCCTTAAAAAGTCCCACAATTTTGGATTCAAATTTGGTAGATATGGTAAACCAACAAGGCGGAAATTAAATCTATGCAAAAGTAAAATCACAGAGCTCAAAATGATTGCTAAATTTCATCGTCAATTTCCTGAGACCACATTCTTAGTTTGTATCTAGAAGTACATATGGGCAGTAGTGGAAATACAGATGGAAAATACAGTTTGAATTGTTCATTAATGCCAATAATTTAAGCAAGGGACTGTGATAAATAATTCAAAATGACCTCTGATAAGATTTACTTAATCAATGGGACTGAGTGTATAAATGAGAGTCCCTTGGGTGCTGTATACATACTAGTGTTTGCTTATGTCAGGATAAGGGCTGAGATCTCGCTTAATTAAAATGAACTGAGACCTTTATGAGTCTCGTCCTGTCAATAACTGACCCAGGGTTCAGGTCCTCTCGACGAACGGCAGTTCTATTAATACTGCAATGATGACTGTCAAGGGACAATGAAAGTTAAAAAGCGCTGATGACCTCCTACTGTCTTTATCGCACCCGGAGACTTCTCTTGCGGCAGTCTTGGAAAGCATTCAGTTATTTGGAAATATTTCTTTATATAAGCTTAATACCCAAAAATCGCAGATCCTCCCCTTATTTCTCTCTCCATCCACATTAAATTTTTTACAAACCAAATATCTATTAGATTGGAGAAAAGATAAGATCGCATATTTTGGGCTTAAATTGACTACTTTGCATAAGTCTTTATACGTAAGTAACTATGTACCGCTTCCTTAGCGATATACAAAATTAAACTGATAGACCACAGAAATGCGATATCTCCTGGATGGGTAGAATCAGCTCCTTTAAAATGCTTCTACTTCCAAAGCTTTTATATTTATTCCGCAGCCTTCCAATACAGCTTCCGAAGACATTTTTCCAACAAATCCAGAAAATGTTATCATAGTTTGTGTCGGCAAAAAGGAAACCTCGGATTGCTTCTCACATTTTGACCCGGGACAGGAAATTGGGGGGTATGGGGATCCCGAACATATATGGATATTATATTGCTACTTTGGTTGCTCAAGTTTCTCCTTGGTGGAAATCTAGTATAACGAAGCACTAGGTTAATATTGAAGCCTCATATAGTTTTCCAGTTACGCTTAAAGCACTTTTATTTCTCCATTACTGGGATTTACCTTGTACGTCAGATATATCTCCGCTTACTTTAGCTGCCTTACAGTGCTGGAGGTGTTTGCATACACATCCCATAGATTTTCTGCCTTTACCTAAATCTTATATCCTTCTGGACTTTTTTTGAGTTAGTTATCCCTAATTGTAATATTGCCATGTGGAAACGAGATGTGGTATGGTGGATCTTTCTCATATCCTTGAGAATAATCAACTACTAGACTTTCTTTGTTTGAGGTCCAAATACTCCTTGCCTATGAGTGACATGTATAAATACTTCCAAATTAGACATTTTATGACTAGTCATAATAACTTGGACTCGCTCTGCAACCTTAAATTGTTTAGCTGGCTGAATAAGGGGTCTAAAGATCTTAACTATATTTATGACTTAAATCGATACTCAAGCTTCTTTTGTAAAAAACGTATCCTATTAAAATGTGGGAGAGAGACTTAGGGACAACATTTGAGGACAGGGAGTGGCTCAAGGCTTTCAAATTACTGCATACCTCCTTATTATGTTCTTCTCATGCGGAGGCCGCGGTTAAAACGGTTTTAAGGTGGTATAACGCACCAGACCATCTTCAGCTGATGTTCCCCCATGCCACATCCCAATGTTGGAGGAGTTGTGGTTCTAAGGGTACGCTGTTACATATCTTATGGGAGTGCCTTATTATCCAGGATTACTGGAAGCAAGTATTTGACCTTTTAGAAGAACTGATTGGGACTCGGATCCCCATGTCTTCGCATTTAGCCTTACTTTTTCTTCATAGGTCCAAAATCAGTGATATATAGGTATACGTTTAAATTTATTGAAATACACTTGTTCTACCTGTATAAACGTTTAAAATAATTCTTTAATGATAATTTATTAAAATGTAGTAGGGCACAGAGTGCCAAAAGATCCAAATACAGGCGTTGGCAGCCAGATCAAGAGTGCACAGTAAGAGGAATGTGAAGTAGACAATCAACATGCACTGATTAAACAGTGCCTGACAAGTCTGATGTAATTTTCAACACCTCTTGAGATGTGCTGGCAAATATTGGTAAGATCTGATTGCCACAGATTACAGGCACACTTCCCTACGCGTTTCTGCACCACATTAGGGGAGCGTCCTCAGGGGTATGAATTGCCTGATATTACTCGTATTTGTTCACGAGATGCCGGTCAGCTGATATTCAGCTGTTCAAGTAGTATAACGGCGCATACGAGACACTGATGTCGGTCTAGCGCGCGCCGGGGAAATAAGGAAGCTTTAAAGCCCTGGCCCCACCTCCCAGGCATTGCGTAGCAAAGTGCCGATCCAATGGGAGAGTAAGACGTCGACCAGCGACGCCCACCCACAGGTCGGCTCCCTAGTAACCACGCAGCCAATGGAACAGATGCAAAAAGCATCTATGGTAACAGGGGGGAGCTACAGGCGGCCGAGCATACAATGCCGATGGCAAAAAATGAAAACAAACGCCATGTGAATGACAGGGCGATCGGGGAAGCACATAAGCAACCAAGCCACAGTGCAAGAATGTGGCGAAGATGACCATCGCACATGAAGAGCAATGATTTAGTGAAGGAAACTGACAACTAAAGCACTAGACCATACACGAAGAATAATACAGTGGAGACTAAGTGTCAGTAATTGACAGGAGTAGTTGAAATAAATGACTAAATGTCAATGATTGCCAGGAGTAGGAGGAGTGAGACAACCGGACTAGAAACAAATGAACTTCTTATAAGAAAGGAAGATATGAGATAGAATCATTAAGGCCCAGTGGTTTGATGGTTTGCATCCTAAAAATCCACTGGGCCTCCTTTTGTAGAATACGTTTGTCCCAATCTCCTCCCCTAATAGGTGGCTTGATGGATTCCATCCCTTGGAATTTAATGACGGAAGGATCCCCCAGATGGTGGTCCCACACATGCCTAGATACAGAGGTATCAGTTTGATTCTTAATATCGCACATGTGGTCTCGGATTCTCCGTCTAAACTCCCTTTTGGTTTTACCAACGTACTGCATTCCACAATGGCAAGTAATGAGGTACACTACCCCCTTTGTGAGGCAATTGATGAAAGACCTGTTATGAAAAACCGCTCCTGTAACAGTGCTCTTAAAGATTTTACTTTTCAGCACAGAGGAACAGGCTTTACACCTCCCACATTGGTACGAGCCAGTAACGTTGGTAGGGAGCCAAGTCTTGGCACCGGTTGCATCCAAGTGGCTATGCACCAGTCGATCCTTCAAATTGCGGCCTCTTCGAAAGGTGATCTGAGGTCGGTCCCCCACCAAACCACCCACATCGGGGTCAGCTTTAAGGATATCCCAGTAGGAGGTAAGTATTTGTCTAACCTCCCAGTGTGCAGCATCATAGGTGCCTATTATTCTCATGACATTGTCCTCCTGTGTGGGTGTCTTTGGATTTAACAGAGACTCCCTATCCGCTGTAATGGCATGTTGGTAAGCCGATTTCAAAACACCACTGGGGTATCCTTTATGTTCAAATCTCCTCCTCAGGTTATTGGCCGACATTTTAAAATCTGCCAAGGTAGTGCAGTTGCGTCTAGCTCGAATGTACTGACCCTTTGGTATACCCATTTTTAAGGGTGTGGGATGACAGCTATCCCATCTAAGAAGGCTATTAGTGGCCGTACTCTTCCTGTACATTTGTGTCTGGATGTGACCCTGGTCGGTCTTATCTATTTGAATATCAAGAAATGTGATCTGTTTGTCCCTGATTTCAGAGGTAAAATAAAGACCCAGGTCATTGACGTTCAAGATTGAGACGAAATCGCCGAACTCTGCTGTTGTACCAGACCAGAGTATGAAAATATCGTCAATGAATCTTAGCCATAATAAAATGGACGGGATATACTTCTCCATCTTATCACAGAATACAAACTCTCTCTCCCACCAGCCCAGATAGAGATTGGCATAGGTGGGAGCACAAGGGCTACCCATAGCCACTCCTCTTAGCTGGTGAAAGAACCTGTGCTCAAAGACAAAAAAGTTATGCTCCAATACGAAGCGTAATAGGCTGAGTACAAATTGGTTGTGTACGCTGAATTGGGCCCCTCTCTCATTGAGAAAATACTCAACAGCCCCACATCCCAAAGAATGGGGAATGGAGCTGTAGAGGGCCTCCACATCCAGGCTCGCCAAGAGGACATTGGATTCAACCTTAATCCCTTCAAGCTTCCTGAGTACCTCCATGGTGTCACGTACGTATGACGGAAGCGCTGTAACAAAGGGCCTCAGAATCCTGTCCACATAGATACTCGCATTCTGTGTTACACTATCTATCCCAGAAACAATCGGTCTTCCCTTGAGTGGACTAAGACCCTTGTGGATCTTAGGGAGGCTATAGAAGGTAGCTACCTGTGGACATTTGCCCACAATGAATGCTAATTCCCGCGCATCAATGATCTTCAAATACTTAGCTTCCCCCAGGATCACCTTGAGCTCAGCCAAATATCTCATTGTGGGATTGTCAGCCATAATCTGGTAGCACATTCTATCCTTCAGAATATTAGTACACATAGTTACATATTGTGCACGGTCCATTACAACGACATTACCCCCTTTGTCTGAGGGTTTGATAATAATGTCATTGTCATTTTCAAGTGCCTTGAGTGCCATTATTTCCTCCCGGGACAGATTATAATGCAAGTATCTATCTACCTCCAATTTCTGAAGCTGGTTAGTCACGACCGTAAGGAAGACATCCAGCAGAGTATTATCATTGATTGGGGGATTAGTGGTTGAGGGAGCCCTCAAGTCGGTGAAGGGGCCCTCACCCACACCTCGCTGACCCTCATCAAATAACTCCTGCAATACCCTAACATTGGCAAGATCCTCTTCCTGAATACCAAGTTCAGCACACTGTCTCCTGTCATGTGTACAGAAAAATTTCTTCCATTTCAGTTTCCTGATGAATAAATTGAGATCCTTGACCCAGGAGAAAAGATCAAATCTATTGGTTGGAATAAAGGATAGACCCCTCTTGAGTACTGCGGTCTCAGAATGGGACATAATCCTTCCAGACAGATTGACGATCTGCATTTCATCATCATGACAGGGAATACCCAAGGTTACATGTCCCTGGGGTCCCTGTGTAGATAATCGAGAATGGGGTGGCTCTTGCATAAAAAACCATCCCTGGTAGGTGCTCTCCCTCTCGTTCTCCCTCTTTGTGTGGAACGTACAGACACTTTCCCCTGAGCTCTATTAGTACGAGTAGTTCTCAAAGGATACCTCTGCGTGTCTGTATCCGATACGTCTGGCTCAGAGGAGGATAACTCAGTATCAATCTCCTGGTGTCCCATCTGTTTAGAACCAAATTCAAAAATTCTACCTTCCTTGAAGTCGGTCGTATCACGAACGTATTGAAAGTGCTTACGTTCCTTGATATGTGCAGTGAATTTTTCAACAGCTTGTTGCAGAGTTGTTTCTTTTCTTTCATATTCTGCACTACCAGAAAACTTCTGAACTTACTCAATTCCATCCCTAAGCTCCTTGGAACTACGTAAAAGCAAATTTTTCTCCTCTTCAAGAAGAATCCCCATGAATCTGAGAGATGAGTCAATCGACTCTTTCTCCCATCTCTTGAGCAACTCAGCTGACCGCAGCCTAGGCAATTCATACCCCTGAGGACGCTCCCCTAATGTGGTGCAGAAACGCGTAGGGAAGTGTGCCTGTAATCTGTGGCAATCAGATCTTACCAATATTTGCCAGCACATCTCAAGAGGTGTTGAAAATTACATCAGACTTGTCAGGCACTGTTTAATCAGTGCATGTTGATTGTCTACTTCACATTCCTCTTACTGTGCACTCTTGATCTGGCTGCCAACGCCTGTATTTGGATCTTTTGGCACTCTGTGCCCTACTACATTTTAATAAATTATCATTAAAGAATTATTTTAAACGTTTATACAGGTAGAACAAGTGTATTACTTTTTCTTCAGATGGAAAATGTTCCTCCACAGTGTAGGATATTAGTATGTAAGCTTTTAGTAATGGCTAAATTGGTTCTAACTCGTTATTGGAAATCTGCTAAGGTTCCACCATTGCCTATATAGCTGATTAATATGTCTTATGTCTATGAGAGGATTATTGCGGATGTTAATTTTACTTTTGATACCTTTGCTAAGAGATGGAGTGTGTGGGTTCATAGCTCTTATTGCACTTCCACATGATGGGGGGTTCACTCTCTCTCTCTCTCTTGTGAATGCTCTACTGCCTTCTCACATTGATATGTAATACTAGTTTTTGATTTGTTCTGTTTATGTTTGTACTGCTGTTCATATGCAAATTTTTGTATTTCATGTTGCTACTATCAACGGTCATGATATGCTTTTCTTGTAACTGGTAAACATGGTAAACCTGATATATGACCTGTCACGCTTTATGTCGATTTACGAAGATGCACATTTCTTTGTATGTTCAAATGTTTTGTAAAAACTCAGTAAAAAATTATTGAAACAAAAGTTAAAAAGCATCTAAAGACTTAATTTAGACAATGCAGATAGGGCAGTAGATCATGCCCAGACCGGTATGGCATGTTCCAATCAATCCGGCCTATTAGAAGTAAATGAAGAAAAAACTTGACAGGAGTATTCTATATTGTATATTGTCTTATGTATTGCTCAGATTGGAAATGTTCTTATTTTTTGATAAATTTGTGCACTTTTACATTTATTTTTATTGTGCCTTTTGCATTGAAAATGAAAAATTAACCAACTTTACAAACAGACTTCTCCTACCATTTTACATAATCAGCTCTTATGCAGAACTATTTGTTATGAATCTCACAGAAGAGAATTCTTAAAGCCGCAATCGGTTTGGCGTTGGCTAGACTGGGGTGCGGAGTCTAAGAAATCTCTCCGTTCTTCACCCTTAACCCTCACAAGGATATATGGAGTTTCCCAGTCGTATATCCAGGTCGTGGTCACCAGAATAGTAATCGATTGATGTCGCTTGCACTGTAGCGGAGTCAACGAACCTAGCCAGGGGTCGGCAGCAGATTAGTAGTCAAGAAGTATCAAGCCAGAGGATGAGACAGAACTGTAGTCAGGAGTCGATACAGGAGCAGAACCACAGGAACCAAGCGACAAATCAAAAGGGCGAGACAGGAGCGTAATCCAGGAACAAGGCCGAGCTCAATGACAGGATCAGAGTCAGTAAATCGCAATAGCAATAAGAATAAGAGCCAAATAAAGTATATACCTTGATCTGGAGGCGAAGAGTGAAGACTGGAGTCCCCTTCAAACAGCTTGTTGGGACCAGCCGGACAGAAGAGAAGGGCCGCGGTTGTATCTAGCAGGGTCGTGGTTGAAGACAGGAGCAGAAGAGGAAGAAAGATGCGCCACTGAAGCCAGGTGAGAAGTAACGTTACTACCAAACACCATATTTTTCAATGTATTTATGCCAGGCAACTGGCGTAAATACATTAATAAATCTTCCCCATTGTTTCTTAAATATTCAGCAGTTGTGTCAAATAAATGGACCAGGCTATTTTTAAACTTAGTTTTAGGTCTAATCCGTTAGTGACCGCCAATACGCCTTTTCACGGTGGCCACTAATGGGCTTTATTCCGATGCATATGCCATTTCACTGCGCTGCATCAAAATAAATAAATAGAGCAGGGAGCTGGTAGCTAAGGGCTGGGAGCAGCCTGCTCGATTGGGCGAGATCGATTTTAGTATCGATCTCGTCAGTTTCACCCCTCAGATGCAGCGCTCAATAGTGGAGCTCCCTCTCTCACACCACCGGCACCCTGAGTGGGATCGCAGGGTGTGGGTGGTTTCTATCGCAGCCGGGGGGCCTAATAAAGGCCCCCAGTTCTGCCACTAGTTATGCCAGAGGCATGGCCTAGCAGATGCCTGTCCGTTTAAAAAGGGCAGGCAGTAATACACTGCAATACAAAAGTATTGCAGTGTATTATAAGAGATCGGAGGATCACATAGTGAAGTCCCCTAGTGGGACTAGTAAAAAAGTAAAAAAAAAGTTTAACAAAGATAATTTTTTAAAAGTAAGTGAAAAAAAATGAAAAACCCACTTTTTCCCCTTACAAAATGCTTTATTATTCAAAAAAAACGAAAAAGTTACACATATTTGGTATCTCAACGTCCGTACCAACCCCAACTATAAAAAAACAAATGCAGAAATTGCTGTTTTCTGTGAATCCTGCCTTAAAAAAAAGTGATCAAATAGTCGCATCTACTCCAAAATGGTACCAATAAAAACTACAAGTCTTCCCTCAAAAAAAAAAAAGAAGCCCTACAACTATACAGCTGTATCGGCAGAAAAATAAAAAAGTTATGGCCCTTCAAATATGGAGACACAAAAGCAAATAAATGTTAAAAAAAAGTGTTTTTACTGTGTAAAAGTAGAAAAACATACAAAATATATACAAATTTGGTATCTTTGCAATCGTAACAACCCGATGAATAAAGTTATTGTGTTATTTATATCACATGGTAAACGGAGTAAATTTAGGAGGCAAAAAAGTGTGAAAATATTGCTGGGTTTTTTTCTATTTAAAAAAGTTAATCAATAAATTCTATGTATCCCAAAATGGTGCTATTAAAAAATACAACTTGTCCTGCAAAAAAACAAGACCTTATATCCTATATCGACGCAAAAATAAAAAAGTTATAGCTCCCTGAATGAGACAATGGAAAGACATAAAAAAAATTGCTTGGTCATTAACTGGTTCCCGACCGCTGGCTGTATTTTTACGGCCAGCGGTCAGGATCCTTAAAACCCGCGCCATAGACTATTTACGGCGCGGGTTTTTACTTTCTGCCCGAGCGATCGGGCAGCTTAATGTCGGGTCTCCGGCTGTCAGTGACTGCCGGGGTCCCTGAGGAGAGGATAGAAGCAGCTTTCGCTGCTTCTGTCTTCTCCGATCTCTTTTACACAGCGCTCAATGAACGCCACATGGCGCCGCTGTCTCTATTGCTTCCGGTGTTCATGTGACTGGTCACATGATTGCCGGGTACCGTTACTGACAGACTGATGCTGGGTCTTACTAGACCCAACACAGCCCTATTAGTGACAATCGTCACTATGAGAGGGCTGATTTCCCCTGTAACTGGGGCTGTGCAGCTCCAGTTACAGTGGAAAGCGATGGTGTAAAAGAAAGAAAAAAAATATATCAAGTTCCCCAAAGGTCTTCTTTGACCTTTGAGGGACAGACCAAAGTAATAAAAAAATAAAAGTAAAGTGCAAAAAGTTTTTTATAATAAATACACATAAAATACCCATCCCAAAAAAAAACCACGTCCACCCCCCCCCCACCAATCATCGCCGTAATCCTAGCCCGGACCCAATTACCCTAATATAGACATGTAATATATTACAATTTACGGTAGACAATGACGATCACAAATAAAAGGTCTATTTTAGGGTAAAACTATGTTATTACCCAAAAAAATAGTTGAAAAGTAAAAAAGCTTATTTTTTTACTGTTATTTTCAAACTTTAAGCCTAAAAATTCTAAAATAGAAAAAAGGTGTGTATAAAAACGATAAAAAAAAAGAAACCTGCATTGTCTATGGAAAAAAACAATGCAAAAATCATGTCGCTAGCCCAACAAATAAAAAGGTTATAGCCATTTAACTTACACGTGCTAAAAATGGCTAAACGGTGTCTGGTCCTGAAGGCTCAAAATAGCCCGGTCCTGAACTGGTTACATGCAAATGTTTAGTGTTAATAAGGTATTATTTGGCTTACATTACATCATTTTAAACTTGTACAACCTGTAATTAATGTACAAATGTATTTATGGTGTTCATAATTTTTTTTAATGTCATTCAATGAAGACTGAAAAATAAACTATGAGCTCTGAAACGACAGAAAAATGGTTTAACCCTTTAGTGACCAGCCTATTTTAAGCCTTAACCAGTTCAGGACCGGGCTATTAGGGTAATTGGGTCCGGGCTAGGATTACGGCGATGATTGGTGGGGGGGGGGTGGACGTGGTTTTTTTTTGGGATGGGTATTTTATGTGTATTTATTATAAAAAACTTTTTGCACTTTACTTTTATTTTTTTATTACTTTGGTCTGTCCCTCAAAGGTCAAAGAAGACCTTTGGGGAACTTGATATATTTTTTTTCTTTCTTTTACATCATCGCTTTCCACTGTAACTGGAGCTGCACAGCCCCAGTTACAGGGGAAATCAGTCCTCTCATAGTGACGATTGTCACTAATAGGGCTGTGTTGGGTCTAGTAAGACCCAGCATCAGTCTGTCAGTAACGGTACCCGGCAATCATGTGACCAGTCACATGAACACCGGAAGCAATAGAGACAGCGGCGCCATGTGGCGTTCATTGAGCGCTGTGTAAAAGAGATCGGAGAAGACAGAAGCAGCGAAAGCTGCTTCTATCCTCTCCTCAGGGACCCCGGCAGTCACTGACAGCCGGAGACCCGACATTCAGTTGCCCGATCGCTCGGGCAGAAAGTAAAAACCCGCGCCGTAAATAGTCTATGGCGTGGGTTTTAAGGATCCTGACCGCTGGCCGTAAAAATACAGCCAGCGGTCGGGAACCAGGTAAATAATCCTATACCCATTAAGTGAACCTGATTTGGCATCACAATGACATGTAAAAACATCTGTGGGATATTACCAAAGGGGTTCAGCGAGGGCAGGGCTTAATTTGTAATTGACGTAAATTTAGGCCCCCTGCACATGGCCGTTGACCGTGATTACAGTCGCGGATGGCCGTGGACAGTCACCCGCATTTACAGGCTGTGCTCCCATTATAAAGTATGTGAGCACAGTCCGTAAAATCAAAAAATGGGACATGTCCTATTTTTTACGGATGCTTTCTAAATATACGGGAAGATGTCCATTGGCCATCGAATTGAATGGATCAGTATTTTTACGGACCGTAATGGCGGATCAAAATTACGGTCGTGTGCATGGGGCCTTAGTAAATGCCTTTTTTTAATTAAAGCACTTCTGTTCTGTCTCTAACAAAAAAAATGAGAAAGCCTGTAAAATCCCTTTAACTTTTGTGTTATACCAGAAGACATATATTATTACACCATAACATTATCTTGGACTCAGTGCACATCCAGGCTAATGGTCCCTAACAAAAGTTAGGACCTACCACGGTTGATGGCATCACTAGAGTTTCCTCTATGACACCAGTACGAGGAGGGGTTTCATTTGAGGTAAAAAGCTGAGATGTTGTTAAATAAATTCTCTACAAGTGCGTACATCGCATAGAGACAGGCCATGTGGCTGCCAGGGGGACCCCATTTCAGTTAGATCTTATCCCCATTTTAATGGGTGGTAAGAACCTGAACAGAAACGTAGTCCCCCACATGTGCTATAATGTTTGCAAAAAAGGTATATGTAATCAATGAAAATGGGATGGCGGCATTAGGACTTCCTGTCCCTGGTCGTTAGGAGTGTGGTAGTGTCAAGCAGCTCCTGAAAGGGGCCTAATTTTTATCTTTGCTATGGGGCATCCATATCTTCTATGCATTATCATCAAAATAGCTTGGATGCAAAATATTATCATACCCTTTATATAAAAGTATTTCATTTAAGGACGATTAAAATAAATGTAATTGAAATAAAAAGATGATTCTTTGTATACATATAATTACTGAGGGTTAATCTGGAAATACCAATTAAGAAACCAGTCAACGAACCTATCAGGAGTAGAATTAATATCTCAGTGTAATTATACTTATACGTAATTAGAAAACCCTTTTCTTTATCTGATCTTATTTTCTGCTAATTATATCATGAAATGAAGCGTCTCAGTGGGAATGAAATTATTACACAATGAGAATGTAATAACATTGTGGAAACAAGAAGCTGCGCATTGATGTTACGCGTTTTTTAATTAATATTACATTAACGTTTAACTCAAATTTGCAGCAATTAGGAAAATATTTACAGTCGGTGCTCCCCTCGGCTCTCCGTGCCTTTATCTAACTAGATTAGCAACATTACATGGTCTTTGCTCAACAGTCGATTATTATAAAGAGAAACTGAGAGGAACAAAGTAGAAGAAAAATGTCATGTCTGGAACTGTAATGTACATCGCACTAGTCTTCATCAGCCGATCACAGATGTAACATTTTAACCGCTCCACAATAACCAAACCGTTTTTATAGATTTTGTCTTTTAACGGCTCTAACCTTTTTTTTTATTTGTTGGACTATCCAAATCATTTTTGTATTGCTTTTTTTTTTTTTTTTTACATACAAGAGTGTGTTTTATTACCAGTTTTCTAGTATTTTTATTTTATTGTCGTTTTTTTTTTAAACTAAATCCTAATAATCCAAAAATGTTTCTCATTTCTATTTTACTTAGGCTATGTTCACATCTGCGTCAGAATCTTCGTTGGGGGCCTCCATCACAGATCTGGCAGGGTTTGCCGGAGTTTACCGGAGACAATAGCGCAGCATGCGATTGTGTCCATAAAAATCACGGACACCCCTAGGAAAGACGACGGAACCCATTAAAGTCAATGCGTTCCATCGGCAACCAGTGGTATCCGTTGTTCAACGGAACAGTCGGTACCATTAATCCCTTGTTCTGCTCCTCTGATGGAGCAGAACAACAAGTGGCGGATTAAGTAGACCATGGGCCCTGGGCAATTACCCAAACTTGGGCCCCCTTCCGCACCGCCGCCGTGCCGCGCCGTAACTATTTTTAACACTACCTTTTTAGGCAAGCATTAACAAATGGGTGTTACGATTCCCCTTGTCACAGGGCTGTGTCCCTACATACTGACAGTATCACACTGTGCAGGAATACATCCTCCTGACAAGGGGAATTGTCTATCAGTCCTGGACTGCAGAAAGACTTTTTGTGAAATACAAGGATTTCCTCTAATAAACATGTCAGGAGAGGTGAGAGATTCTCTATATATCTAGTGACTCACAGGTGACGACGTCTCAGATTCTAGTAGTTTTTTTCCTCTTTTCTTATCCAACCGGTACAGAGCTCATGACGACTTCTCCCGGCCATGACCCATTTCTGCAGAATTTGGCACTCAGATGTCTGCGGCTCCTCACTTTTCCAACATTTCCACACCTATAAACGAAAACAAAATTATCATGGTGCCACATACTGTACCCCTAAATATAATAGCACCAGACACTAAGCGCGCCTGAATATAAGAATACCAAACGCTGTAAAACATCACATATGCACAGCCCCCTGTACATAGTGCCACACACAGCCCCCTGTACAAAGTGCCACACACAGCCCCTGTAGATATTACACACCCCCTATAGCTAGCACCACACACATCCCCCCGTAGAGAGCGTAACACACAGCCCCCTATAGATAGCGCCATACAACCCTTCCCGCTTGTAAATAGCGCCACAGAGCCCCCCCCCTGTAAAGAGCACCACACACATACCGCTGTGGATAGCGCCACACAGCCCCCTCCCCCTAGTATATAGGTCCGCAAAGCACTCCCCCCATGTATATAGGGCCACATAGCGCTCCCCATAGGGGATGTAGGGCCACTTAGCGCTCCCCTCTTGTATATAGGGCCGCATAGCGCTCCCCCTTGTATATAGTGCACACAGCGCTCCCCTCCCCCTTGTATATAGTGTAACAGAGAACTCCCCCCTTGTATATAGTATCACAGAGCACACCCCCCTTTTGTATATAGTGTCACACAGTGCCCCCTCCCCCCTTGTATATAGGCCCACACAGCGCTACCCTCCCCCTTGTATATAGGGCCACCGAGCACTCCCTTGTATATAGTGTCACAGAGAACTCCCCCCCCTTGTATATAGTGTCACAGAGCACTCCCCTCCCCTCCTTGAATATATGCACAGCGCTACCCCACCTGAAGAAATAAATATATATTTTACTTATCTTGCTGCGTTCTCGTGGCGGGCGCTCAAGCTGGACGCATGTGAAGCCTCCTGACTAGACGCATGCACAGACCGGCATGATGCAGTACCTCATCACTCCGGCCTGCGCAGGGAGTCTTCCCAGCGCCTGATAGACTGCAAGCCTAATGTGGCCTGCAGCCTATAATATTCGTTTGTATCTGAGGACTCAGATACAAATGAATGTGGCTGCTGCTAGCATCGGGGCCCCCTCCGGTGCTAGCGACGCCACCGGGCATGAGTGGGCCTGTGCAGTCTTGTGCAGTTCGAGATGCCATGGGCCCCCTGGGAGCCTTGGGCCCCGGGCGACCGCCCGAACCGCCCTAATGATAATCCGCCACTGAGAACAACGGAATACACCGACGCAGGTGTGAACCCAGCTTTAGTTGTTTTGATATTTACTATGTGTTGTTTTCGTGATCAGTACAGGCTATTGTTATATAGTAATAAATTTTTCTTTTTCTTTTTTCTACTGTGTTCTTTTGTTTTTATTTTTTTGCTATTTTATTATTCTCTTCACATAATATAAAATAAATACCTCTTGGGGCATTTAAACTTGCTAAGCAGTTTTCCACTGTAACCAGGGCACCCCTGAAGAAAACATCCCTCTATTTTCAGGGGTGCTTTAACCATAGGGAACATTTGTGCTTCTACTCCGGGCCCCCTGGCATTGCCACAACTTTTACAGTTGAAAGCTATGGCAGAGCTGGGATACATCGCCGATGATATCACGGGCCAGAAGGTGCCCAGGCTCTGCTTGGTGTGAGAACGTGATTAAGGAGGTATCAGGATTTTTTTTATTTTCAGGTTACTATTACTGTGGAGGAGCACAAAAGGGGGCATCAGTGCTGTGTGCGGATACAAAGCGGGCCATTTTCTATGTGGCACACAAAGGGAACATTAATACTGTAGGGAGAACAAGGATTGGCACTATTGCTGTGTAGGGCCTAAAAGGGGGCACTCTTACTGTGTTGGGTTCACGGTTAACCTGGATCGGCCGCATCATGTACGGGCACCGTAAATATGTACAATTGTTTTTATGATGTCTAACTGACTGTTGACATCATAAGACAATTCAAGATTTTCGGAGGTGAGGCACTCATGAAACCTTTACACTGGGCCTATCAATGTGTTAAAACAGTCCTATCTATCGTGACAGTAACCACAGGCACAGCTGATCTGGATCTGCCAAGTGAACATTCACGTGATAACCGGGCCCACTCCACATTTCTATAGTAAACAAATGGGCTGCTGATACTTCTATGTACATGTAGAAATGAGAAAAGATTACTTAATCAATGGGGTCAATCACTAATGCTCTATTATATAAATTGTGCCGCTACCAAAGACCATTAGGTGTAGCTCAATGATAAAAGAGGTCACACAAGGGCCAGCTCATTTGTTATATTGGTAATCGTTTTTTCTTTATTACACAAGATCTTATTGCTTACTTGAATCTTTCCCCCTATAGTCTGTGCAGCAAGATAATGTCTGGTCCCTTTCATGCCTTTTTGTTATCAGTAAATGTTTTACAGATTATATAATAGTCAGGGCAGGGTTATAATTAAAGTAAATATGCTGCAATCTGATTGGTTACTATAGACATCACCTTTACATGTTGTCATAGACCATATTGTATACATCAGGTCAGAGTCGTACCTAGACTTTCCTTCACCCAGGCAAACATTCAAGTTTAAGCCCTAGCCATGCATTTAGCCATGACAAGGGCAGAGTAGCTTGTTTGCACCCCCCAAGGCCCTATATGATATTCATGTATGAGGGCATATCGAGCATCTGCCCACCCTACATCTATAGAGAACATGTCCACATCCACTTGTATTGTAGACTATGCTGTTATTACATACTTGCCAAGTTTTGGAACTTTTTGATTGTCTTCACATGGATTTGGCAGTTTTGGACATAAGCCACGCCCCTTTACAAGACCCCTCTCCTCACACGTTCCACGTTATAAATGTGACTTGTATCTCCTTATTTATAAAAACTGGTGCAGAGAAAACATAAAGCAGTTGCCTATAGCAAACAATCATCCACTCAGATGCTTGGATACTTTTTCCAAGGATGGCCATACAAGGCCAAATGGGATGGTCTGATCTGATGGGTCAGTGAGGATCTGAGTATATGTTAAACTCAATATATGCTCAGATCCCCACCAATCCATCACATCAGACCAGCCAGTTGAATATGAATTTATGTATGTATATTCATTTATGTCTATGTATATGGGATTTTTTTGTGCGTGCTCCAGCTGTCCAGTGATAATGTTTCAACTACCTTGAGAGATACCCAGGTACTCGGGAGTACCGACTAATGTATTAACTATGCTTTCACTATTTATATGTTTTCCCGGGGTAGATTGTTTTAGTGCTATATACGGCACTCCTGGTCAGTACATGACCTTTATCCCGTGTTTGGGCTTCTGGCATAACTGCCAGGCTCTAAAATGGCCACTAACCCTTTCCTGTATAATGCCAGCCCCTCCCTTTAGTCTTTTTGCAGCGTGCATGCGCAGTTTGTAGTTTAAGTCCGTGGCACAGTTTCCGACATCCGGATCAGTGCCGGTGCGCATGCGCCAAGCAGGTGTGATGGCGTCCGCAGAGACGAATGTGGCTTCCGTCATCCGTGCACATTAATGGTGCCTGCAGCATGGTAGGTGTAATTTGATCTGTGATTGCAGATCTCCATATGCTGTGAACACTGCTTAGAGTTTGGCTATTCGTGTAGTCCCCTCCCTCTGCATTTTATATTTAAAACAACCACTATCCCATCAGTAAGTACCCCTTGAGAAAGCGGACGGCGAAACGTGCGTCGGGGGCGGTCAGTGTGGAGTGTTCCTGCGTGCTTCCTATAATGCAGTCCATGGGTTTGTGCAATATCCTTTATTTATAAAGCATGGTCTTTGTTTTGGGTGCAACTTGGAGCTTTAGCTGTATACTTTTATATGTATGCACAATTGTGTGCTCTTCTGTTAGGTGCTAAATATATTTATGTGCTTCTGTTGTCCAAATACTTGATCTATATGATTATCTTTTCTATAGATATCTGCATTTGTTACCACATCACAGGATGTTTATAGTATGGTAGCATATATATTGGATTATTCACGTAGCTCCTCCATACTCTCCTTTTTAACTGTGTGCTATATTGTTTTTATATTTTGATGGCCAATGTGTTATGTATATTTCAATAAAGTTTATTTTATATTGTCATGGTACATGACTTGTGCTATGTGTGTTTCATTTTCTTGATATACTAGTAGTCTTCACAGTCTGGTATAGGTATTGAATATGAATTTGGTCATGCTGGGAAAAGCTCCCAATGTCATACAACATACTCTAATAGGGCAAAGATTAATTTTACAACTGATGTACAGTATCTCTGGAAAGATCCTTGAGGAAGTCAACATGTCCTTGAGGATGGGCAGATGTTTCCCTGTTTTAATCTGAAGGTAAAAACTCAATTACTTGGCCAACCTAAGCTATTATTTCTGGACAAAAATACAGCATTCATTTGGTTTAAGGCCATATTCATATAATACATTAGACTTGCTGCCACGAGCAGAGACTGTTCTTGCTGCCAAGGCTAGCGGTACCACCCTCTGAACGTGCATCCCGATGCCTGGCTAAGACTGATGACACAAAATCCCAGCAACATGTTTGGCCATTCATTTGATCAGTCACCTGTAATACTACATGTCCACATGTAATGATCACTGCCCCGATTATAACCGCTGATCACCAGGGGTTAGAGAAGCTGGACTTGCGGTGATCAGCTGATTGCAGTGCTGTCTCCTACTGTATCTATGTTACTAATTGGGAAATTTTTTAGCAGAAAGGTCAGTAAATAGTAGAGATGTCGCTAATATAAACTCACAATATGTAAAATATATAATAGAATAGAAAATGTAAAGTGATAAAATATGGAAAAATGGGAGCAGTTGACTTTAAAATTAACCTGTAGGCCCAAAATCAACCGGTTAGACTGACCATACACTTATGTGTCTTATGTGTCTATGTGTGGCCACCAAGTGGTTGTGATGGGAATTGCAGCCTTTCAATGGTTTTGCTAGCATGTCGTGATATTGTATTGAATTTGTCTCATGAGAAATTGGAGTCCTGAAGCAAATTCAAGCTAAGGTGAGGGTGGTCAATTCTCTACTTCTAGAGTTCTTCAAATTAGTGACATATCACATAAAGTACATGATTTTATTACCTGTAAAACTGAATGTGTTGTTGATGTGTTTTTTTCATCCGTGTGGGTGTGAGGCAAAACTATCCGACCTACACTACCGTTCAAAAGTTTGGGGTTACCCAGACAATTTTGTGTTTTCCATGAAAACTCACACTTATATTTATCAAATCAGTTGCAAATTGACTAGAAAATATAGTCAAGACATTGACAAGGTTAGAAATAATTATTTTTATTTGAAATAATAATTTTCTCCTTCAAACTTTGCTTTCGTCAAAGAATGCTCCATTTGCAGCAATTACAGCATTGCAGACCTTTGGCATTCTAGCTGTTAATTTTCTGAGGTAATCAGGAGAAATTTCACCCCATGCTTCCAGAAGCCACTCCCACAAGTTGGATTGGCTTGATGGGCACTTCTTGCGTACCATACGGTCAAGCTGCTCCCACAACAGCTCTATGGGGTTGAGATCTGGTGACTGCGCTGGCCACTCCATTACAGATAGAATACCAGCTGCCTGCTTCTTCCATAAATAGTTTTTGCATAATTTGGAGGTGTGCTTTGGGTCATTGTCCTGTTGTAGGATGAAATGAGCTCCAATCAAGCGCTGTCCACAGGGTATGACATGTCGTTGCAAAATGGAGTGATAGCCTTCCTTATTCAAAATCCCTTTTACCTTGTACAAATCTCCCACTTTACCAGCACCAAAGCAACCCCAGACCATCACATTACCTCCACCATGCTTGACAGATGGCGTCAGGCACTCTTCCAGCATCTTTTCAGTTGTTCTGCGCCTCACAAATGTTCTTCTGTGTGATCCAAACACCTCAAACTTCGATTCGTCTGTCCATAACACTTTTTCCAATCTTCCTCTGTCCAATGTCTGTGTGCTTTTGCCCATATTAATCTTTTCCTTTTATTAGCCAGTCTCAGATATGGCTTTTCTTTGCCACTCTGCCCTGAAGGCCAGCATCCCGGAGTCGCCTCTTCACTGTAGACGTTGACACTGGCGTTTTGCGGGTACTATTTAATGAAGCTGCCAGTTGAGGACCTGTGAGGCGTCTATTTATCAAACTAGAGACTCTAATGTACTTGTCTTGTTGCTCAGTTGTGCAGCGGGGCCTCCCACTTCTTTTTCTACTCTGGTTAGAGCCTGTGTGGGCTGTCCTCTGAAGGGAGTAGTACACACCGTTGTAGGAAATCTTCAGTTTCTTGGCAATTTCTCGCATGGAATATCCTTCATTTCTAAGAACAAGAATAGACTGTCGAGTTTCACATGAAAGCTCTCTTTTTCTAGCCATTTTGAGAGTTTAATCGAACCCACAAATATAATGCTCCAGATTCTCAACTAGCTCAAAGGAAGGTCAGTTTTATAGCTTCTCTAAACAGCAAAACTGTTTACAGCGGTGCTAACATAATTGCACAAGGGTTTTCAAGTGTTTTCTCATCATCCATTAGCCTTCTAACACAGTTAGCAAACACAATGTACCATTAGTACACTGGAGTGATGGTTGCTGGAAATGGGCCTCTATACACCTATGTAGATATTGCATCAAAAACCAGACGTTTGCAGCTAGAATAGTCATTTAGCACATTAACAATGTATAGAGTATATTTCTGATTAATTTAATGTTATCTTCATTGAAAAAAACTGTGCTTTTCTTTAAAAAATAAGGAAATTTCTAAGAGACCCTAAACTTTTGAACGGTAGTGTATGTTTAATTTAGAGAATATAATATCAATATATGACCATACCTCCCAACCGTCCCATTTTCCGTGGGATTGTCCCTCTAATGTGTTGAAAAGTGGGCGTGGCCTATATCAATTTTCAGAAATGTGGGCATTTAAAGAGAAGCCCAATGGATTCTAAAATTAAATGTCTTGGGTTCAGTAGGGTTATATAAGTGGATTGATTTCAGTATGTTCTTAATTTATAGTACTCAGATTTGTATAAAATGTGTAATATTGATACAATTTTAGATAAGAATGTAGTGACGCAACAGTAGCTTTGATGAAGCATGACTCTGTGACAAAGAGATGTCCCCTTGCTTTAACTCCATCCTAACCAGCTATTGATGTGAATATACTACAATGAGGACAACCTTTGGATGAGTGCTGCAGATTGAGTCTTCTTCTCTCTGGATTCATTATAAAAATGGTTTGTCTTGCGGAGTCAACGCCTTTGCTGTAGGATTACAAAAATCTCTATTGACCATTGTTGGTTCAATAATTGTTGCACACATCACAGGAGTAGTTTGGCAGCCGGCATGAGCAATGAATGACATTAAAGGTTATTAACTTGGCGCAGGCTAACTTGGAGTGTGGAGTCAAACGTATCCCCCTTTCTTCACCCTTAACCCCCAGAAGGATGTATGGAACTTGCCGGTAAGATTCCCATGTTGTGGTCCCAGGTTAGTCCCCAATAGACGGTCAGGCTGCAGTGCTCAAACAGATCCAGGCTGCTAATCGGCGTGCAACATCAGTTCCAGTGTTTAGAATAAGGAGTCAAGGCCATGGTCAGGTCAGAGGTCGGTACACAGATAAAACAGATCAAGTGGAGTCATCGCGTAACCCCGGGTCAAATACAGGAAAATCACAGGGAACAACAGGTTAATGTCTCCCTTTTCCTACTGGGTGATTAGAACCTGTGTAGGACTCTCCTCTCCAGAGGATTGTTGGCAATGGCCCAAGAGTCATGGAAAGGGAAACCAACACAGGACCTTCTGTCCTGGGCAGCAAAACCCTGCACCATCATGGGTGGCCCATTTTGATGAATCTTATGGGGCCCTTTCTCTTCTATGTACATATGTGCCCTTCCTTACCTTTTGTCTTAACTCAACATATCCGGACATGTGTGGCGCGAGATAACCGGCTGTGAAAAAACAAATCATGAAGAAGTTGCGTTACTCTGTCACGAGATACCTATGCAATATGCGTTTATATGTGGCCATCCAGTGGTTGTGCTAAGAATTGCAGCCTGTCGAGGGTTTTGCTAACATATCGCGATATTGTATTGAATTGGTTTTATGAGAAATTGAAACTAAATACAAGCAAAGGTCTAGGTGGACACATCTGTACGTCACTGCTGGCAAACATACATTTCCTCCTCCCAATAAAGGTCAATAAGCATACTTGCTTGAAAGTTATCTATCTTTGCCTAAAAAAATGAATGGGGCAGAGGTGTAAACCCTGCAAACTAACCACAAGTGTGCACATACATAAACAACTCAGTCTTGCAGAGGCTAGGCCGATCATAAATTATTTCGTAGGAATGATGGAGCATGTAGTGCTACTCTGTTCTCAGACAGGGACAACATCATTTACACGATGCTCAGATAAACCAGCTCCGCAGCAAAATAGGTGCTAATACTTTTTATTTTAATGCCTCCCTCAGTCAAGTAGAACCAGAGATAAAGGTGTTAAAGTTTCGCTACAACTTTCTTTGCCGTTAGCAAACATAAAAAGCCGAATCTCAGCATTTTGTACGTGTACTATTCCTGTAAAGAATTTTTGCAAAAGCGAGTGGTGGAAGGGTCATTTGTGAGTCATAGACTTCTATTGTCAGAATGAAGAATCCCCATTATTATAACTTAGGGAGATGACAGCTCCTGACTGCTATCCTCTCAGCAGAATAGATGCAGACATCAGGATGACAGCTGAACATCACACACTGCTCGGCGATCTGTCACAAGCTATCATAGGAAGAGCTGCAAAACTGTGGAGTGGATTTATTTCTTCTATACAGAGAATGACACATATTGGGATAGGGTAAATGATGGTCTAGATGTGGGGCAGGATCAATATGAGATGGAAGACTGAATGCATCTGTGCAGGGGCTATCCTGATCGATGACTGGAATATAGGACTTCAATTGTCAAACATATTATCTTGTAGTCAATTCTGACAATTACCTTCAATTGTGAAACACCAACAACCTGATAAGAAGCTGTAAGTAAAGTGGATGCAATCATAACAAGTAGATATGAAATAAAGTTGAAGAACATTGGATAGTGCTGAGTGTATCCCAGGCACAGAGGTAACGTTAAGCTCCAGAGGGCTCCTTTGCAAAATTTGATTAAATATCATTTATAATACTGGCCTCCTCATATTGGACAGAGGATGCTACAGTATAACCTTCTGCACCGGCGGAGACATCAACAAAAGTTGGCCCCTGTGCAAGAACAGTACATGAGCTCTCCAGAAAGCCTTGTCGGGCCCCCTGACAGCACCACAACTTTAAACTGTATCTGAAGTCACTGCATCGCGCCAACCTAGACAAGGGTCCCGGCTCGGCGTCTCATAGGCTGCTGGCCTAACGTGGCTAGCTGCTCTGTTCATTGTGGAATTGGGGCTAGGAGAGTATAAGTTTTATTATTTGTTTGGGGTCACTTTTGCTGAATGGGGGCACTGTGTGTGGCACTATCTACAGGGGCATTGTGTGTGGCACTTTCTGTGACACTCTACATGGAGCACTGTGTGCGGCACTATCTATAGGGGTCAATGTGTGTGACTATCTTCACAGGCACTGTGTGTGGCACTCTCTACAGGGGGCACTGTATGTGAACCTCTCTATAGAGGAAACTGTGTGGGACACTCTCTATAGAGGACACTCTGTGTGACACTTTATACAGGGGGCACTGTGTGTTACACTCTCCCCATAGGTATCTTTGATTAGGCCCCCAGACATAACTTTGCTTGTGGCCCAAGGAATGCCAAATCTGCCCCGGCTGTACCAATTCACCAGATATCTTTGATTAGGCCCCACAGACTTAACTTTGCTTGGGGACCCAGAAATGCTAAATCCGCCCCGGATGTACCAATTCACCAGTAATTATAAGACATGGATAGGAGGGAGCATAACCCTTTAAATATTTTCTAATAGACAGTAGGGACCACTATTATTATTTTTTAAGGTAGCAGAGTACCCCCTTGCATGCAGGGCCCCTGTGCTGCTACACAAGTTACACTATTGTTATGTTTGACCCTGCTCTGCACCCTGTATAGTTACGCCTTAGTTTTAGGACTACCATGGAAAACAAGCAAGACTAAAATTAAATATACCCTTCAAAACTTTCATGAGAACAATCTAAAATCTGCAGATAATAGACACCTGGACACTTTGCATTGAGTCCGATGACAATAAAGTTAAAGACTTTTGTTAGAAGGGTCAGGGTTATACTGATCACAGGGCATCAGATGTAATGTGTGGTAGAGTCCAGCAGCGGGCGTTTAATTCCTGTGCAGCACTATCACAGGGGAACAAAAAAATCACAAATGTAAAATATTAGGAAACTAACATGATACAAAAGCTTCAGTCCATTAGAGAAAATCAAGTTTGTACACTGCAGCATAGGAGATTATAGAGAGATCTGCAAATGTTATTCATGAATTTACTGGCAATCCACATTATGTAAATTCCTCTTAAAATTTCCATTAATCTTTTACTTCCTTTTGTCTCCATTATCAAATGATTGTTTAAATAACTACAGAATTATGTTAAGTGCTGATAGTGTAGACCAATTACTGCTCAAAAACATAAATTAAACAGCTTAAAGAGGACATGTCTTAAATTCCCCCTTGAAATAACAATTCTGGAGCATCTTTTCTCAGAACTCTGCATTGTGTCGTTCCTCTGTTATTCCTCCGGGTAATGTAAAAGTAAACTGACAATTGAGTGTTACTATTCCTTGTCAATGGGGTGTGTCCCTACACATTCTGACACTATCCACCAATTTATGGCATTGTCAGAGTGTGTAGGGATACACCCTATTGACACGGGGAATGGTAACACCCAATTGTCAAGTTATTCATAGATTACCAGGAAGAATAATAGAGAAACCGCACAGCACAGAGTTCTAAGAATAGATGCTCCAGAATTGTTATTTAATGGGGAATACAAGTATTTACTAAAACAGACAATCCAAGAGTGCTGACAGGTCCCCCTTAATATTGGTCTACAATAGATAAAAGCCTAATGAAGCAGCCTGTAACATCCACGGCCGCGGACCAACAGGACTACTCACCCCTAAACGGCCGCAGCCATGGACTTGTGAGCGCTGGCCCGTATCTCCTCCCTAGGAGATGCCAGCACTCACTTCCGCTCCGCACTGCTGTGTCCCGTAGGGTGAACACGCACACTCGCGCCCAGCCTTAAAGGGCCAGTGCGCGCACATGTAAAATATCACTAATTAGCCCATGATCACCGTGGATTATAAGAAGGGCTCTGCCCTTTTACTCCTTGCCTGAGCGTTGTTTGTATTCCTCTGTTAGTCTTGCAAATGGTCCCTTAGTCGTATCCTGTTCCCTGTGTTCCCGTGCCCTGCTACCTCTATCCTGTGCTGTATTTGTTCCTGTGCCATCTCTAGTGTTGTAGTCATCTTGTGCCATCTGCTACGCCTGCTGACTTACACCACATCTGGTGTCATCTGCCACGTTTTGCATCACCTGCTACCAAGGTCCCATCTGTGCCTAAGCCGTTGCTACTGTCTGGACTATTACAGGTACCCTTGTGCTTGGACTTTATATTGATTTGGTACCCTGTTGTTCAGCCAGCTGCTACCCTGATACGGTGGTGCGGACTAGTGGGTCCACATACCCACAGATCGTGACACAGCCGGCTAAGGGCCCATATTTTACCTCAGCATGTCTCCAGAATCTTATGTAAATTTGTGGCATGCAATACTATGACGAGTACAGAGCCTCAGGGAACGACTATAAGGCAGTACACGGAGGGCCTACAAGTCTATGATACGGACCCATAGGGAGTACATTTGCCGCCGTACAGGGTCCGTGCACCTGTCAATCCTTACTCCAATACTGACTGTACTGTAATGGCAGGAAGGAGGTGAAGGGAAAGTGAGCCCTAATCTACCCACCGCCCTGTCCCTGCCTACTTGCAACGACCCGCCCTAGGCGACGAGGTACAACTGGGCGGCGGTCCCTACGCTGGCTAAGTGCACTGGAAGACAAACGGGGAACACGCAAGGGAAGGGGCAGTAGCCACGGAACGCCACGAGGAAACGGGGCGGCGAAAGAACAGTCAGGACCAGGACGAAGTGAGTACACCCGAGCGGGCACGGAGACAGAAGCAAGCCAGGGCAAGCAAAGCAGAACTGCAGCAACAGTACAGAGCACTGCTCCAAATGCATGGAGCCAACCAGGAGTTCAAAAACAGGAGTATGCTGAGTAAAATAACCATTAGCAAGAGGAGTGGAGTCGATACCTACTACAGGGATAGGAAAAGGTAAATCAATACAAGGCATCTTTAGAGACATAGCAAATTCCACAGACATGGTATTAGCAGATGAGCCAGAATCCACGAAAGCACTGCCCGTGGCAGACCGGCCAGCAAACGAGACCTGAAAGGGAAGCAAAATTTTATTGCGTTTCACATTAACGGGAAATACCTGTGCGCCCAAGTGACCTCCCCGATGATCACTTAGGCGCGGAAGTTTCCGGCTTCTTATTCTTCCGCCTGGGACAGGTGTTCAGTAGATGCTTGTCGTCCCCACAGTAGAAGCAGAGACCATTCATTCTGCGAAACTCCCTACGTTGTCGAGGGGACATGGAGGCCCCGAGTTGCATAGGTACCTCCGAGTCCTCCGTGGAGGGGCGAGGAGACGGGACCTCGGGGGGAATCGCAGAAAAGTCAGAGGGGAGCACACTGAAGCGTTCAAGCTGACGTTCCCTGAGACGTCGGTCAAGTCGTACTGCTAGGGCCATAACCTGGTCAAGGGAGTCAGGCGAGGGGTAGCTAACCAGCAGATCCTTCAGGGCGTCAGATAATCCTAACCTAAACTGGCACCTTAGGGCCGGATCGTTCCACTGAGAAGCTACGCACCACTTCCTAAAATCAGAACAGTATTCCTCAACCGGTCTCCTACCCTGACGTAAGGTCACCAGCTGACTCTCGGCTAAAGCAGTCCTGTCAGTCTCGTCGTAAATGAGTCCGAGGGCAGAGAAAAAACGATCAACAGAGGAAAGTTCAGGGGCGTCAGGAGCCAAGGAGAAGGCCCACTCTTGGGGCCCTTCCTGGAGTCGGGATATGATGATACCCACCCGCTGGTTCTCGGAACCTGAGGAGTGGGGCTTTAGGCGGAAATACAGTCTGCAACTCTCCCGGAAGGAGAGAAACGTCTTACGGTCCCCTGAAAACCGGTCAGGTAACTTGAGGTCGGGTTCTAGAGGTGAGGTGAGGGGTACTACTAAAGCAGCGTCACCCTGATTGACCCTTTGGGCCAGGGCCTGGACCTGTAGGGAGAGGCCCTGCATCTGCTGGGTCAGGGTCTCAAGGGGGTCCATGATAGCGTCAGCGTAGGAGAAAGGGTAGACTAGGTAAGGGCTTGTAATTATGTAATGGCAGGAAGGAGGTGAAGGGAAAGTGAGCCCTAATCTACCCACCGCCCTGTCCCTGCCTACTTGCAACGACCCGCCCTAGGCGACGAGGTACAACTGGGCGGCGGTCCCTACGCTGGCTAAGTGCACTGGAAGACAAACGGGGAACACGCAAGGGAAGGGGCAGTAGCCACGGAACGCCACGAGGAAACGGGGCGGCGAAAGAACAGTCAGGACCAGGACGAAGTGAGTACACCCGAGCGGGCACGGAGACAGAAGCAAGCCAGGGCAAGCAAAGCAGAACTGCAGCAAGGCAGAAGCACGGCAGAAGCAGGCTGGAGCAAGCAGCAGTGGGGCCAGGAATCCAAAAGAATTACAAGCACTGAGGGAGAGCACAGGGCAGGTAATAAAGGGCAGGGGGCGGAGCTAACTCCGAGAGACCAGGCCGCGATAGGCTCTCCCACTCCTGAGCCTGCCACCCTGGTTGGTGGGAGATGGTGTCAGTCGAACAGGTCTGGCCTCAGGTGTGGATTGATTAATCCCAGGAGTATAGCTAGATGAAGTACCTGGCAGATCCCTAACAGTACTCCCCCTTTTATGAGGGGCCACCGGACCCTTACTAAGGGGACCCGGTTTAGTGGGGAAGAGGAGGTGGAACCTCCTGATCAATACCCCAGCGTGAACATCACGGGCAGGTACCCAAGTCCTCTCCTCCGGCCCGTATCCTTTCCAATGGACCAGGTACTGGAGGGAGCCCTGGACCATCCTACTGTCCATAATCTTGGCCACCTCGAATTCCACCCCCTCAGGGGTGAGAACGGGAACAGGAGGTATCCTCGAGGGGGACCAGGACGGGGAGCAGCGTTTAAGGAGGGAGGCATGGAAGACGTCATGTATGCGAAAGGATGGGGGGAGCTCCAGACGGAAGGATACAGGGTTGAGGACTTCAATGATCTTATAAGGTCCAATGAATCGGGGAGCAAACTTCCTGGACGGGACCTTAAGGCGCAAGTTCCTGGACGACAACCAGACCAAATCCCCGACGACAAACCGGGGGTTAGCAGAACGTCTACTATCCGCCTGAATCTTTTGTGCGCTCTGGGACGCCTCTAGGTTCTTCTGAACCTGGGCCCAGACAGTGCACAGTTCCCGATGAACCTCCTCTACCTCAGGATTATTGGAACAACCAGGGGAGACGGAGGAGAACCTTGGGTTAAACCCGAAATTACAGAAAAACGGGGAGACCCCTGACGAGTTACTGACCCGGTTATTCAGGGAAAATTCAGCAAGGGGAAGGAATGAGACCCAATCGAATTGACAGTCCGAGATGAAACACCTTAAATATTGTTCCAGGGATTGGTTGGTCCTTTCCGTTTGGCCATTAGTTTCGGGATGGAAGGCGGAGGAGAAGGACAGATCAATCTCCAACTTTTTACAAAAAGCTCTCCAAAATAAGGAAACAAATTGTACCCCTCTGTCAGAAACGATATTGACTGGGGCCCCATGGAGACGCAGGATGTGTTTCACGAACAAAGAAGCTAACGTCTTGGCGTTAGGTAGCTTCTTAAGGGGCACAAAGTGGCACATCTTGCTGAAGCGGTCGACTACCACCCACACCACCGACTTGCCCTGAGATGGAGGCAAATCGGTGATAAAATCCATGGAGATATGGGTCCAAGGTCTCTGGGGAATGGGCAAGGAACGTAGTAGGCCCGCAGGTCGGGACCTAGGGGTTTTGGACCTAGCGCAAACCTCACAAGCGGCGACGTAAGCCCTAACATCTTTAGGCAACCCAGGCCACCAATAGTTTCTGGTAATGAGGTGTTTGGTGCCCAAGATGCCAGGATGACCAGATAGAGCGGAGTCATGGTTTTCCCTGAGTACCCTCAACCGGTATTGCAGGGGAACAAACAGTTTGTCCCCAGGGACGTTCCCGGGAGCTGCACCCTGATCAGCCGCGATATCAGAAGCTAAATCAGAATCCGTGGCAGAGACGATTATACCAGGGGGTAAAATACAAGCGGGATCCTTCTCGGAAGGAGGATTGGCCATGAAACTACGTGACAGAGCGTCAGCCTTAATATTCTTGGACCCAGCCCTATAGGTAACCAAGAAATTAAATCTGGTAAAGAATAGTGCCCACCGAGCTTGTCTAGGATTAAGCCTCCGGGCCGATTCTAGGAAAACCAGATTCTTGTGATCCGTAAGGACCGTTACCTGGTGTCTGGCCCCCTCCAGGAAGTGCCGCCACTCCTCAAACGCCCATTTAATGGCTAGAAGTTCGCGGTTGCCAATATCATAATTACTCTCCGTGGGCGAAAACTTCCTAGAGAAGTAAGCACAGGGGCGGAGATGGGTGAGGGAGCTGGTACCCTGGGACAAGACGGCCCCCACTCCCACCTCGGAAGCGTCAACCTCCACAATAAATGGCTCCTCTTGGTTGGGCTGAATCAGCACGGGGGCCGAGATAAAGCACTTCTTGAGAGTCTCAAAGGCCTGGACGGCCTCAGGGGGCCAATGGAGGACATCGGCACCCTTGCGGGTGAGGTCCGTAAGAGGCTTAGCGACGACCGAGAAGTTGGCAATAAATCTCCTGTAATAGTTGGCGAACCCTAAAAAACACTGTAACGCCTTAAGGGAGGCAGGTTGGACCCATTCCGCCACAGCTTGAACCTTGGCAGGGTCCATGCGGAATTCATGAGGAGTGAGGATTTGCCCTAAAAATGGTATCTCCTGTACCCCAAAGACACATTTTTCAGTCTTAGCAAACAGATTATTCTCCCGAAGGACCTGGAGCACCTTCCTGACATGCTCCACGTGGGAGGACCAGTCCTTGGAAAACACCAGTATGTCATCAAGGTACACAACAAGAAATATCCCCAGGTAATCTCTCAGGATTTCATTAATAAAATTCTGGAAGACAGCAGGGGCATTACACAACCCAAAGGGCATGACCAGGTATTCGAAATGACCCTCGGGTGTGTTGAACGCAGTTTTCCACTCATCCCCCTCTTTGATGCGGATAAGGTTATATGCCCCCTGTAGATCGAACTTAGAAAACCACTGGGCTCCCTGAACCTGATTAAAAAGATCCGGAATCAAAGGAAGTGGGTACTGGTTCCTTACGGTGACCTTATTCAGGTTACGATAATCAATGCACGGCCTAAGACCACCATCCTTCTTCCCCACGAAGAAGAAGCCAGCACCTACAGGAGAAGTCGAGGGGCGAATGAAACCCTTGGCCAGGCATTCTTGGATATATACCCTCATCGCTTCACGTTCAGGACATGAAAGATTAAATATCCTACCCTTAGGAAGCTTGGCACCAGGCACCAAATCGATGGCGCAATCGTAATCTCTATGGGGGGACAACACCTCAGAGGCCTCCTTGGAAAACACATCGGCGAAGTCCTGAACAAACTCAGGAAGCGTGTTTACCTCCTCCCGGGGAGAAATAGAGTTAACAGAAAGACATGACATAAGACATTCATTACCCCATTTGGTGAGATCCCCAGTATTCCAATCAAACGTGGGATTATGCAACTGCAACCAGGGAAGACCTAATACCAGATCAGACGATAATCCCTGCATCACCAGTACAGAGCACTGCTCCAAATGCATGGAGCCAACCAGGAGTTCAAAAACAGGAGTATGCTGAGTAAAATAACCATTAGCAAGAGGAGTGGAGTCGATACCTACTACAGGGATAGGAAAAGGTAAATCAATACAAGGCATCTTTAGAGACATAGCAAATTCCACAGACATGATATTAGCAGATGAGCCAGAATCCACGAAAGCACTGCCCGTGGCAGACCGGCCAGCAAACGAGACCTGAAAGGGAAGCAAAATTTTATTGCGTTTCACATTAACGGGAAATACCTGTGCGCCCAAGTGACCTCCCCGATGATCACTTAGGCGCGGAAGTTTTCCGGCTTCTTATTCTTGCGCCTGGGACAGGTGTTCAGTAGATGCTTGTCGTCCCCACAGTAGAAGCAGAGACCATTCATTCTGCGAAACTCCCTACGTTGTCGAGGGGACATGGAGGCCCCGAGTTGCATAGGTACCTCCGAGTCCTCCGTGGAGGGGCGAGGAGACGGGACCTCGGGGGGAATCGCAGAAAAGTCAGAGGGGAGCACACTGAAGCGTTCAAGCTGACGTTCCCTGAGACGTCGGTCAAGTCGTACTGCTAGGGCCATAACCTGGTCAAGGGAGTCAGGCGAGGGGTAGCTAACCAGCAGATCCTTCAGGGCGTCAGATAATCCTAACCTAAACTGGCACCTTAGGGCCGGATCGTTCCACTGAGAAGCTACGCACCACTTCCTAAAATCAGAACAGTATTCCTCAACCGGTCTCCTACCCTGACGTAAGGTCACCAGCTGACTCTCGGCTAAAGCAGTCCTGTCAGTCTCGTCGTAAATGAGTCCGAGGGCAGAGAAAAAACGATCAACAGAGGAAAGTTCAGGGGCGTCAGGAGCCAAGGAGAAGGCCCACTCTTGGGGCCCTTCCTGGAGTCGGGATATGATGATACCCACCCGCTGGTTCTCGGAACCTGAGGAGTGGGGCTTTAGGCGGAAATACAGTCTGCAACTCTCCCGGAAGGAGAGAAACGTCTTACGGTCCCCTGAAAACCGGTCAGGTAACTTGAGGTCGGGTTCTAGAGGTGAGGTGAGGGGTACTACTAAAGCAGCGTCACCCTGATTGACCCTTTGGGCCAGGGCCTGGACCTGTAGGGAGAGGCCCTGCATCTGCTGGGTCAGGGTCTCAAGGGGGTCCATGATAGCGTCAGCGTAGGAGAAAGGGTAGACTAGGTAAGGGCTTGTAATTATGTAATGGCAGGAAGGAGGTGAAGGGAAAGTGAGCCCTAATCTACCCACCGCCCTGTCCCTGCCTACTTGCAACGACCCGCCCTAGGCGACGAGGTACAACTGGGCGGCGGTCCCTACGCTGGCTAAGTGCACTGGAAGACAAACGGGGAACACGCAAGGGAAGGGGCAGTAGCCACGGAACGCCACGAGGAAACGGGGCGGCGAAAGAACAGTCAGGACCAGGACGAAGTGAGTACACCCGAGCGGGCACGGAGACAGAAGCAAGCCAGGGCAAGCAAAGCAGAACTGCAGCAAGGCAGAAGCACGGCAGAAGCAGGCTGGAGCAAGCAGCAGTGGGGCCAGGAATCCAAAAGAATTACAAGCACTGAGGGAGAGCACAGGGCAGGTAATAAAGGGCAGGGGGCGGAGCTAACTCCGAGAGACCAGGCCGCGATAGGCTCTCCCACTCCTGAGCCTGCCACCCTGGTTGGTGGGAGATGGTGTCAGTCGAACAGGTCTGGCCTCAGGTGTGGATTGATTAATCCCAGGAGTATAGCTAGATGAAGTACCTGGCAGATCCCTAACATGTACACTATACATTCCACGGGGGCGGTGATCCAGTGGCAGTGGCCACCATGTGGTGCTGCAACCGATAGAATAGGGACCCTCTTTAAAGAGGTCGCCGTGAAGTGGCAAGTGGGCTTATACAGTTTGATCAAGATGTTAACAAGGAACCTCATGTTCGCATTTTTGCCCAGCAGCTATAGATCAAAGTATATATTGTGGATGTGCGGCCCATGTCTAGTCACACAATACTGATTGCTAGGTGGATTACTTTGTTTTCTGGGGTTCCAGCGTTTATACAATACCATTGTAACACATATTAAAGGGGTTTTCCAATGAAGGACATTTATGACATATCCACAGGATATGAAAAAAATGTCAGATAGATGCAGGTCCCAGCTCTGAACGGGAACCCCATAAACCCCATTCTAGCTCTTTGTGCTCACGCTGCCTCCCGGCCACATAGTGATTACATGGTCGGGAGTTACGGAAACAGCGTAACTTGCTCAGCTACGCTGTTTCCGTAACTCCCATAGAACTGAATAGTGGTTACGGAAACAGAATAGCTCAGCGAGTTACGCTGTGTGCGTAACTCTGGACCATGTCATCAGGAAGTGTCTGGGTATTAGCGAGAGTACAAAAAGCTAGAACGGGGTTTAATGAACCCTGTTCGCCCATAGGTGGGACCCGCATCTATCTGACATTTATGACATATCCTGTGGATAGGTCATGAATGTCCTTCATGGGAAAACCCCTTTAAGTAAGTCTGAGGGTAGTTTGAAATGAGGGTCTAAAAATGTGAAGTCAAGTCAACAAATTTCCCCACCAAATTTTCAGACACTGACCTATACACCTCTAGTCTACCCATGAACTTTTTACTTTCCACTACTTTAATCTGCTCCTCACATTCTCAAATCCGGGAATTCAGACATTCCTCACCTTCTCTGGAATTCCTTCCTCATTGCATATGCCACTGGCTTCTAACTTGGCATAAGGACCCTCTTCAACCACCATATCTTATGCCAGTCTGAGTAAAAGAGTTTGTTGAAGTAAATTGTACTAAATAAATACTTAATAAATTTGGCATATTTTGCACTCTGAGAGTCAGGAAAAATGTGGGCCTTTTTACAAATAGTTTAATAGATGTAGACTAAAGATCCTATTCTTGGAGACTATGCTCATTTTTCTTGTCCCATTACAAATTTGACAGTTGACAAGAAAAGCTACAAATGTATCATATATTATGTAAAAATAGTCAGCGACTTTGTTTTGTAGAGTTTACGCCCAAAACTGGTGTGAACTGCTTTGTAAATGTAAATTTTTTTAAGCCACTTTTTATTGCTCCAAAGCAACTAAAGTAAAAAAATGTAAAGTCATTTTGCAAATAACCTGGTTTACAAAATATCCATGGCCATACCTATGGCTACAGACTACAAACAAACCCTGGGTAGTCTGATCATGCAGTCATGTGTTACACCACACCATGTATCACTCCTTCCTGACCTGCAACACTAGAAGAAGGGGCAGAGGAAAGGGAGTATCTCATGACTGCAGGATTAGATAACAGGGTTTGCAAAATTAAATTAAGACTACTTACAAAATTGCCCAATTTTTGTTTTAAATGCTTTAAAAATATATATGTTACAAAAGTGTACATACCCTTTAAAGAACATGTTTTATAGAAAGGCCCATCTGTCATTGTGCTTGTTCTTCATTCAGATACAAATTTTAGGCTGTAACTGAGCAGTTACTCTGTTGTGTTTCTTGTAGTCATAAGGAATTTAGTCTTAGCCTCTTGGCTAGAATCAACTTGATGAGTTGGAAGAGGCAACCCACTGAGCAGATTCCAGTTCAACAGGCAGTACGGTGTTAGACGTCCAACATGCTGGTTATAGTGTATTACAGAGCGACTATTCAATGCTATTTCATGTTTATTGATACCATCTGTATCAAATAACCATCCAACAAGTCAGTTTGATCAGTCGAAAATGTTGCCCATCTCCTAGGACACGGCACAATCTTATGAAATGCTACATCATGAACAAGTATAGCATTCATGCAGGGTTGGATTATAGGAAGGACAATAGAGGCAATTGCCCAGGGGCCTTTTCCAACTAGTGGAATCCACCTCCAGCCAGAGCCTTCCAGATTCTGTCAACAGCAAGACACATGGTCTTGAAAAGTTTTTTAAGTATATCTCCAACAATATAAACTTTTTGTAAGAAGAGGTGAATATTACTATTACTAATATACATCTGCCCGCACTTCTGACTAGAAGAAATCCTGTGGCCAAGCATTCATGCTTACTGCCCTATATCATGACATGGGAATAGGTAGCCGTCACTCTCCTCCGATTCTGCTGATCTGTTGGTGGACCAAAGGATTGTGCATGTTAAAATCCAACATGCTCCATTGTTATTTCCGCCAATGGCAGACATTGGGGCATAGTCAGGTTGCCCTTTATACATTAGATTGTCTATGGATCTTGGTGGCATGTGGCAACAATCATATACATATATTTGGCAAGGACGTGGTGTCTGAGGCACAGTTAGCTTCGTCCACAGCCTGACCTGCAAGAAGCCTGTGAGGAAGGAGATGTGAGTGCTCAGTCGGTCTGTTGTTTGTGCCTCTATTTGTCTGTGTGTTTGTGTGTGTGTATAAGTTCCAGTATGTGTGTCTTTGTGTGTGTGTGTGTGTGTGTGTGTGTGTATTTGTGAATCTAAGTGCCTATATATGTATCTGTAAAGTGGCGTAGCTATAGGGGTCGCAACACCCCAAGCCTGTGGAGCCCGCAGGGCCCCCGTTGCCACACACCGCTGACTGTGCTTCCAACTGTGTTTGCATCCACAGGATGCAAATACAGTTCAGTGCACTGCTGGAGCCTTGCTCCATCATTCACTGTGCCGCGAGCGGCTCGGCACAGGCAGGCGCAATGTAGTGATGTCATCGCGCCTGTCTGCGCCAAGTCACTCACAGCACAGACCGGAGGAGAAGGATTCTCCACCAGTCGTGGTAATGGGGATAGGTAAATAATTCTGTTATTATTTTTCTATTAAGTACGTATATATGGGGGCATTATACTGGGTATGGGAGGGGGGCTCATATGGTAGCAGCTGAGTGAGAACTATACTATAGGGGGGCATTATACCCTATAGGACAGCTAAGGGGGGCATTATACTGTATGGGGGCATTATACTGGGTATGGGAGGGGGGCTCATATGGTAGCAGCTGAGTGAGAACTATACTATAGGGGGGCATTATACCCTATAGGACAGCTAAGGGGGGCATTATACTGTATGGGGGCATTATACTGTATGGGACAGCTATAGGGGGCATTATACTGTATGGGGCATTATAATGTATGTGGCAGCTATGGAGGGCATTATACTGTATGGGGGGCATTATACTGTATGGGACAGCTATGGGGGCATTATACTGTATGGGTGGCATTATACTGTATGGGACAGCTATGGGGGCATTATAATGTATGTGGCAGCTATGGGGGGCATTATACTGTATTGGGGGATTATATTGTATGGAGTGCATTATACTGTATGGGGTCATTATACTGTATGTGGCAGCTATGAGGGGCATTATACTGTATGGGGGCATTATATTGTATGGAGTGCATTATACTGTATAGGGGAATTATACTGTATGGGGCAGCTATGGGTGGAAATATACTGTGGGGGCAGCTATGGGGTCATTATACCGTTGGGGCAGCTATGGGGGGCATTATACTGTGTGGGGGCATCTATGGGGCATTATACTGCGTGGGCAGCTATGGGGGACATTATACTGTGTGTGGGCAGCTATGGGAGCATTATACTGTGGAGGCATTCATGGGGTCTGTCGGGCAAGGCGGCTGGGCATAGGCATGCGCAGGGGTCTGGTGCTATTGGGAAGGGGTAGGGGGGCCCAAGCTGAATTCTTGCACCAGGGCCCATGAGCCTTTAGCTACGCCCCTGTATCTATAGGTGTATATATTTCTGTGTGTGCATCTACTACATTACCTGTACTCAGAGTTATAACTGTGTGTTATCTGTGGTGTTACATAGGACTGCAGGTAACGTCTACTACATAATCTGTACTCAGAGAGTTATCACTGTGTGTTATCTGTCCCTTAGCTGCTACGTGTGATCACGCTCACTTATAAAAGGGACAATGCTGATAATCATCATATCTATATTTGGCTCAGAGAATAAGAAGAGCAACTATGAGTGCAGAGGAACGCCAGGACAATGAGAAACCAATTCCCAAAACAAGGCGTTAAAAGGCAGAACCCTGAAGTACGACAAGCCTGTAATGAACAATGTCGTTCTCAAAGAGCACAATTATAAATACTTATTCCTTTTGCTAGCAAACCCGTGTAACAGGTTTTCTATACTAGTTATCTAATATAAATGATTATTATTACTACAGGGATCTAAGTTAGTCACATATTATATGTCAATGTTATTGGGGAGGGTGCCTCCACCAAATTTTTGGCCAAGGTCATCCACCAACCATGATCTGGCCCTGCACGCATGACACATGAATTATTATAATAAAATAGTATACTTACCTGTGGATATCTCAGACGGACAACACATTGAGCACATACGGTGGGGTAACCCTTGTCAAATATACCATATAAAAGAGTCAAAGTGAAGCAAAATTGCTCTAATTGAGTCCTATTCATCTGTGGATTTTGGACTAAATCCAAATCTGGCAATATGTAATGTGATATTTCGGATGAAACGATGGGGCCGATAAGATGAACATGGGCAAATATCATGTGCCATAAGGTATATTAAGATTTCCAAAAACACAGTATTAAGGAACACACAGGGTAAATCTGATACACTGTGTTATGTCTAGTGCAGAGCCTTAGGGGCGGTGCATGACACAGGGATGCAAATAACCCAAGAGAGATTCCTTGTGTCATGCACCGCCCCCTCCTTTAAACAAATATAATATTGTAGGAATGGCTTCTTCTTGCTTAGTTCTTTTTAGTAATATTCTTCTCATATATTTTATATATATTTATATACATATATTATACCTAATAATTTTGCAAGGTGTATTTTTTTTTAGACCATTTTTTCCAATTCGTCAAAATGTGGGGTGAAATATATGTTTGAATTAGCAAGAAACTAATGAACTAATTCAGTTTCAAAACCGTTACAACTATTAGACGCTGATGGCAAGGAGTCAAGATATGTACTTAAAGGGTAACCTGCTACCAGGGTAGGCTCCGTATAGATTAAAGGTTATGTAACACTCAGATTTGACCAACCACACAATACAGCTGACCCATGCGGTGACCCTGGTCATTCACCGCCACAAAGCAGGGCGACCTCTTAGGGTATGTGCACACACTAAATAAAAAACGTCTGAAAATACGGAGCTGTTTTCAAGGGAAAACCGCTCCTGATTTTAAGACGTTTTTTATTCAAAGTCGCGTTTTTCAGAGCAGACGTTTTTGGAGCTGTTCTTCTATGAAACACGGCTCCGAAAACAGCTGAAGAAGTGACATGCACTTCTTTTTCGTGACCGTTTTTTTTATGCGGCCGTTTTGAAAAACGGCCGCGTAAAAAGCGCCCCTTCAGAACAGAACGCCGTTTTCCCATTAAAATCAATGGGCAGATATTTGGAGGCGTTCTGCTTCTGATCTTTCGGCCGTTTTGAACATACCCTTAGGCTGATTGTTTCCTCTGTCTGCCCATGTTATAACCTTCTCCCTACCGAGTCTATCAATATAGAATCGGCTGGAAGGTGTGTGCCGCACCGGAGGAGAATTGCTGTCTGTGCAGTCTCCCCTTTTTTGGGAAGTCTCCTGAAATTTTTGGAGAGTAGGTAACAATGGCTAATTTGTTGAGGGCTCACAGAGGGGAGCGACATATTTAGCAACATGCTGTTCTGGCTGCTGATTGACACTGGCTGCTCAATTGGTTAAATTGTACTCCTGGTTTGGAATTATAGAGGGTATGTGTAAAATAATGGGATCATAATATAAAGGGGACAGTTGTCAGTACCTCTTTAATTTCCAGCTCTCAGACACATCAGGCAAGTTAAATGTCCATCAAAAAAGAATCACATTATATTATTCTACTGCATTTTGCCTTTTATTATTGCACAAGTCATCAAAGAGCTGAGTAGCAGGTGATGGATGAGACTTTACTGTGTATTGATCCAGCGCTCTGCTCCTCTCAGTAACTACCTGGTGTTGGAGAGCCATTTCTTTGAACTCTATTGTTCATCTGTTTTCATCTTTGCGTGTGTTGTATTTTTCGGAGGGGGGGGGGGGGGCGGCGGTGCGACTCCCTTACCAGAAAGTGATTATCTATCCACAAAGTTTTCATTTTCTGGTCGTATCTGTGAACAGTGCACTGACCGTTTGCAATACATTTTTGCCATGCATGAGCGGAGAAGCCTCATCAAGCTTGTAATGAAATATTGTGGCCATGATTCTGAATTCAGTCCATGTATTTTAAACCCATTGAAGACGCTTACATACTTGTATGCTATGATAAGATCACTCTTGCTGGATCCTGCCGGTTACATATTTTTTTAAATTCTTTTTTATTTGCATAGACAAAATTACAGATAAATTATAATTGCAGATACACTATATATTTTTTCCCACATCTTACTGACCATGATCTCTGAATATAGAAACTGTTTGCATAATCGGTGAGTGACGAAACGTCTGTTCTGCTTTTAAAGATACACTATATATTATATTGTCACCATCCTTCCTGACTGCGAGGGACAACAGAAAAAAAAACAACAAATAATTTCTACTGATTACATATTGATATACAATACCCTGTTCTTATATAGTAAACTACACTCAATGCAAGAGGAGAAACAAGGAGGCAGTAGTATCTGTGCCTTCATTATTTACATGAAGAGACAAAGAGGCAGTACTATCTGTGCCTACATGATTTACATGGAGAGAAAAGGAGGCAGTACTATCTGTGCCTACAGATGTAGCCATCTTTATCGCATTAAATGCACAGTGGCAAGATCCTTTATCTTTTCAATAGCTTGTGATATCACACAGCACCAAGTTATCAGAGTCAATATAAAGATGGCTAAATCCATACATTATTTACATGGAGAGACGAGGCAGTACTATCTGTGCCTACATTATTTACATGGAGAGACAAGGAGGTAGTACTATCTGTGCCTATATTATTTACATGGAGGGATACGGAGGCAGTACTATCTGTGCCTACATTATTTACAGGGAGAGACAAGGAGGCAGTATTATCTGTGCCTACATTATTTACATGGAGATATACGAAGATAGTACTATCTGTGTCTACATTATTTACATGGAAAGAGAGGGTGGCAGTACTATCTGTGCCTACATTATTTACATGGAGAGACAAGGAGGTAGTACTATCTGTGCCTATATTATTTACATGGAGGGATAGGGAGACAGTACTATCTGTGCCTACATTATTTACATGGAGAGATAGGGAGGCAGTAGTGGTCAACCACAGACAAACAGTCCTCTCTGTACCTGCCTAGTACTGATTTGTATGAATAATGCAAGAAGGGGAAGCTATCATATTCAGCTTTCTGACACAGAGACAGAGCAGACTTTGCGGGAGCCTGATGAGGCAAGAAAATTGCTGGACAACAGAATTTAACCCCTCTACTACCCTTAATCACCGGGGAAGCAGACATTAACCCCTCTTTTACCCTAGGCCACCAGGGAAAGAGGCATTAACCCCTCCACTACCCTATATAAACAAGAGAGCAATAATTAACCCTTCCACTATCCTAGAGAACAAGGAGAGCAAGCATTAAGCATTCTACTAACCTACCCTTATTTTCTGTTGTTTAAACTTGGGTATGTCTTAGGGTATGTGCACACACACTAATTACGTCCGTAATTTACGGACGTATTTCGGTCGCAAGTACCGGACCGAACACAGTGCAGGGAGCCGGGCTCCTAGCATCATAGTTATATACGATGCTAGGAGTCCCTGCCTCTCTGCAGGACAACTGTCCCGTACTGTAATCATGTTTTCAGTACGGGACAGTAGTTCCACGGAGAGGCAGGGACTCCTAGCGTCGTCCATAAGTATGATGCTAGGAGCCCGGCTCCCTGCACTGTGTTCGGTCCGGGACTTGCGGCTGAAATACGTCCGTCAATTACGGACGTAATTAGTGTGTGTGCACATACCCTTATAGTCCTATACTCCAAAAAATATGGTACATTTCTCGACTTTTATTGTTTACAGACAGATGTTCTACTCATATAATTAACAATATCAATAGCACAGAAATGTTCACATACATATATAGAACTTATATATTAAAAAACACAAGGGTAAAAGAAAAAAATCCCAAACTTTTTTTCCTTCCTGTTTTTATGGAGCATGTTTTCATAATAAGAATTGCCATATTATCTTAGTGTTAAAACATCTGGTATAAAAGCAAATTTTTCTCTTTTTTATTACACATCCTACAAGCTCAGTAGTGTCATTTTTGACACTACAAGGTGATACTTGTGGTGCCATTCTTATGCACAGAAGTGACGTTGACATCAATGACTAATTTGTAAGTGTCAACTAGGTATTGCAGATGATAAACTAACACATTAATCACAGGATCGTCATGTTTCCATCATTGATTTCAGAATCTATCACATGAGATCGTCCCGTCTGTAATTCATTCATAGCCATGCTGTTTTTGCTTACTTGGATTAATCCAGTGGTCAAGCAACACATGAAAAGTATCCATGTCTATGAACTTTGGCATTTGGCACTTTGGCAATCATAATGTAATAATAAAAAACATATAAGTGTCCATAATACACATACTGTGTAATGTGGTATATAAAATATCCTAATCATATAATCTACAAAAGAATATACATACATTTTGTATAGTTTGTAAAATTTGCTGAATTACAGCTGTAACGTCCGTGGTCGCTGACCACGAACTCCTTCCATCCGGTTGATGCCCTTCTCTCCAGAGATGTCTGCACATGCGGCCGTCCTGTTCCACAGTCACCACCAGGGTGCGCTCGCGAGCTCAGTCCAGACAAGGAGCCAGGTCACACATGGGGGGAGATTGAGCTGATTGCTCCCAGAGCACCCTGGACTATAAGAAGGGCTCTGCCCCTTTCTACCCTCAAGATCCCCAACTCCTTCCATGTCTCCCTGTTGAAGCCTGTGATCTTGAACCACTACTCCAAGACTTCCACTCCTGCAGTGGCTCCCAGCGGTTCATGAGATACTTTTGAGGTTAAGAGATCTTGGACACTAAAAAAGTAAGAGGAAGAATCTTTTGGTTAAGGAGATCTTGGACACTAAAAAAGTAAGAGGAAGAACCTTTTATTTAGTGGATTGGAGGAGAGGTCCTGAGAGCCAGAAGAGAATCTCAATGCTCCTACCCTCATTAAAAAGTTTCTCTCTCGTTCTGGTCCCAAGAGGAGCTGGGATCTTCTTCGTCAAGTAAAAGGATGGTTCTCTGCGGCCTTGCATCGACTACCGGGGTCTCAACCAGATTATGGTAAAAAACAGATATCCGTTGCCATTGATCTCTGAACTGTTTGATCACATACGAGGAGCCCACATTTTTTATAAGCTAGACCTGCGGGGGGCTTATATTCTAATCAAGATTCACCGGGTTGATGAATTGAATACGGGAAGGGGTGTAAGAGAGGGATACTGTAACGTCCGTGGTCGCTAACCACAAACTCCTTTCATCCAGTCGACGCCCTTCTCTCCAGAGATGTCTGCACATGCGGCCATCCTGTTTCACAGTGACCACCAGGGTGTGCTCGCGAGCTCTGTCCAGACAAGGAGCCAGATGCCGCACAGGTGGGAGATTGAGCTGATTGCTCCCAGAGCACCCAGGACTATAAGAAGGGCTCTGCCCTTTCCTACCTTGCCTGAGCCTTGTTGTCGTTATCCTAGTATGTCTATGCAAATGGTCTCCTAAGTGTTTTCCAGTTCCCAGTGTTCCCAGTTCCTGCTACCTGTATCCCGTGCTATCCTGGTCAAGTGCCGTGTTGAGCTGAAGTCGTGCTGTGCAGTGTGCCACGCCTGCCCTGCTACACCATGCTTGGCGCCTGCCTGCTACCTTGTCCCGGCTGAGCCTGTCTTGCTACTGTCTGAGCTACCACAGGTACACTATACGAACTATAGACTGTGACTTGTGTCCTGTTAGCCAGCTGCCATACCATCAAGGCGGTAGTCGACTACGGTATTGATCCGGTCAAAACGACGGAACCCTTGCACAACGGAGACAAACTGAAACCATTGGCACCGGATCCGTCACCATTGAAATCAATGGTGATGGAAACGGAAACCTACGGTTTCAGTTTGTGTCAGTCACGGAAAGCTACGACGGAACGGAGCCCTGACGCAGATGTGAACATAGCCTAAGGTGTTTGAAAATGGGTTTTCTATACCCCTTTGGGCCTCGTGCACACTTCCAACACCGTTTTCACGGCTGTTTTTGACGGATCCGTGTGCCCGTTTTAGCGGTCGTGTGCACTCCGTGTTTACGTTTCCGAGCGCCGAGCATGGTACTGTCCAGGGTGCTGAAAGAGCATGGTTGTTCAGCGCTAGTCATTGTACAGGGTGCTGAAAGAGTTAATGGGCTGCACTGATCGGCAGTAACTCTTTCAGCACCCTGGACAGTACCATGCTCGCCGCTTGCCTACTCACTTTCCTCCTGCGCGGCCTCCTTGTATGACGTTTCATCCCATGTCACTGATGCAGCTAATCACAGGCTGTAGTGGCGGTCACGCACATCAGGATGACGTCAGAAGGCCGGCCTCCAGGGATGACGCTTCATCCCATGTGACCGCCTCTGCAGCCAATCACAGGCTGCAGCGGCCGCTGCAGCCAATCACAGACTGCCGCATCATACAGGAAGGTCGGACTGGAGGAAGAGGGACTGGTCACCAAGACAACGACCGGGTACGTATGAATTGCTTTTTATTTTATTTTTAATCAGCAGCCTCTTTTCTCTATCAGTGATTGATAGACAAGTGACTGCCGATTAGTGTAATATATCTGTAATGTACTTCTGCCCACCCGGCCGTTGCTAGGCAACGGCTCCATCACACATGGACGGCACACGGATGCCTTCCGTGTGCCTTCAGTTTTTTTGACGGCCCCATTGACTTGCATGGGCCTCACGGTCACGGAATCTTGGACCAAAGTAGGACATGCTCTACTTTTGATTGGAACGGAGCAACGGGAAAGTCAAAAAAACTGAAGTGTGCATGGCCCCATTGAAATGAATGGGTCAGGGTGCTAGCCATCAGAAAAATGGCTAGCACCCTGAAGAAAAAGACTGAAGTGGGCATGAGGCCTTAAGCTTTACCTAATTGTGGATAGATTATGAGAAGACAGATGTCATTGCAAAATATAATTATGATCGGATGAGTTAAACAAGAACATAAGAAGGAAGACATCCAGCAGCCGAATGGATGGAGACAATCAAGAAAATCATGAACATGACACTGAGACGATCAGGAGGCAGGACAATCTAGAGAAATCCTTATTATGGTCAACATTAGTTTAAACTGGCTTCATGTATATATTAGTCATTCCAAAAGTAATATATGTTACCAGAGAATTCTTAGTGTCACAATTTATTTGCTGCATCTCCTGACAAAATTTGCAACGGGTGGTGGGAGATGCAGCGTCAGACTGGGCGGTCTAGTTGCAAAGTGAACATCACAAAATATTTAAAATATGCCCAGTCCATTTATATAGAACAGGCCCCAACCTAGAGCATTTGAAGTACTGCATATGACCCCGCTTTATCACACCCCAAAATGAATATAGACCCCTACACAAATACAGATCTCAAACCAGACCCCCCAATAAATACAGACATCAGGCCAGACTTCCTAAATACTGACATAAAACCAGACCCCCTAAACAAATAGAGAATCCAAACAAAACCTCCTAAATAAAATATAGACCCCCAGAAGACTAGACCCGCTAAATACAGACCCTGGATCCACTAAACAAATAGAGACCCAGACAACACACCTTAAAGTGAAACTAAACGTTTGACAAACTTCTGACATATCATAGTGACACGTCAGAAGTTTGGATTGGTGGGGGTCCGAGCACTGAGACCCCCACCAATCGCTAAAACGAAGCAGCTGAAGCGCTCGTGTGAGCGCTCAGCCACTTCGTGTCTGTTTGGCTTTTTCTGGAAAGCCGATGTATCGGAGTACGGGCTCATAGACTTTCTATTGAGTCCGTACACCGATACATTTATTTCCGGAAAAAGCCGAACAGACACGAAGCAGATGAGCGCTCACACAAGCGCTTCAGCTGCTTAGTTCGAGCGATTGGTGGGGGTCTGAGTGCTTGGACCCCCACCAATCCAAACTTCTGACGTGTCACTATGACCTGTCAGAAGTTTGTCAAAGTTTAGCTACACTTTAAATAAATATAGACCTCAGACCAGACCACCTGCACAAAGTACAGTCCCCAGTCCAGATCCCTAAACAAATACTGACTCATAGATTTATAGATAGATAGATAGATAGATAGATAGATAGATAGATAGATAGATAGATAGATAGATAGATAGATAGATAGATAGATAGATAGATAGATAGATAATTATACTTACGGGTGTTATGTTTGTGAGTTCACATCACCGTAGTTGCAGTTTGCCTAAAAATCCTTTATTCCTCTGCGCTGCTTATAAATAATCTGCAGATATTCCAGTATAACTTGCATTATAAAAATCTAAATTCTAATGATTTTTTACATGATGCAATCTTACAGAATTAAAACTCATGCAGACCTCCCGCTACTGTACAGCATTTTCAGCATATGCGCTGAAGCATAACTTCACACGACTAGTTGGCATATGATCCTGGCACACTCCTGGGTAAAGCATATGTTACATTGCTGGTGGCTTTCGTTCCAATTGTACTTTTCTCTGCGGGCAGACACGTGGAGACACAAAGCCCCCTCACTGGTGGTTATTTTCCACCTCTATGAATTTATTTTTGGCACGTTTGTTTCTCTCCCCTCTCCACAGGCCGTGTGATTATAAACAGAAAATAACTATGGGGTTTTTGTACTTAATCAATGCTTATAAGAGTTCTGTCACCGTCAGCTTCTGCGGAGCCCACACCATTTAAAACTTTATGAATATGCGTGTCACTCATTCCCTGCAGTTCAATATGGGACAAATTGAGGCCTTAATGTATTTGGAACAGCAGGAAGACTTCTGTAATGACTACACCGCTCAATGGGAAACTATTCATGAGGATATTGATTACTTATACATAAAAATAACCTTTCATACTTGACACATTGATGTTTTATATTATTTACAATCCCTAATCAAGTGCCCTTTGTTGCCCATAAAGCAACATGGACTCTATGTGGCCGTAGGTGGGTACATTATATACAGTGAAGGAAATAAGTATTTAATCCCTTGCTGATTTTGTAAGTTTGCCCACTGTCAAAGACATGAACAGTCTAGAATTTTTAGGCTAGGTTAATTTTACCAGTGAGAGATAGATTATATTTAAAAAAAAAAACAGAAAATCACATTGTCAAAATGATATATATTTATTTGCATTGTGCACAGAGAAATAAGTATTTGATCCCCTACCAACCATTAAGAGTTCAGCCTCCTCCAGACCAGTTACACGCTCCAAATCAACTTGGTGCCTGCATTATAGACAGCTCTTACATGGTCACCTGTATAAAAGACTCCTGTCCATAGACTCAATGAATCAGTCTGACTCTAACCTCTACAACATGGGCAAGACCAAAGAGCTTTCTAAGGATGCCAGGGACAAGATCATAGACCTGCACAAGGCTGGAATGGGCTACAAAACCATAAGTAAGACGCTGGGTGAGAAGGAGACAACTGTTGGTGCAATAGTAAGAAAATGGAAGACATACAAAATGACTGTCAATCGACATCGATCTGGGGCTTCATGCAAAATCTCACCTCGTGGGGTATCCTTGATCCTGAGGAAGGTGAGAGCTCAGCCGAAAACTACACGGGGGGAACTTGTTAATGATCTCAAGGCAGCTGGGACCACTGTCCCCAAGAAAACCATTGGTAACACATTACACCGTAATGGATTAAAATCCTGCAGTCCCCGCAAGGTCCCCCTGCTCAAGAAGGCACATGTACAGGCCCGTCTGAAGTTTGCAAATGAACATCTGGATGATTCTGAGAGTGATTGGGAGAAGGTGCTGTGGTCAGATGAGACTAAAATTGAGCTCTTTGGCATTAACTCAACTCGTCGTGTTTGGAGGAAGAGAAATGCTGCCTATGACCCAAAGAACACCGTCCCCACTGTCAAGCATGGAGGTGGAAACATTATGTTTTGGGGGTGTTTCTCTGCTAAGGGCACAGGACTACTTCACCGCATCAATGGGAGAATGGATGGAGCCATGTACCGTCAAATCCTGAGTGACAACCTCCTTCCCTCCACCAGGACATTAAAAATGGCTCGTGGATGGGTCTTCCAGCACGACAATGACCCGAAACATACAGCCAAGGCAACAAAGGAGTGGCTCAAAAAGAGGCACATTAAGGTCATGGAGTGGCCTAGCCAGTCTCCAGACCTTAATCCCATCGAAAACTTATGGAGGGAGCTGAAGATCAGAGTTGCCAAGCGACAGCCTCGAAATCTTAATGATTTACAGATGATCTGCAAAGAGGAGTGGGCCAAAATTCCATCTAACATGTGTACAAACCTCATCATCAACTACAAAAAACGTCTGACTGCTGTGCTTGCCAACAAGGGTTTTGCCACCAAGTATTAAGTCTTGTTTGCCAAAGGGATCAAATACTTATTTCTTTGTGCACAATGCAAATAAATATATAGAATTTTGACAATATGATTTTCTTTTTTTTTTTAAATATAATCTATTTCTCACCGGTAAAATTAACCTAGCCTAAAAATTCTAGACTGTTCATGTCTTTGATAGTGGGCAAACTTACTAAATCAGCAAGGGATCAAATACTTATTTCCTTCACTGTACATACTACAGGGTTATGCTCCATAGCCCATCACCTTTTTCCTGCTGCAAAAATGTAACTGTAACCAGGGCCGTCCATAGGTTGGATGGCGCCCTGTGCGGGACTCTCTATTGCTGCCCTTCACAAACCAAAAATTCACCACATATATAGACATGCACATACTGGACAAACATAGAGGGACAAATTTAGATAAACAGGCGAATATATATACACACATTCTGGAATATATACATACATAAATGTAAATATATAGACATACAGACACATACTGTATATAGACACACACACACACACACACACACACACACACACACACACACACATAAATACACAGACTGGAACATATACAAATACATAAAAGGCACATATATACAAGCACAAAGACACATTCACACACAGATCCATATATACACAGTGCAGATAATGTAGTAGATGTTACCTGCAGTCCTATGTAACACCACAGATAACACACAGTGATAACTCTCTGAGTAGAGATAATGTAGTAAATGTTACATGCAGTCCTATGTAACACCACAGATAACACACAGTGATAACGCTCTAAGTAGAGATAATGTAGTAAATGTTACTTGCAGTCCTATGTAACACCACAGATAACACAGTGATAACTCTACAGATAATGTAACAGATATATATATATATATATATATATATATAAATACACACACACAAACACAGAGATACATAGGCACACATAGACACTTACCATCTCTCCTTGCTGACAGGCTTCTTGCAGGACGGGCTGTGGGCGGAGCTTCCTCCTCGGCTCTTGTTTCCTCCGTGTGTGTAACGAGGAGCAGAGGACAGAGCAGAGGCAGAGCCCAGTGGCGCCCCCTTGGTGCTGGGAGCGTGCAGCACCCTGTTCACTCGCACAGGTCGCACACCCCTAAGGCGGGCCCTGACTACAACTTTATTTATGCCCTGTAGGGTGGCATTATTTGGCCACTATATAGAACTGGTATTTGGGCATTAAAGGCTATGTACACTTTTAACCCATTAAAGACTGAGCCATTTATTTATTTTTATTTTAGTTTTTCACTCCCCGCCTTCCAAGAGCCATAACTTTTTTATTTTTCCATCAATAGAGTGGTCTGAGGGCTTATTGTTTGCGGGAGGAGTTGAAGTTTCTATTGGTAGCATGTAAAGTGTCATATAATGTACTGGGAAACAGAAAAAAACATTCTTTGCGGGCTGAAATGGGAAAAAACTGTGATTCCTCCATTCCTCAGTTTTTTGGGTTTCGTTTTTACGGCTTTCATCGTAAATACGACAACTTAAATTTATTTTGACGCTCAATACGATTACGGTGATACCAAATTTATAGTTTTTTTGTATTTGACTAATTACTAAAAAACAAAGCTTTTTGTACAAAAAAAATAGTTTTGTTTCACCACATTCTGAGAGCCATGACTTTTTTATTTTTCTGTGGATCGAGCGGTAAGAGGGCTTATTTTTTTGTAGGACGAGCTGTAGTTTTTATTGGTACCATTTTTTGGTACATACAACTATTTTAACACTTTTTATAAAAAAATTTTTTAGAGCTAAGTTGACCATAAGGGTATGTACACACATACTAATTACGTCCGTAATTGACGGACGTATTTCAGCCGCAAGTAGAGGACCGAACACATTGCAGGGAACAGGGCTCCTAGCATCATAGTTATGTACGATGCTAGGAGTCCCTGCCTCTCCGTGGAACTACTGTCCCGGACTGAAAACATGATTACAGTACGGGACAGTTGTCCTGCAGAGAGGCAGGGACTCCTAGCGTCGTACATAACTATGATGCTAGGAGCCCGGCTCCCTGCTGTGTGTTTGGTCCGGTACTTGCGGCCGAAATACGTCCGTCAATTACGGACGTAATTAGTGTGTGTGCACATACCCTAAAACAGCGATTTTGGAGTTTTAAATTTTTTTACCGCATTCACAGTGCTCTTTAAATGACGCTATATTGTAATAATTCAGACTTTTACGGACGCAGCAATAGGCTGCCACAGGCAGGGCTTAACTGAGTTAGAGAGAAGGCAGTCCTAGGGGACTTCATTAGGTTACTGGGCTGCCATGACAACCATCGGCACCCCACGATTGTGTTGTGAGGGCACCGATGAGCTTTCGGAGGGGGCCGCGTGAAGGGGTTTAAAATAGTTTTGTTTTTTTAAATAAAAATTTCTATCAGTATGTTTGGTGCAACTTTCTAAATGCTTTTTTTAAATTATATTTACTTTTCTAGATACAGCTGCTTTGTGTCCTATATACAGAGCAGCTATATCTATTGCTGAGACCTGAATCCGTCAGGTCAGCGACACTGACGGGTTCAGTGTCAGCTGGTCCGGCATCTCTGACACAAAGGATCGAGCTGTTACCTATCACATCTATGTTCATAATATAGATGTGATCTATATACCCGCTGTCATTGAACCCGTCAGTGCCGCCAAAGCAGCTGGATCTCAAAAACTAAAAATAATTTTTAATAAAAAATGTTGCACCAAACATTATAGACATTTTTATTAAATTAAACTCGCTATCCAGTAACCTTGCACTTATTTTTTGCCGTAAATCAAAACATGGACACTATGTGGCCCTAGGTGGGTACATTATATACAGTACATACTGTAGCCCGAAACCCCTTCTCCATTATTCTTTTGTCTGCACTAGTATTTGGGCACTATATGTAAACCACTATACTACAGTATTACATGGGCACTGTATAGTACTGCTCAGCACTGTATGATGGTATTATTTAGGCACAGTACGGAACTATTCTATCGCTAGCTTTATTCACCTTTTTATCCTTTCTAAAAATGAAAACGTATTTTGATGAACACAGACGTAATGATGTAATGATGATTTACAAAGGATCAAGTCAAGATATACTGTATGACGAATCAGCAAATTTAAATGTAATGATGTATATGTAGAAAACTAAAACGAAGAATAGTCTTTTTTATAAGAGGAAAAACATCGAAACGTTCGACAACAGCAGTAGCCAGAACCCATTGGGTTTGGGGGTCCATAGTGATGTGAGTAAACATGCTTTAGGCTCATAGTAGGCCCGCTATGACTGATGCCTTCGGGGCCATATCCACTTGGAGCCATTACTTTCTTTGAACACTGGTTTTGGGGAGATGTTTCAGAAGAATGTGAATACGGAAAACAAACAAAAGTAGATTTTGGACCAAATAAAATGTAAAATTCTACTTGAAGAAGAAATAGACCGACTGAATCAATGTTTCTTAACACTTATGAGAAGCCACAATCACAGAGACTCATTGAAGAAGACATTTATACTTGGTTGAGTTATTTTTTTAAAGGAAATAGCAGTAAGATGGACACAATAATAGAAATCATGAATGAGATCATTATCTTCATCAAGAAACTTAGAGATCCAAACAGAAGACATTACGTTCTGTAGAAGGGCTATCCATAGGGTCACGAGAAGTAACAATCGACCTAACAGCCTAACCCCACTCACTTTTCTGTGATATAATAACTGCACTGCCCTATGATATGCTACTCTGCAGTATGTGCCAGACCCAGTCCATAGACAAGAGTGGCACTGTTTCTAGGGGGGGTTGGGAGGAGACCCTTTTTTTCATCCTAGACAAACTCTTTAAATCTGGAATCATTAATTCTATAGGTTTCACTGCATCGGTCACACCAATTATTAGACGTTCAAATTGCAATGAAGTTATGGCTCATTACGATTTTTTTGGTTCTAAGAAAGATCAAAGAAAATCTTTCTACGACAGAGTCTGTAATACTGCAAAATATCACTAATATGAATTCATTCTCTATAGACTGAAACCTTTTTTTTTATTTATTCTACAAAAAGCTTTAGCTAAAATGACATCATTGAACAATTAAAAGTGGTTATTCGCATCACAAAATGTTATGGCATAAAGCTAGGATATGCCCTAATATTAAGATTGCGGTGGGTCCGACTTCTGGGACCCCCACTGATCCCTGCACACCGGTGCTTCCTGGACAGGGTTTTATGACAAGCCACAATTTATTTAAGTGCCATATTATAAAACAATTGCCACTGGCTGGCGATTTAGAGCTAAAAATGAGTTTGGCATTGATCCATTGATCCTTTCTTCCTTTTGTATTTGATACAAAAAAGTATCTATTATTTGTTCTTTGCTCCAATGTATCTAAAAGAAGAAAATGAAGCAACTTTTGCGAATAGTTTATTAACAATATCCTGTCGTTTTGTGTATACAGCTCCGGTGCAGACCTATATGTCTTCATGGAGACAGTATACAAGCAAATCTTGTGTATAGACTGATCCTGCAGTGGTGTATAACCCCCTCTGACTCTTGCTCACTACCTGCTCATGTAGATGGATCTGCAGGTCAGTATTATTCACACATGGACTGTTATATATCCCTGAGAAGACAATGAGCTGTATTTTCTGCCAGTAATCACAGCTTATACAGGCATATTAGTGTGAGAGAGGGAGGGTGGAGGAAACACAGGCACACAGACTCCAGAATTTAGAGGTGGGATGAGTAGAGAGAAGGGGCATTCTTCACAGTGAACAGACATTGAACTCTCAACTTGCCGCTCCACAAGTAGACACGTCAGAGAAAGCAGGACTTGTAAAAAAACACAAAAAAAACCTATAAATAAAACCGCCAACAACATTGTGCAACTTGAACCTCTCCAGATACTAAGATACATATCTAAAAAAAAAATTTAAGCTGCACATCAATTTTAAAGCAGCCATTTTTAGTAGCTATAATAACTTGTCACGGAGTCGCCTATGCTTCATAGAAATGAATAGTGCCTGTTCTCTCCTTCCTCTCTGTATGTTATTCGTTATGCAGTGCCGGAGTTAAAAATTAGATTAGTATTTTTTTTTTTTTCAATAAACCCATAGTATTTCAATATAGCATCCTGAGGGACATCTGCATATGAAGTAAAGACTAGAGATCCTCTAAAAATTAGGCCATTGTGACTATCATTGGTCAATAATCAAGTACAGTATCACCAGCATTTAGCTTCCCCCAACAGGGGTGTTGTTAGGACTCCTGATATAATTGGGGGTGCGGTGCAGGATAGGTTGCTTTGCTGTGGCATAGAACATAGCGCAATTTTGTTTCCCCACCGGTATAGGTCCCACTATAGCCCCACTCCTGCATAATTTGTCCGATTATCAACACATATGGCATACCACTAAATTATAGTCATATAGAGACTAAATAAAATCAATGTGCAAAATCTAATAATCCTCTTCATTGCTACGGAAGAAATCAATGCCATGGTGCATCAATTTACACTTTACAAAAAAAAAAAAAAACAGTAAATGTAATACTGTCATACCATGATAAATTAATACCGCCATACCATGAGTGAATAAAACTTGAATACAGTTACTGAATAATACCACCCACGACGGAAACTGCTGGCGTGGGACACCCATAGTACTGGGAAAGGGACCCAGGGAATGCCCACTGGTGCATGGGCCTAACAACACCACTGTCCTCTAACAAAGGGGTAGCAGTAGCAAGAGTTGGGATTGCAGGATTTTTACATTTTCTAAAATTTGACAACTCTACACCTTTTCCCTATGGTTCACGACTGTCTCTGCTCTTAAAAAAGGCGTAAACCGAAAGTGTATATAGAGTTCATTTTATTTACAGTTGAACGCAAGCATTGCTGTCTGTAAGCAAACATGACCACTAGATTTTTAAGCATATTTGGGGAGGCTGTAATCCATAAATGCATTTTCCACTTTAAAGACATGCGTACATCTTAACATATGAGTATTACAGCAAGCAAATGATGCATTAATGAAATTGCCACATCCATATCCTAGATGTACAATTCAGCAAATGCTTATTCTGTAAATGGAGCTTAATGTAGCATTGTCTAACAGTACTTATGGTGATGAACCCTAAATAGATTATGTTAACATCGTCACAGGCAGTGATCACCGCTAAATACAACAACTGCAATGTATATAAAGTAAATCAGATGTGGAACATCGCATCTGGGAAAGCAACATGGAAAATGCATTAAATATGTCAATTACATACGTTTATACTTTGGGGTAAGATTTATAATCCTCTCTACCCACCTTGAAAAAAATTGTTCAGTCAATAGGAAACATCATGAAAAAGTGATTTTGTCCAACACATCATTCCTGGACTTTAATGAAAAAAAATATATATTGAAAACTTTTAGCTTCTGCTAATAATCCGTAGAAGGCCATCCTACTATCATTTCCGATTTTTTACCTCTCCCCGGACCGTGCGACACAGGCATCATTGAATTAATGCACTGGGCCATACATCTAAAGATGCGGTAATGAGCTCTTGTTCCCTACGCCATCAGTAGCAGCTGTCGCGCGTCTGATATATACTCTGATCATGGCCATTTACCCCTTAGATACCATGGTCAATAACTATTGCAGTAGTAGTCACATAGTACGGTTGAAAAAAGACAAGTCCATTGAGTTCAACCAGAGGAAGGGAGATGATGCAGATGAAGAGAAGGGGAAAGGATAAATCTTAAAGGGGTTGTCCACTACCGGACAACTGTTGACCTATCCACCGGATAGGTTATTATTATATCACTGGGCACTAGATGTTATTGCACAGTATGCAATATACGGACCCGGAAGCAGATGGTGGATAGGTCATCAGTTGTCGAGTCGTGGACAACCCCTTTAACGTCTCTCCTGAAAACCAAATAAATGTTATTTTAATCTTTACTCAGAACTAAGATTTGTCATGTCCCTTATGAGTTTTGTTGCTCTTCATTGCAACTTTTCCAACTCTAGGGCCACCTTTATGAATTGGAGCCCAGAACTAAATTGCATATTCAAGATGTAGTCACACTAATTCTTTGCAATGTGGTAATATTATGTCCCTGTTCTATGAGTCCATGCCTAATTTTAATACACGACAGAATTCTGCAGGCTTTAGTTGCAGCTGATTGACACTGCATGCTGTTATTTAGTTTATGATCTACAAGTACACCCAGATCCTTCTCTACAGGTGACTCTCCCAGTTTACCTCCCTGTAGGACATATGACGCCTGCAGATTATTAGTACTCAGATGCATGACCTGCCTAGGTAGAGTCGTGCGTTAACCTTAGATCATCCTATCCCCTCACCCCCATTTTAGTAAAGACACGTGACACCGAGGTTGGATGTGAAATGGCCACAGCAGCCGTTTATTAATTTCACAGTTTTATAAAAACAATTTAAATCCGAAACATTCGGATAACTAGTTAGGAATCCGCCATAGAATTCCTCCTAATAATTCACATGACCCAACATGGGTCAGAATCGTAAATAACAATTTAACGTTAACATTAACCCGAGCAGAGGAAGTCCTTGAAGCCCCTTCAGATGTTCCTTTTTAAGAACACACCGAATTAGCCATCTGCAAACCACCAATTACCTCCAGCCGTAAACCAGCTCGGAAGCACCGTTCACCTCTGCAGATGGCTCCAACCACTAGAAGTCCACTTCAAGGGGATAACACCCGATGAAGCCCTCAAGTGATATACCGACCACCAGAAGTCCACTTCAAGGGGATAACACCCGATGAAGCCCTCAAGTGATATACCGACCACTAGAAGTCCACTTCAAAGGGATAACACCCGATGAAGCCTTCAAGTGATATACCTTCTACCAGAAGACCACTTCAAAGGGATACCACCCGATGAAGTCTTCAACCATGTACCTTTTTTGGGGGACGCATACCCCCGATGCGACCCCCCCACCATTTTGTACTGACTGGCCTCAAGGACTCCCCCCGCCAGCTGCCATGACAACAGAACCTACTCCGGAAAAAAGAAAAACATGTTAAATAAGCACACAAATAAAACACAACGCTCATAGACGGACGTACATAAGACCTAAGGAGTAACAAAACCAAGGGCGGGAGGGTGGGAGCTTACTGTTCTTGTGTTACTCCTCCCGCTGCTTCCGGCTCAATGCCGAGAAACAGCGGGAAGCGCAGAACAGCCCCCCCCGTCCCCCTTAACTCCTCCCCGTCCCTCCTCCAGCTCCTACCAACTCTCCCTCACCTAAGTAACCCTTTCCCTACCAGGACGGTCATGTCGGCCTCCCTTAATCCCTGCGGGCTGCGTCCAGCCTCTTCTTGACCTGCCTAGGTAGAGTCGTGCGTTAACCTTAGATCATCCTATCCCCCCACCCCCATTTTAGTAAAGACACGTGACACCGAGGTTGGATGTGAAATGGCCACAGCAGCCGTTTATTAATTTCACAGTTTTATAAAAACAATTTAAATCCGAAACATTCGGATAACTAGTTAGGAATCCGCCATAGAATTCCTCCTAATAATTCACATGACCCAACATGGGTCAGAATCGTAAATAACAATTTAACGTTAACATTAACCCGAGCAGAGGAAGTCCTTGAAGCCCCTTCAGATGTTCCTTTTTAAGAACACACCGAATTAGCCATCTGCAAACCACCAATTACCTCCAGCCGTAAACCAGCTCGGAAGCACCGTTCACCTCTGCAGATGGCTCCAACCACTAGAAGTCCACTTCAAGGGGATAACACCCGATGAAGCCCTCAAGTGATATACCGACCACCAGAAGTCCACTTCAAGGGGATAACACCCGATGAAGCCCTCAAGTGATATACCGACCACTAGAAGTCCACTTCAAAGGGATAACACCCGATGAAGCCTTCAAGTGATATACCTTCTACCAGAAGACCACTTCAAAGGGATACCACCCGATGAAGTCTTCAACCATGTACCTTTTTTGGGGGACGCATACCCCCGATGCGACCCCCCCACCATTTTGTACTGACTGGCCTCAAGGACTCCCCCCGCCACAGCGAAACAGGCCTTGACCACCTTAAGCCTGTGAGTTCCTCCACACCACCACCGCCCTTTCTATTCCTTCTGCTATCGCCAAGCTCCAAAGATCAATGCCAACCTCGGTCAGATGAACCCCGTCACTCCTCCAGAAATTCCCCACTCCTGACTCCAAATCCCTATGCCTCACGCAAATGCCCCCGTTTTTTGCCACAAAACGGGACACCGCCCGATTAACTTTAATGCGAGCCTTATTGACTCTCTCCACAGATCTAGCTAACCGCCAATGCTTTCTTGGGACTATGTCCGACCACACTATCACCAACTTGGGATAAGATACCCACAAACACAACATATCATGTTTGATATCCCGCACCAACTCACGAAAGGGGCGGACTCCTAAGTCATTCCCACCCACGTGCAACACTAAGACCTCCGGAACCCTATCAAGCCGAGCATATGTCTGGAATTCCGCCAACACCCTGCTCCACGACATACCTCTAAAACCCAGCCAATGCACAACCGCATCCTGTCGCGGAATGCGCAACTGGCGACCATTCGGGCGGACGTCCGCCCTCAAAGCCCCCCAGTGCACGTAAGAATGACCCATCAACCACACCAAACACGGAGGCGAATCTGAAACGGAAAAAACAATTAGGCACCACCATATAACATTTGTATAGCGTTAACAGCAAAATTCATAACATATGGGGGCGGACATAGGACTTAAACCTGTTGGACTCCCAACGACCATTACGCCTCACCCCCTCATCATCCAACCCCCAGCGCCCCGCTTCTGTTGCTGCGCCAATCCTGAAGGAATGAGATGAATATGAGCCTGCCGCGACACCAACCACCATCAAACATTTTTTAAATACAGCTCCAAACTGAAACCTGGACAAAAACGACCCGTCCACATGACGTAACAAAGGCAAATCTGGAGACCCCCTGTTTGGCGTAAAACCCCGCATGCACTCTACTGGGCACATAACCGACCCCGGGGCGCAACCCCTTCAAAGCCTGCGATACCAGAAATTCCTTCGATACATCCTGAAAGCCCCGCAACTTAAACCCAAACGCCACCGCAGATATGAACCGGTTCACCTTCGCCACTGACAACCCCGCCTCCCAGGCGTCCCCTAACCAGTACAAAAGTGCCACCAACCTGTCTCTATCCGTATTGACGTCACCCAACTCTCTTACCCACTCCTCCCACTGCCTCCAACAAGCAGCATAAGCACTCCACGTCGTGCGCGCCAAAGACCTTTGTACCAATTGTTCTACGGGACCGAGACCAGATCCCAAAGATGCTCCGGACAAGCCAAACCGAGACGTTCCGCTCCCGGTGCCAATTGCCGAAACCGGTCCCACTGCGAGCGAGAAAGAGCATCAGCGATACAATTCCGTACACCCGGGACATGCACCGCCACCACCCACGCGTTCAACGACAAACACACCAACACTAAATGTCGCAACAATTGAACTACCGGAGGAGAGGACGCCGTGATGTTATTAATGGCAAGCACCACCCCCATGTTGTCGCAGTAAAAACGGACCTTCTTATCCCTGAGCCTGTCCCCCCAAATGGTAGCGGCCACCACGATGGGAAACAGCTCGAGCAGGGCCAGATTCCGCGTGAGTCCACTGGACACCCAGCTAGCCGGCCATTGACCTGCGCACCACGGACCTCCCCCGTAAGCTCCAAAACCACCCGCCCCAGCCGCATCCGTGAAAATATTCAAATCACTCGTATCCTGCGCTGGGGCCATCCATAGCGAGCGACCATTGTACTGGCCCAAGAAGTCATCCCAAACCTGAAGATCAGCTCGGTGCTCCTCCTTGAGCCGCACAAAATGATGCGGCGCACGCACTCCCGCCGTTGCCGCCGCCAACCTCCTACCAAACACCCTCCCCATCGGCATAATCCGGCAGGCGAAATTCAACTTCCCCAGCAGCGACTGAAGCTCCCTCAGCGCCATTTTCTTCATTCTACAAGCCCGTCGAACCTCCAGCCTCAACGCACCCAACTTATCCGCCGGGAGACGACACTCCATTGCCACCGAGTCTATTTCGATGCCCAAAAACAAATCGTCGCTACCGGGCCCTCCGTTTTTTCCGGCGCCAAAGGAATCCCAAACTCCCTCGCCACCTTCTGTAGAGCATGAAGCAAATTACCGCAAACCGGCGAACCCCCCGGGCCAACGCACAAAAAATCATCCAAGTAATGGATCAACGAATCGACCCCGGATACTCCCCTCGTTACCCACTCCACGAAGCTACTAAACGCCTCGAAGTATGCACAAGAAAGGGAACACCCCATCGGAAGGCACCGATCCACGTAAAAAGCCCCATTCCAAAAACAACCCAACAGCCGTTGGCTTTCTGGATGGACCGGCAACAACCTGAACGCCGCCTCGATGTCAGTTTTTGCCAGCAGCGCCCCAGGACCCGCAGCCCGCACTAACCCCACCGCCTTATCGAATGAGGTATAAACTACGGAGCACAACTCGTGATCAATCCCGTCATTTACCGACGAACCCTTGGGATACGATAAATGTTGAATCAAACGAAATTTTCCGGGCTCGCGTTTAGGGACAATACCCAAAGGGGACACAACTAAATCTTTTACCGGCGACTCAACAAACGGCCCCGACATGCGGCCCAACGAAACTTCTTTTAACAACTTTTCCGACACGACTTTTGCATGCAAGTAAGCCGATTTTAAATTCCTCCGCGTAACCGGAACCTCATAAGGAGGCGGAGGAATAACAAAACCAACACAAAACCCTTCATAAAGCAACTTAGCCGCCGCCCTATCCGGATACTCATTTAGATAAGGGGCCATCTTTTCCACCCTCACCGGCGACACCCCCTTGACCAGCCGCGTGCTGGTTACCTGACCTCTTTTTTCGCAGACATTTTTCCGCCCCGTGTGATGCACCATTACACTCGGAACACACGTGCTTGAACTTGCACGTGGCCCCGAACTTGCACTGACCTTCATTAAATTGCCAGCAAAACCCCGCCTTTCCCCCGCCGCTTTGTCCAACCTGACTAGACTGGCCTCCCTGGCCGGCGCTCCCGGGAAAGGACTGCCTAACCGGGGCCGTAACCCGTAACCAGAGAGCAATATCCTTCTGGTCCCACCGAATCGCCGGCCGAACCGCCTTCCGCTGACGGAATTGCTCATCGTATCGCAGCCACGCTTGCCCCCCATACGCCCTATGAGCCTCCCCAATAGCATCAAAATAACAAAACAACGCCGAACAATTTTCCGGCGCCTTTTCCCCTATCACACTAGCCAATATGGCGAACGCCTGCGACCAATTAACGAACGTCTGCGGGATAAGCCTATACCGCCGCCGTTCCTCCTCGTCCTTTTTACTCTCATCCCGCTTGCTCTTATCCAAATTAAATTTAGCGAGCGGCAAGAGAGAAAAAATTTCAACATACTCGTCCTTCCAGATCCGCTCGCGCACCTCCTGCTTTAAATGCGCCCCCAACGGACCTTCAAAACAAACGTACACCTCCCCCCGAGCACGATCATCAATACGCACTCGATCGCCGTCCTTCTGCGCCTCGGTCTGTACCGACACCGCGACCGCCTCTCTAACCGCCGCCACCGGACGCGCCTGTAACGATCCCACGTCCCTGGGGCCTTCCCAAACTACCGCAGGGGACACTTCCGCTACTACCGGCGCCGCGGCCCTGTCCAGGCGCCCCACCAGCTCCCGTAAGCAACCCACTAAGTCTGCCAAACCCGCTCCGTCGCGTCCGCCCACGCCACTACCGGCCCCCGATGCAATGCTAGCAGCCCCCCCGCCGACACCTGACATAAAAATCGCTGGATAAGACAATGATGGAGTTATACACTCACCGGGCTGCACAGGCGCTGTGTTCCCGTCAGCCGGACCATCCTGACCTCGACGATACGCGTCCAGTTCACCTTCCTCCAATTCTTCTCTCGCCGACGACTGTCCATCCCAACGACATCTTCGGAACGGGGATGAGGACGCGCTGACCGATGGGCCGGCAACCTGCCGCCTGACCGCCGGGACCCAGACTTCCGACCGGACCTGTTGCCTCGACGTCGCCGCAGATCTAGGCGTCCGTCTAGACGATCCTGACGAAGCCTGCCCCCTGGCCGGAACATCACCATGCGGGGCGGCCGTACCTTGTACTCCACATCTTCCATCTGATGGGGGAGGGGTGACAGGGAGCCCAGCCTGCGACTCCCTGCTTACCGCCGGACCCCGTCGCGGCCTGGGATTCCTGCCAGGACGCAGGGCCTGGGAAGGGGCGGTCCTCCCAGCTGCCTGGCCTGCAGCGTCCGGGATCGGGCTCCCCCTGCGACGCCGTGTCCGCGGGACTGCCTCCGGGCTGAGGCGCTCTGGAGGTCGGGACCGCCGAGAGGGACGGGTCGACCCGGCCTGTGTCGCCGTCACCCCTGGCAACGCTCTCTGCCCGCCCAGCGCAGGAGCGGTTGTTGCCGACTCCCCCCCCGCCGCCATAGCCATGCTCGTGAGGGGGCCGGGGGAGGGGAGCCTGTCCTTTGCAACAGACCCCGAACGCCGTGCCCGACGTGGCGAAACGGCGTCCGGGATCCTCGTTATGGCAACCACGGTCTCCTCTAGCCATCCGGGACCGTGGTGCACAGCAGCGGCACGCAGCCGCTCCAACATTAAGGCCTCTGCCATCACTAAAAGCACGGGCAACGGGGGAGCTTACTGTTCTTGTGTTACTCCTCCCGCTGCTTCCGGCTCAATGCCGAGAAACAGCGGGAAGCGCAGAACAGCCCCCCCCGTCCCCCTTAACTCCTCCCCGTCCCTCCTCCAGCTCCTACCAACTCTCCCTCACCTAAGTAACCCTTTCCCTACCAGGACGGTCATGTCGGCCTCCCTTAATCCCTGCGGGCTGCGTCCAGCCTCTTCTTAACTTTACATTTATCCACATTGAATCTCATTTGCTAAGTGGATGCCCAAACACTCAGTGAGTCCAAGTCGGCTTGTAATTTATGAACATCTTCAATAGACTGAACTATACTACATAGCTTGATGTCATCTGCAAAAATAGAAACAGTTCTATTAATCATATTTTCTATTGTATATAGTTAAACAAGTTAAATAATAGCGGACCAGCACTGAACTTTGAGGTACACCGGGGACCATTCAGATTAGGAATCATTTACCATAACCTTCTGGAACCTTCGGGAACACTGACAAGAATAAGACATTACAATAAATTACTATTGTAATATATTATAGAAGCGGTTGCAGAAGTGTACAGTATGTATGCCCCATTGCAGGGGCCCGTTTTTTCCTACCAAAAGAATGTCGCGGCAGTTGCCGGGCCCCCCTTTCAATTAGGTTTGGCCGGGCCCCTCACACCAGTACCCCTACCCCCCTGATGGCGGCCCTGCCAGTGGGCATTCCCTGGGTCCCTTTCCCAATACTATGGGTGTCCCAGGCCAGCAGTTTCCGTCGTGGGTGGTATTATTCAGTAACTGTATTCAAGTTTTATTCACTCATGGTATGGCGGTATTAATTTATCATGGTATGACAGTATTACATTTAGTGTTTTTTGTTTTTTTTTGTAAAGTGTAAATTGATGCACCATAGCATTAATTTCTTCCGTAGCAATGAAGAGGATTATTAGTTCTTGCACATTGATTTTATTTAGTCTCTATATGACTATAATTTAGTGGTATGCCATATGTGTTGATAATTGGATAAATTATGCAGGAGTGGGGCTATAGTGGGACCTATACCGGTGGGGAAACAAAATTGCGCTATGTTCTATGCCACAGCAAAGCAACCTATCCTGCACTGCACCCCCAATTATATCAGGAGCCCTAACAACACCCCTGTTGGGGGAAGCTAAATGCTGGTGATACTGTACTTGATTATTGACCAATGATAGTCCCAATGGCCTAATTTTTAGAGGATCTCTAGTCTTTACTTCATATGCAGATGTCCCTCAGGATGCTATATTGAAATACTATGGTTTTATTAAAAAAAAAAAAAAAAAACTAATCTAATTTTTCACTCCGGCACTGCATAACGAATAACATACAGAGAGGAAGGAGAGAACAGGCACTATTCATTTCTATGAAGCATAGGCGACTCCGTGACAAGTTATTATAGCTACTAAAAATGGCTGCTTTAAAATTGATGTGCAGCTTAAATTTTTTTTTTAGATATGTATCTTAGTATCTGGAGAGGTTCAAGTTGCACAATGTTGTTGCCGGTTTTATTTATAGTTTTTTTTTGTGTTTTTTTACAAGACCTGCTTTCTCTGACGTGTCTACTTGTGGAGCTGCAAGTTGAGAGTTCAATGGCTGTTCACTGTGAAGAATGCCCCTTCTCTCTACTCATCCCACCTCTAAATTCTCGAGTCTGTGTGCCTGTGTTTCCTCCACCCTCCCTCTCTCACACTAATATGCCTGTATAAGCAGTGATTACTGGCAGAAAATACAGCTCATTGTCTTCTCAGGGATATATAACAGTCCATGTGTGAATAATACTGACCTGCAGATCCATCTACATGAGGAGGTAGTGAGCAAGAGTCAGAGGGGGTTATACACCACTGCAGGATCAGTCTATACACAAGATTTGCTTGTATACTGTCTCCATGAAGACATATAGGTCTGCACCGGAGCTGTATACACAAAACGACAGGATATTGTTAATAAACTATTCGCAAAAGTTGCTTCATTTTCTTCTTTTAGATACGTTGGAGCAAAGAACAAATAATAGATACTTTTTGGTATCAAATACAAAAGGAAGAAAGGATCAATGGATCAATGCCAAACTCATTTTTAGCTCTAAATCGCCAGCCAGTGGCAATTGTTTTATAAAAGTCATTTTTCATTTATAATACGGCACTTAAATAAATTGTGGCTTGTCATAAAACCCTGTCCAGGAAGCACCGGTGTGCAGGGATCAGTGGGGGTCCCAGAAGTCGGACCCACCGCAATCTTAATATTAGGGCATATCCTAGCTTTATGCCATAACATTTTGTTATGCGAATAACCACTTTTAATTGCTCAATGATGTCATTTTAGCTAAAGCTTTTCGTAGAATAAATAAAAGAAAAGGTTTCAGTCTATAGAGAATGAATTCATATTAGTGATATTTTGCAGTATTACAGACTCTGTCGTAGAAAGATTTTCTTTGATCTTTCTTAGAACAAAAAATCGTAATGAGCCATAACTTCATTGCAATCTGAACGTCTAATAATTGGTGTGACCGATGCAGTGAAACCTATAGAATTAATGATTCCAGATTTAAAGAGTTTGTCTAGGATGAAAAAAAGGGTCTCCTCCCAACCCCCCCTAGAAACAGTGCCACTCTTGTCTATGGACTGGGTCTGGCACATACTGCAGAGTAGCATATCATAGGGCATTGCAGTTATTATATCACAGAAAAGTGAGTGGGGTTAGGCTGTTAGGTCAATTGTTACTTCTCGTCGTGACCCTATGGATAGCCCTTCTACAGAACGTAATGTCTTCTGTTTGGATCTCTAAGTTTCTTGATGAAGATAATGATCTCATTCATGATTTCTATTATTGTGTCCATCTTACTGCTTCTTCCTTTAAAAAAAACAACTCATCCAAGTATAAATGTCTTCTTCAATGAGTCTCTGTGATTGTGGCTTCTCATAAGTGTTAAGAAACATTGATTCAGTCTGTCTATTTCTTCTTCAAGTAGAATTTTACATTTTATTTGGTCCAAAATCTACTTTTGTTTGTTTTCCGTATTCACCGTCTTCTGAAACATCTCCCCAAAACCAGTGTTCAAAGAAAGTAATGGCTCCAAGTGGATATGGCCCCGAAGGCATCAGTCATAGCGGGCCTCCTATGAGCCTAAAGCATGTTTACTCAGATCACTATGGACCCCCAAACCCAATGGGTTCTGGCTACTGCTGTTGTTGAACGTTTCAATGTTTTTCCTATTATAAGAAAGACTATTCTATGTTTTAGTTTTCTACAGATACATCATTACATTTAAATTTCTATGTGTGCTCTACCAAGTGCCGGTTCGTCATACAGTATATCTTGACTTGATCCTTTGTAAATCATCATTACATCATTATGTCTGTGTTCATCAAAATACGTTTCCATTTTTAGAAAGGATAAAAAAGGTGAATAAAGCTAGCAATAGAATAGTTCCGTACTGTGCCTAAATAATACCATCATACAGTGCTGAGCAGTACTATACAGTGCCCATGTAATACTGTAGTATAGTGGTTTACATATAGTGCCCAAATACTAGTGCAGACAAAAGAATAATGGAGAAGGGGTTTCGGGCTACAGTATGTACTGTATATAATGTACCCACCCAGGGCCACATAGTGTCCATGTTTTGATTTACGGCAAAAAATAAGTGCAAGGTTACTGTATAGCGAGTTTAATTTAATAAAAATGTCTATAATGTTTGGTGCAACTTTGTAAATCCTTTTTATTAAAAATAATTTTTAGTTTTTGAGATACAGCTGCTTTGGCGGCACTGACGATTTCAATGACAGCGGGTATATAGATCACATCTATATTATGAACATAGATGTGATAGGTAACAGCTCGATCCTTTGTGTCAGAGATGCCGGACCAGCTGACACTGAACCCGTCAGTGTCGCTGACCTGACGGATTCAGGTCTCAGCAATAGATATAGCTGCTCTGTATACAGGACACAAAGCAGCTGTATCTAGAAAAGTTAATATAATTTTAAAAAAGCATTTAGAAAGTTGCACCAAACATACTGATAGAAATTTTTATTTAAAAAAACAAAACTATTTTAAACCCCTTTAAGCTCATCAGTGCCCTCACAACGCAATCGTGGGGTGCCAATGGTTGTCATGGCAGCCCAGTAACCTAATGAAGTCCCCTAGGACTGCCTTCTCTCTAACTCAGTTAAGCCCTGCCTGTGGCAGCCTATTGTTGCGTCCGTAAAAGTCTGAATTATTACAATATAGCGTCATTTAAAGAGCACTGTGAACGTGGTAAAAAAATGTAAAACTCCAAAATCGCTGTTTTATGGTCAACTTAGTTCTAAAAATTTTTTTTTTAAAAAAGTGTTAAAATAGTTGTATGTACCAAAAAATGGTACCAATAAAAACTACAGCTCATCCTACAAAAAAAAATAAGCCCTCTTACCGCTCGATCCACAGAAAAATAAAAAAGTCATGGCTCTCAGAATGTGGTGAAACAAAACTATTTTTTTTTTAACAAAAAGTTTTGTTTTTTAGTAATTAGTAAAATACAAAAAAAAATATACATTTGGTATCACCGTAATCGTATTGAGCGTCAAAATAAATTTAAGTTGTCGTATTTACGATGAAAGTCGTAAAAACGAAACCCAAAAAACTGAGGAATGGAGGAATCACAGTTTTTTCCCATTTCAGCCCGCAAAGAATGTTTTTTTCCGTTTCCCAGTACATTATATGGTACTTTACATGCTACCAATAGAAACTTCAACTCCTCCCGCAAACAATAAGCCCTCAGACCACTCTATTGATGGAAAAATAAAAAAAAGTTATGGCTCTTGGAAGGCGGGGAGTGAAAAACTAAAATCAAAATAAAAAAATGGCTCAGTCTTTAATGGGTTAAAAGTGTACATAGCCTTTAATGCTCAAATACCAGTTCTATATAGTGGCCAAATAATGCCACCCTACAGGGCATATTATAATGTTGCAGTCAGGGCGCGCCTTAGGGGTGTCCGACCTGTGCGAGTGAACAGGGTGCTGCACGCTCCCAGCACCTAGGGGGCGCCACTGGGCTCTGCCTCTGCTCTGTCCTCTGCTCCTCGTTACACACACGGAGGAAACAAGAGCCGAGGAGGAAGCTCCGCCCACAGCCCGTCCTGCAAGAAGCCTGTCAGCAAGGAGAGATGGTAAGTGTCTATGTGTGCCTATGTATCTCTGTGTTTGTGTGTGTGTGTGTGTGTGTATATATATATATATATATATATATATATATATATATATATATATATATATATATATCTCTCTGTTACATCATCTGTAGAGTTATCACTGTGTTATCTGTGGTGTTACATAGGACTGCAGGTAACATTTAATACATTATCTCTACTCAGAAAGTTATCACTGTGTGTTATCTGTGGTGTTACATAGGACTGCAGGTAACATTTACTACATTATTTCAACACACAGTGATAACTCTGAGTAATCTGTGGTGTTACATAGGACTGCAAGTAACATTTACTACATTATCTCTACTTAGAGCGTTATCACTGTGTGTTATCTGTGGTGTTACATAGGACTGCAGGTAACATCTACTACATTATCTGCACTGTGTATATATGGATCTGTGTGTGAATGTGTCTTTGTGCTTGTATATATGTGCCTTTTATGTATTTGTATATGTTCCAGTCTGTGTATTTATGTGTGTGTGTGTGTGTGTGTGTGTGTGTGTGTGTGTGTGTGTGTGTGTGTGTGTGTGTGTGTGTGTGTGTGTGTGTGTGTGTGTCTATATACAGTATGTGTCTGTATGTCTATATATTTAAATTTATGTATGTATATATTCCAGAATGTGTGTATATATATTTGCCTGTTTATCTAAATTTGTCCCTCTATGTTTGTCCAGTATGTGCGTGTCTATATATGTGGTGAATTTTTGGTTTGTGAAGGGCAGCAATAGAGAGTCCCGCACAGGGCACCATCCAACCTATGGACGGCCCTGGTTACAGTTACATTTTTGCAGCAGGAAAAAGGTGATGGGCTATGGAGCATAACCATGTAGTATGTACAGTGAAGGAAATAAGTATTTGATCCCTTGCTGATTTTGTAAGTTTGCCCACTATCAAAGACATGAACAGTCTCGAATTTTTAGGCTAGGTTAATTTTACCAGTGAGAAATAGATTATATAAAAAAAAAAAACAGAAAATCACATTGTCAAATTTATATATATTTATTTGCATTGTGCACAGAGAAATAAGTATTTGATCCCTTTGGCAAACAAGACTTAATACTTGGTGGCAAAATCCTTGTGGGCAAGCACAGCAGTCAGACGTTTTTTGTAGTTGATGATGAGGTTTGTACACATGTTAGATGGAATTTTGGCCCACTCCTCTTTGCAGATCATCTGTAAATCATTAAGATTTCGAGGCTGTCACTTGGCAACTCGGATCTTCAGCTCCCTCCATAAGTTTTCGATGGGATTAAGGTCTGGAGACTGGCTAGGCCACTCCATGACCTTAATGTGCCTCTTTTTGAGCCACTCCTTTGTTGCCTTGGCTGTATGTTTCGGGTCATTGTCGTGCTGGAAGACCCAGCCACGAGCCATTTTTAATGTCCTGGTGGAGGGAAGGAGGTTGTCACTCGGTACATGGCTCCATCCATTCCCCCATTGAAGCGGTGAAGTAGTCCTGTGCCCTTAGCAGAGAAACACCCCCAAAACATAATGTTTCCACCTCCATGCTTGACAGTGGGGACGGTGTTCTTTGGGTCATAGGCAGCATTTATCTTCCTCCAAACACGACGAGTTGAGTTAATGGCAATAACTTTTAATACTTTTGCACAATAATTATTTTTTTTCGACTTTGGGCACTTTATTTACGTGACTTTTTTTGGTTTGTTTAGCCCCATTAAGGGACTTGAACATCATACAGCAGCAATAGAGTATTAAATCAAATGAATGGATACCATGTATTATATGGCTGGATTTGCCAAAGCGAGAGCTGTTAATACTAATAATAGGGCATATGGGCAGTATTAGTGAGACAACACCTTTAAGCATCCTCTTGCCTGCAGTAACATACCACACCGAGGAGGAAATGGAATGGACTATATGCAATAGTAACTCTTCTGCTAGCAGTTTTCTGAACTTATATAGAAAGTCTATTGGCCCGTACACCTTTACATCGGCTTTCCGAGAAAAGCCAATCAGATACGAAGCAGCTCAGTGCTCACCCGAGCGCTTCTGCCGCTTCGTTCTAGTGATCGGTGGGGGTCTCAGTCTATGACACGTCAGAAGTTTTCTCAAAGTTTAGTTACCTTTTAAAGAGTAACTATCACTAGCAATACCTTATGTTTTAATTAAAAAATGAGTACCCGAAAAAATATTTCTAAATATAAGTTATTACAAAGAAAAATTAAATTAAATAAACGTGGCAATGTGCCCAATTTATGTGCCCAATATGCAAGCGACCAACTGACCCAATTTTTCCTCACAGGAGTCGGGTCCCAACTTTCTGGCAGTGAGATTCCAGCATGCCCAGGAATAACTGTTGTATTAATGCTGTGGACAGGTCTCTTTTATGGGAACACACTGGGCATGCCAGGATTCCCATACCAAGTAGTCCAGACCTCACTGCGGATTCGGGTCAAATCATACTGGGCGTGCCACTAATACACAGGGGTTTTTTTGTTGTTGTTTTTAATGACATATGTTTTGGGGGGTGGGATAGTGACTTTTTGTATTAAAACGGTATTACTGGTGATTGATAGGATTTAAGTCAATCGGTTGAAATACGGAATAGGTGAAGCGTAAACTTGAAATCAAAGCAACGGGATTGGGCGCATTCGGTAGCTGTTATACTTTACTTAACACTTAGAAATTATTGTTATTAAACATGTTTCCAGCCTTAGGAATATTCATTACATCAAAGGGCAAATCATTTAGTGCCCTGTCTGCATCCGAAAGCTTTTAATGCTGCAGCGGTCACATGGGATGAAACGTCATGACAGGAGGCGGGGCTGCGCTAAGAATAGAGGATCGCGTCACCAGGACTACGGCCGGGGTAAGTCTAAACTTTTTTATAAATTTAAAAAAGTGCCTTTTTTTTTTTTCTCATTTGTGATTTTTGTGGCAGAACCGCAGCATTTCCGCAACAGAGGAGCGGCGATTCAACAGAATACATTGACATGCTGCGGCTTAAAAAGCCACACTGCAGGTCCATTTTTTTTGCAGCGTGTGGATGAGATTTGTTCAAATCTCATCCACTCTGCTGCGACTGTGATACGCTGCGGATTTTCCACAATAAAATGTGCTGCATAAAATCCGCAGTGTTCATGCCTAGTGTGTTCCTACCCTAAGGCCGGATTTACACGAGCATCTGCTTTTTGCGCGCGCAAAAACGCGGCGTTTTGCGCATGCAAAAGCTTTATAACAGCTCCGTGTGTCAGCAGCGTATGATGCGCGGCTGCGTGATTTTCGCGCAGCCGCCATCATTATGACACTCTGTTTGTATGTTTGTAGCACGTGGTGCTTTTCTGTTTTCATTCATAGTTTATACGGCTGCGGAAGTGCTGGGCGTGATTTTCACGCACCCATTGACTTCAATGGGTGCGTGATGCTCGAACAATGCACAAATATAGGACATGTCGTGAGTTTTACGCAGCGGACACACGGACACACGCTGCGTGAAAATCACTGACAGTCTGCACGGCCCCATAGAGTAACATAGGTCCGTGCGAGGCGCGTGAAAATCACGCACGTTGCACGGACGTATTACACGTTTGTCTGAATAAGCCCTAACAATAAGGCCCAGTTCACAGAGTTTTTGGGCCTTGATATTGACTCGGACACTGCGTCAGAATCAGCACCAAACAACTTCCAAAACCGCCTCCCATTGATTTAATCTGAAATCAATGGGAGCCAGTCGCGGAAAAAACAAAAAGCAGCACGTCCTTTCTTGCCGCGGTTCTGCCTCTGACCTGCCATCGAAATCAATGGGAGGCAGAAAATGCATTTTTCGCTGCGTTTTCTGTCTGCTGTCCTCAATCGCCGCGGGCAAAAAACGCAGCAAAAAAACACGGCAAGATAGTGTGGGCAGGTCAAAATCTGCCTCAAAATTCGGTGCGCGGTTCCAGGCGGTCGCCGGTGCGCATGCGCGGGAGTTTGCGGGTGCGCGCGATCGGTCGCACGGGCGGCGGTATTTGACGGCCCCCATGACGACCCCCATGCTACCCAGGGCCGCTATCAGGGGGGGTATTAGGGGTACTGATGTGAGAGGCCCGGCCAAACCTAATTGAAAGGGGGGCCCGCAGCTCATGACATTCTTTTGGTGAAAAAAACGGGCCCCATTCCATTGTTTTTTTTCTACCAAAGGCAAGTCGCGGCAGTTTGCCGGGCCCCCCTTTCAATTAGGTTTGGCCGGGCCTCTCACATCAGTACCCCTAATACCCCCCCTGATGGCGGCCCTGGGTACCATGATATAGTGCTGGACGGAGTACCGTTAACAGGCGGTGCCACGGTAGGGGGGCCCAGAAAATTTAGCTGTAGGGGGCCCTGAAATTCCTGATGGCGGCCCTGCCCACTGGTGCATGGGCCTAACAACACCACTGTCCTCTAACAAAGGGGTAGCAGTAGCAAGAGTTGGGATTGCAGGATTTTTACATTTTCTAAAATTTGACAACTCTACACCTTTTCCCTATGGTTCACGGCAGTCTCTGCTCTTAAAGAAGGCGTAAACCGAAAGTGTATATAGAGTCCATTTTATTTACAGTTGAACGCAAGCATTGCTGTCTGTAAGCAAACATGACCACTAGATTTTTAAGCATATTTGGGGAGGCTGTAATCCATAAATGCATTTTCCACTTTAAAGACATGCGTACATCTTAACATATGAGTAATACAGCAAGCAAATGATGCATTAATGAAATTGCCACATCCATATCCTAGATGTACAATTCAGCAAATGCTTATTCTGTAAATGGAGCTTAATGTAGCATTGTCTAACAGTACTTATGGTGATGAACCCTAAATAGATTATGTTAACATCGTCACAGGCAGTGATCACCGCTAAATACAACAACTGCAATGTATAGAAAGTAAATCAGATGTGGAACATTGCATCTGGGAAAGCAACATGGAAAATGCATTAAATATGTCAATTACATACGTTTACACTTTGGGGTAAGATTTATAAACCCCTCTACCCACCTTGAAAAAAATTGTTCAGTCAATAGGAAACATCATGAAAAAGTGATTTTGTCCAACACATCATTCCTGGACTTTAATGAAAAAAAATATATATTGAAAGCTTTTAGCTTCTGCTAATAATCCGTAGAAGGCCATCCTACTATCATTTACGATTTTTGACCTCTCCCCGGACCGTGCGACACAGGTATCATTGAATTAATGCACTGGGCCATACATCTAAAGATGCGGGAATGAGCTCTTGTTCCCTACGCCATCAGTAGCAGCTGTCGCCTGTCCGATATATACTCTGATCATGGCCATTTACCCCTTAGATACCACGGTCAATAACTATTGCAGTAGTAGTCACATAGTACGGTTGAAAAAAGACAAGTCCATTGAGTTCAACCAGAGGAAGGGAGATGATGCAGATGAAGAGAAGGGGAAGGGATAAATCTTAAAGGGGTTGTCCACTACCGGACAACTGTTGACCTATACACCGGATAGGTTATCATTATATCACTGGGCACTAGATGTTATTGCACAGTATGCAATATACGGACCCGGAAGCAGATGGTGGATAGGTCATCAGTTGTCGGGTCGTGGCAACCCCTTTAACGTCTCTCCTGAAGACCAAATAAATGTTATTTTAATCTTTACTCAGAACTAAGATTTGTCATGTCCCTTATCAGTTTTGTTGCTCTTCATTGCAACTTTTCCAACTCTAGGGCCACCTTTATGAATTGGAGCCCAGAACTAAATTGCATATTCCAGATGTAGTCACACTAAATCTTTGCAATGTGGTAATATTATGTCCCTGTTCTATGAGTCCATGCCTAATTTTAATACACAACAGAATTCTACATGCTTTAGTTGCAGCTGATTGACATTGCATGTTGTTATTTAGTTTATGATCTACAAGTACACCCATCCTCCTCTACAGGTGACTCTCCCAGTTTACCTCCCTCTAGGACATATGACGCATACAGATTATTAGTACTCAGATGCATAACTTTACATTTATCCACATTGAATCTCATTTGCTAAGTGGATGCCCAAACACTCAGTGAGTCCAAGTCGGCTTGTAATTTATGAACATCTTCAATAGACTGAACTATACTACATAGCTTGATGTCATCTGCAAAAATAGAAATAGTGCTATTAATCATATTTTCTATTGTATATAGTTAAACAAGTTAAATAATAGCGGACCAACCCTGAACTTTGAGGTACACCGGGGACCATTCAGATTAGGAATCATTTACCATAACCTTCTGGAACCTTCTGGAACACTGACAAGAATAAGACATTACAATAAATTACTATTGTAATATATTATAGAAGCGGTTGCAGAAGGGTACAGTATGTTCAAGTCCCTTAATGGGGCTAAACAAACCAAAAAAAATCACGTAAATAAAGTGCCCAAAGTCGAAAAATAAAAATTATTGTGCAAAAGTATTAAAAAATGTAAAAAAAAATTAAAATAAAAAGTTATGGCTCTAGGAATGCGGTTATGTGAAAAAGAAAAAACACTCTGCGTCCTGAAGGGGCTAAAAAATTGGCCATATCTTTAAGGGTTGAAGTATATGTATTAAAAAAAAAATTCTGTTAATTATAGACCCAACATATTCTGAAAGAATAAAATAGGGCCAGAACATTCTGTGTACACATGAGAAAAAAGGTACAACAAAAAAAACTAACAAAAAGAAGGACTAAGATAGGCTCTGTTCACATTTGCATTGTGGCTTCTGTTTATAACTGAAGCCACAACACTTTGCCAGATCCGTTGTACGACCGATGCCACCAGTGCTCATTGAATTTCAATTTTGACCTACGTTTTGAAAGAACGAATAGCGCTGCATCGCTATTCTTATTGTCAAATTTGCCAGGGCCGCAGTCTGAACATAGCCATACTGGGCCAGATACCAGTGCCAGTGTATGTCATTAGAAAAATGATGGAAAAATACACCACCATTATAACATGATGGTAGAAGCGGGCCCCTGTGCAGGAAAGTATTTTGGCCAATGCAGTCCAGAAACTGATTTTACAAGAGTGTGATGATCACCATAGAGCGCCTCCCTATTGGTTCTCTGGTATATCACAACACAATGATTAACACAGTCCCTGACTTGCAATCAAGTAGAAACTAGAAACTGCAATTTTTTATGGTGGTGGCCCCCCTTGCCTGTAGGGCCATCTGCACAGACTGTACACATGACATGTTTGCTCTTGAACTGGAGATATACAGTGGAGGAAATAAGTATTTGATCCCTTGCTGATTTTGTAAGTTTGCCCACTGTCAAAGTCATGAACAGTCTAGAATTTTTAGGCTAGGTTAATTTTACCAGTGAGAGATAGATTATATTAAAAAAAAATAAGAAAATCACATTGTCAAAATTCTATATATTTATTTGCATTGTGCACAGAGAAATAAGTATTTGATCCCCTACCAACCATTAAGAGTTCAGCCTCCTCCAGACCAGTTACACGCTCCAAATCAACTTGGTGCCTGCATTAAAGACAGCTGTCTTACATGGTCACCTGTATAAAAGACTCCTGTCCACAGACTCCATTAATCAGTCTGACTCTAACCTCTACAACATGGGCAAGACCAAAGAGCTTTCTAAGGATGTCAGGGACAAGATCATAGACCTGCACAAGGCTGGAATGGGCTACAAAACCATAAGTAAGACGCTGGGTGAGAAGGAGACAACTGTTGGTGCAATAGTAAGAAAATGGAAGACATACAAAATGACTGTCAATCGACATCGATCTGGGGCTCCATGCAAAATCTCACCTCGTGGGGTATCCTTGATCCTGAGGAAGGTGAGAGCTCAGCCGAAAACTACACGGGGGGAACTTGTTAATGATCACAAGGCAGCTGGGACCACAGTCACCAAGAAAACCATTGGTAACACATTACGCCGTAATGGATTAAAATCCTGCAGTGCCCGCAAGGTCCCCCTGCTCAAGAAGGCACATGTACAGGCCCGTCTGAAGTTTGCAAATGAACATCTGGATGATTCTGAGAGTGATTGGGAGAAGGTGCTGTGGTCAGATGAGACTAAAATTGAGCTCTTTGGCATTAACTCAACTCTGCGTTTTTGGAGGAAGAGAAATGCTGCCTATGACCCAAACAACACCGTCCCCACTGTCAAGCATGGAGGTGGAAACATTATGTTTTGGGGGTGTTTCTCTGCTAAGGGCACAGGACTACTTCACCGTATCAATGGGAGAATGGATGGAGCCATGTACCGTCAAATCCTGAGTGACAACCTCCTTCCCTCCACCAGGACATTAAAAATGGCTCGTGGATGGGTCTTCCAGCACGACAATTACCCGAAACATACAGCCAAGGCAACAAAGCAGTGGCTCAAAAAGAAGCACATTAAGGTCATGGAGTGGCCTAGCCAGTCTCCAGACCTTAATCCCATCGAAAACTTATGGAGGGAGCTGAAGATCCGAGTTGCCAAGCGACAGCCTCGAAATCTTAATGATTTACAGATGATCTGCAAAGAGGAGTGGGCCAAAATTCCATCTAACATGTGTGCAAACCTCATCATCAACTACTAAAAATGTCTGACTGCTGTGCTTGCCAACAAGGGTTTTGCCACCAAGTATTAAGTCTTGTTTGCCAAAGGGATCAAATACTTATTTCTCTGTGCACAATGCAAATAAATATATATAATTTTGACAATGTTATTTTTTTTTATTTTTTTTATATAATCTATCTCTCACTGGTAAAATTAACCTAGCCTAAAAATTCTAGACTGTTCATGTCTTTGACAGTGGGCAAACTTACAAAATCAGCAAGGGATCAAATACTTATTTCCTTCACTGTACATATATTCTCTGTAGATGCTCTGTGCTTTCGTCCAAACAAACTGAAGGTGCCCCACCTAAAAAGGAGATGGACCACAACCCCATGTTTCTGCCCAATGGCCTCCATCAATGTTAATCTGAGTCTGTTGAATGCCCTCTATACAGTGGCATACGCAGGAGGGGTCTCCAGTTTCCCGGAATCCCCCCCTGTGAACAAGACCGGGAGGCCCTAATATACTATTGTATTGAATTGAATTTGCGTCCTTAAGATACAATTGACAGCACCGGCGAGCCAAGGAAGAGACCATGCCTGCATCGCTGAAGGACGGCGCCGGAACGAAGACAGGTAAGTGCTTGTTGAACTTGAGGCACTATATACATGGGCACGGTGTGTGCCATTATCTCAAAGTGTGGCAATATCTATAGGGGGCACTGTGCTAATAACTCCATGGGGCACTATTAAGAGGAAGCACTGTGGCACTATCTATAGGGCTCACTGTGGTACTAACTCCATGGGGTACTGTGTCACTATCTACAGGTGGCAGTGTGTGGCACTATCTACAGGGGACACTGAATTTGGCACTATCTTAGCTGGTTTTTACGCTACGGGTAGTGGTTAGCACATATCCACCAGCCTAGCACTTTATATTAAAGCTTGTAATATAAAAGGCTTGGCTGGTGAATACCAATACTCATAGCATAAAAACCAGAAGGTAGCAGGAACATGGCGAAAATAACTTGATTTAGAAAGTATACATTTCGAACCCCCCTCTAAAAATGTGCCCTCACTATAAGTGCCAGCATAAGGGCGGATTTACACGAGCGTGTGCGTTTTACGTGCGCAAAAAACGCAATGTTTTGCGCGCGCAAAAGACACTTAACAGCTCCATGTGTCATCACCATATGATGCGCGGCTGCGCCATCATTATGACACTCTGTTTGTATGTTTGTAAACAGAAAAGCACGTGGTGCTTTTCTGTTTTCATTCATACTTCTTATTGCTGTTGCACGAATCACGCGCGTTCCACGGAAGTGCTTCCGTGTGGTGCGCGTGATTTACACGCACCCATTGACTTCAATGGGTGCGTGATGCACGAGAAACGCAGAAATATAGGACATGTCGTGAGTTTTACGCAGCGGACACCCGCTGCGTAAAAATCACGGACTGTCTGCACGGCCCCATAGACTAATATAGGTCCGTGCGAGGCGCGTGAAAATCACGCGCATTGCACGGACGTATATCACGTTCGTGTAAATACGCCCTTAGAGCATACAAAAGCAAGCAGAGGGGGGCAGCATATGGGACCTGACAAAATGTTCCCAGCCCAGCGATCAGCTGATCAGCACAGTTCAGTTCTGGCTTCCAAAACCACCGGTGACAAGTTGTTCTCACCAGATTAGGGCAATCATACAGCAGCAATAGAGTATTAAATCAAATGAATGGATACCATGTATTATATGGCTGGATTTGCCAAAGCGAGAGCTGTTAATACTAATAATAGGGCATATGGGCAGTATTAGTGAGACAACCCCTTTAAGCATCCTCTTGCCTGCAGTAACATACCACACCGAGGAGGAAATGGAATGGACTATATGCAATAGTAACTCTTCTGCTAGCAGTTTTCTGAACTTATATAGAAAGTCTATTGGCCCGTACACCTTTACATCGGCTTTCCGAGAAAAGCCAATCAGATACGAAGCAGCTCAGTGCTCACCCGAGCGCTTCTGCCGCTTCGTTCTAGTGATCGGTGGGGGTCTCAGTCTCGGACCCCGACCGATCAAAACTTCTGACATGTCACTATGACACGTCAGAAGTTTTCTCAAAGTTTAGTTACCTTTTAAAGAGTAACTATCACTAGCAATACCCTATGTTTTAATTAAAAAATGAGTACCCGAAAAAATATAAGTTATTACAAAGAAACATTAAATTAAATAAACGTGGCAATGTGCCCAATTTATGTGCCCAATATGCAAGTGACCAACTAACCTAATTTTTCCTCACAGGAGTCGGGTCCCAACTTTCTGGCAGTGAGATTCCAGCATGCCCAGGAATAACTGTTGTATTAATGCTGTGGACAGGTCTCTTTTATGGGAACACACTGGGCATGCCAGGATTCCCATACCAAGTAGTCCAGACCTCACTGCGGATTCGGGTCAAAGCATACTGGGCGTGCCACTAATACACAGGGGTTTTTTTGTTGCTGTTTTTAATGACATATGTTTTGGGGGGTGGGATAGTGACTTTTTGTATTAAAACTGTATTACTGGTGATTGATAGGATTTAAGTCAATCGGTTGATATACGGAATAGGTGAAGCGTAAACTTGTAATCAAAGCAACGGGATTGGGCGCATCCGGTAGCTGTTATACTTTACTTAACACTTAGAAATTATTGTTATTAAACATGTTTCCAGCCTTAGGAATATTCATTACATCAAAGGGCAAATCATTTAGTGCCCTGTCTGCATCCGAAAGCTTTTAAAGCATGCATTCATCAAAGTAATTGTACTGCTAGCAAATCTAATTAACATGCCAGAAAATATGGTGCGGAAAGAGGACTGGAGATCATATAACATGCTGTAGGAAGAGAGAGTAGGTGTCACACTAAACTGACCATAGACATAGGATAGCTGTTCTCCATACAAATTTTTGGTGATCTTCCTTAAAGGTGTTCTCCGCTGCTTGTTAGAAGGGTCCCATAATAATGAACTGAGTACAATAAGTCCCGCTGCTGAGCTCCCCAACGATCTAATGTAATCTGTGGGGAAAACTGGCAGTAAGTGTTCAACTTTCCTGCAGTGCCACCACAGGGCAATTTAAGTATTACATGGTGTCTATTCAAACCAGTGGGTTATCTTTGTAACGCAGGACAGCACAGGTCCGAAAGAGTGATAGTCACTCTTTGAAACCGCTCTCCACTCGGACCATGAGAAAAGGATCCTGAACAAAGGACCCCCCTCTATCACCTTAGAATTCCCTAATAGGGTATATGAAAATGGGTTTTCAAAACTGGACAGCCCCTTTAATTTCCCCAGTAACATGCTTTAATGGCTCAACTAAATGGACGTTATTTCTGTAAAAGGAGGTGGATAGGCACCTGCTAGACTGAGACGTACGCCTCCTATCATAATGGACACAAAGGATTAAATAATTCCTATTACAGCCAGGTAGTCCCTATAGACATGAAATTATGAGTCGATCCCATGAAAATCTCCGGTATTCACTGACAAATGCCTAATATGGCATCTGGTATAGTCTAATCCTGCAGATAACCTTCTTAATGTTAGTAAGAATTAGAGGACCAATGGAAGGGAATATGACTGCAAGATCAGACTACACAGATTTTGTTTGTTGTCTGTTACCACGGCAACATATAGGCCTGTATACGAGTTGGAAACAGAAAACAACATTTCAATTAAGAGAATTTGCTAAATTGTTTCATTTTTTTATTTTGGCTGCGTAGGTATACACAGCATTTAATGCTGAGTACAGATATGAGTAAAGATATTGTAGTACCGTACATTTATCAGCAGTCCTATGAGTCTACATTGTTATGTTAGAGTAAACTGCGCCAAATAACAAACTCAGCTCTACTACAACAGTTTATACTGTATACACCCTCCCCCATCCAAAAATAACCATCTGTCTGTGAGGAGACATACAGTAGTCTTCAGGGAGAAGATTGGAAACGGTCTGCACTTCCACCCTAGTTCTTCTTATCAGAAAATGGCCTACGTCTTGTCTGTTTTTCTACAGATCCCTCCCGAGCTTCCCGTCCGTCTCAGTCTTAAAAGACTAAAAATACTCCATTTGTCTTCTTTGATGTACAGGAAAAACGCTACGTGAATGTGTAAAGTCTGCGAGACAGCGGCAGGTTATTTGGATGCATTAAAATAGTAACGTACAAAATGGGTGGCGAGGATTGTTTGAGGTGCCGCCATGTATAAACATCCCATAAGGATCATTGTACCGCTACAAGTACTGTGTATTTATATATATATGTCGTTTCTATGCATTTTCTGCCATTAAGGCCGCACAGATGGAACTGCCTTCAGGGGCCTGGCTGAGAAAACAAAGGGTCAGCCAGGCACCACAGGGCTCATATCGTTTCATAAAATCAACAGGTCCTATAATGTTGTGGTCCTGTTTTTTTTTTAACCTAAGTAAATTAATGCACGCCGCGAGCAACAGCGCTCCTGTTGGCTCCTCCCACCCCCTCTTCTCCTTTCCTCGCAGGGACACGTAATGAGTCTGCGTGTGGGGAGGTGGAGATCTCCTTGAGGTGGGCCCCTGGTGGTCTTCCACCCCACCATGTCCCTGTCATGTTTTTGGGCACACTATAGTGGAATTATATGGCAATGTTATTTAGCCATTGTATGGCACTGTTATATGGGCACTGTACAGCGGTATTTTCTTGTGTAAGTAGGATATGGCAGTGTCATGTGAGAACTGGATATCACTGTTATGTTACAACTATATGGCAGCATTCATTTTGCACTGTATGGCACTATTATTAATCCATTGCTATTTAGGCACTGTATAATGGAAGAATTTGGGTAGTTATATGGGCATTGTACAAGGGTACTTGGGCACTTTATGGCTTTAACATTTGGGAATAGCGGCATAAATGAAGACATAACTTAAGCAGTTTCTGGTCCCTCCCAGGGACCAGTCTGAAGGGCCCCATATGAAAACAACAGCAATAATGTAACGAGAGGAAATAGATTTATTATAGCAGCGGTCTTTTTAGAAACGCAGCCTGCTCTGGGTATGGCGTAATTTATGGAGTTTTTTTCCGTTTGCTTCTGTAACGCATGTTATAATTGTAACAAAATAAAAAAACGCCACCAAAACAATTGTAAAAAACATTAGGAAAAACGCTTGAAATCGAGGGTGTTTTTTACAAGCATTGAAAAAATAAGTGTGTGAAGGAAGCCTTGGGCCTTGTTCACACAGTACAGATTTGCTGCAGATTTTGTCTGCATTTTGTAAGCCAAAACCAGAATTGGATCCAGGAGAGCAAACCTATAAGGCCTTCTTTTATATATTTCTTCTACTTAGGTTCCGTTCCTTGTTTTGGCTTAAAAAATACATGCAAAATCTGCCACAAATCTGCAGTGTGAACACGGCCTTAGAGAAAATGTAATAACTGAAATATTAATTGAGCTGTGAAACCCACATAATTAAAGTCCATCATTACTTCTATATTCTCAATTAGTGGATTTCAAGAAACATGAAACCTTTAGTCATTTAGACAAAATCTGGATGCCCACTTCCGGGCATTTGTACGTTGTGTACAAGTAATTTCTTCCATAAAAGCTTTTCTAATAAAAACAATGGATTTATACGGGCGTTTTCTTCATCTGAAACTTTGCAATTTGCTGGATTCCCAAGAAATCAACATAATCTGCTCCACGAGTGAAAGAAAAGGCCAAAGTGATGTTACAGTATATAATCATCATATTCCAGGTTATAAAGTATAACCCCATATTAAATGCCCTATTAGGGCTTTCTGAGTCAATAGGGCGGCCCAGGTGATTTTATTTTTACCCAAAAACACCACTCTTGTCTATGAAATGTTTCCGGTATTGCCCCAATCCCCATTCACTTTAATGGGGTGACCTGCAGTACCAGAAACAGCCCATGGACAAGAGTGGCACTGTTTCTGGGAGAAAAACAAACAAACACCTTTTTCCCCTTAATGACCAGGTCAGGTCATTTTTGTCTCTCTGCCTGTCAGCAGCCAGGACTGTTTTCATTTTTTATTGACGTGGCTGTATGGGGCCTTGAAATATGCTAAAAAAATTTTTTTTTTTTCTGCGCATTTTGAGTGTACAGATAAATTACTCTGTTATTTATGTCATTTCTTTTTGCGGTGTGAAAATAGAAAAAAGTGAATTTCGCCATTTTATTTTTTAGACTTTTCACACTAAACAATCTGTTAAATAATTCTTCAGGTTATTACGGTCGTGTAGATAAGTAATATGTGTAGGTTTTTTTGTTTTTATGTAATGTATGGGAAATAAAATATATTTTATACTAATTACTTTTTTTGTGGACGTTGTTTCTTTAATACTTTTTTTTGTTACTTTTGTTTTTAAGCCCATGAAGAGAGAACTTTTTAACAACTTTATTTTATACTTATAATGAATTTGCATACTCCTGTATTCTAGTACATTATACTGTGTCACTATGACAATGCTTGTGTGCCCTAAATGCAGGCTTAGGCCGAGTTCACACGTAGTGTAAATACTGCAGATTTTCCGCAACAAAATCTGCAACAAAAGGGCTTATTCAAACGAGCGAGTGTAAAATCGGACTTTACAAACAGATCCCTCATAGATTTGAGTCTATTGAGGGATCCGTGAAAACGGACAAAAATAGGACGTCCTATCTTTTCACAGGCCCGTCACACAGTCCGTTTAAACAACGGCCGTGTGAACAGCCCCAAAGAAATACATGCAGCGTCGTGAGAGCCGTTAAAAAACGTCCGTCACACGGACTATATATACGTTCGCCGGGAATAAGCCCTAATACAGTAGCAGCAGAGAACAAATCTCATCCACACGCTGCGTAAATAATAAGCGGAAAAAACGCTCAGAAATTGCCCTCCGGTGCGGTTTTTAATTGCAACTCAGAAAAAAAATATCTTCTATCTATCCAGAAATTACAAGATGCAGCAGTCACGTGGGATGAAAAGTCTTGGCTGAGTAAGGGTATGTTCACACGCTAAACAAAAAACGGCTGTAAAATACGGAGCTGTTTTCAAGGAAAAATAGCCTCAGATTTTCAGCCGTTTTTTAAGCATCGAGCGTTTATTTTTGGAGCTGTTTTTTTATTGACCAAATGAAAAACGGCTCCAAAAACGGCTCAGGAAGTGACATGCACTTATTTTTACGGGGCTTTTTTTTATGCGCCGTTTCTTCAAACAGCCGCTCAAAAAACCGCCCGACGGAATAAAACGCTGTTTTTCCCATTGAAATCAAAGGGCAGATTGTGGTGCGGTTTTTCAAACAGAATTTCCACTGCGGAAAGCATACATACCCCCTCCCTCTTCTCTGCGCATAGTCCGGCCCCCTACGAGAACGTTACAGGCCATGTGACCTCTGCAGTCTCTGATTGGCTGCAGCGATCACATAGGATGAAACAACACCCCGGAGGCCGGACTGCAGGAAGAAGGAGGGCGTTCTAGGTAAGTATGATTTTTTGTTTTCGTCCTGTGTTGCGATTTTTGTGGCGGAATCGACATGCTGTGAATTTAAATTCCGCACCGCAGGTCAATTTATTAACGTTTTCGCTGTGCTTTTTTTCCGCAGTGTGGGCATGAGATTTTCGAAATGTCACTCACTTTGCTGCTACAGTTAATACGTGGGAACCCGGCCTAAGGGTGTGTTTACACGCAGTGACCAAATACGTCTGAAAATACGGAGCTGTTTTCAGGCGAAAACAGCTCCTGATTTTTAGACGTTTTTGTAGCAACTCGCGTTTTTCGCGGCGTTTTTTACGGACGTTATTGGAGCTGTTTTTCAATGGAGTCAATGAAAAATGGCTCCAAAAACGGCCCAAGAAGTGACATGCACTTCTTTTTCGCGGGCATCTTTTTACACGCCCTATTTTGACAGCGACACGTAGAAATACACCTCGTGGGAACAGAACACCGTAAAACCCATTGCAAGCAATGGGCAGATGTTTGTAGGCGTAATGGAGCAGTTTTTTCAAGCGTAATTCGAGGCATAAAACGCCCGAATTACGTCTGAAAACACTGCGTGGGAACATACCCTTACACTTGCCCATTGAGGCTGGGTTCACACGCGCATGTTACGTCCATAATGGACGGAATGTATTTCGGCCGCAAGTCCCGGACTGAACACACTGCCGGACAACTGTCCCGTACTGTAATCATGTTTTCAGTACAGGACAGTAGTTCCACGGAGAGGCAGGGACTCCTAGCATCGTACATAACTATGATGCTAGGAGCCCGGCTCCCTGCACTGTGTTCGGTCTGGGACTTGCGGCCGAAATACGTCCGTCAATTACGGACGTAATTAGTGTGTGTGCACATACCCTAACTCCGGTAGATATTGTGACAGGGTGATACCTGAAATATCTAAGAGGACTTTCCAGAATGAGAAATCTGTGCCCGGCCCTACAGCAGTGGTGTGGAGTGAAGCCATCTCATAGCTCCTAGGCCGTTGTGGCCTCTATGGCGTAATGAATCATTAAGCGGCCGGCATCTTCCACCTTACCGACAATGTTTTGGACTTGATGGAAGGCTCAACATACGCGACTACTAGAAACATATAATCCCTTTGGAAAATTTAATATGGGTGATGATTGCTATTTAGTAGACAGAGGACCATAGAAGATATTACCTCATGAATGATCGCCCTTGCCACCATTTTTGGTATGAGGGTAAATGAATGTCGGTGTGGTCACATTATTGGTGTATCTATGACTAGCTGTAGTTCCATGGAGTATGGAGGAATACATCTCTTCCTGATGTATATTCACAGCAGAGCGGTCCAATACGTAGATGTATGGGGTCAGGGTTCACGTCCCACAGTCCCTTGGGGCCCATTCATTGCTGCAATTCCAGGTCTTACTCATCGCCAGAGCAGCACAAGCCTAAGAATGATTAGGATATTAGTACCGAATCTCGTAGTGCCCTCCAGGGAGAGTCTGGTGCTAGACATTACTTACTCTGATTGACTTGTTCTATCTCCTGCATCTAGAATTGATAAATGGTGACTGTTTCAAGGGCCAAACCTTTCCAGAGATCTCATAGTTGATTTTCCAGAGCACTGTATTCGAATGTCCACGTTGACTGTCTTGTCTTATCTCCATGTATGGTAGGGAAATATTTACACCCGATATACAGTACAGATGTAGTAGAGCTGACTTTGTCAGATAGTCGTATTATGATTACAATGCATAAATAATGTTGCCTTACAGAGTTAAAGGATGGACTCACTTCTGCTACATCACTGCTGTTGGTAGATCTATAGTACCTTTATTTATTTGCTTCACAAAATGACTGACAAGGGTAGAGTGCGCCATATAGTGATGTAGCACCATGTTAACGGAATTAATGCGGTGAATCAAGGATTAGAAAGCAGAACTTCTCTATCTCCATCAACAGCGCTACTCTAGTCTATGGGCTGTGCAAGTGAATGGGGATGAGTTGCAATACCAGTCACAGCCTATGGACAAGAGTGGCGCTGTTTATAGAAAAATAAAAAAGAAACCTTTTTCATTCATTCTAGACAACTCCTTAACTATAATGTAGTAGATTTACCTGCAATCTTAATAAATGGAAAAAAAAAGACAGATAATCAAATCATGATATCAAAATGAGTTGTGCAATTTGACACACTCAACTCTGCTACATCTGTAATTCATTTTTATTATAAACTCACTTCTCATACTGTGTATATTCCCAGTTAAGTGGCTTTGCTATCTAGTTTCCACTCTAGCCATGAAATACATCACTGAGATTCATACATTTGCCAGCTAATGTTTCCCTCCATACCGTACAGACCGCTATTGTTAGTGTAATGGTTGTAGCGTTCAACTAGACGGCAGCACGGACGTCGTATAAACATAGTCACAATGTAAGCTTATTACCTAGATCAAAAGGTCTTAAACCTATGACTCTCCAGTTATTGCGAAACTACAACTCCCAGCATGCCCTGAACGATTGAAGCTTTATGCTGGGAGTTGTAAATTTGTAAAAATTTTGATTTATTTTTTTTAAAGTAAATATGTGTCCCTTTTTCTGTGGTATGCCATATTTGTGTTTCAATTTGCGATTTTTCTCTCCTTCCGACACATTTTGAAAAGTGATGAGAAAAGTGGGTGGAGTTAAACTGGAGGGGGCGGGGCCATCAAGATTTCAACAGATTTATATATGGTTTTTAAAAGACAGAAAATTTTGCAATTTGCATTGCAAATGATACAGCTACTCTTTTAAGTCATTTTCTATCTTAGGGACTCCCCGAGAGGCGTCCTTCACCTCAATGTACTTCAGTATGAAACGCCAGTCTAAGGCTTTATTCGGATGAACGAGTGTAAACTCAGACGTAAAAAACATGGACGATATTTACAATTGTCTGAATAAAGCCTTAGGCTAAGTTCACACTTGCGTTGTATATACTGCGTTACTCTGCGTTACATCCGTTCAAAAAAACGGATGCCTAACGAAAGGGTAATTTTTATCATTGGTGTCAACGTAAAACGGATAGAAATGGATTGTCCGCTTGCATCCGATATTTTTATTTCTATAGGATTTTTAACGCATCCGTTTTTATCTTTATTCTGATCTAAAAATGGATCAGAGTAACGGATTATACAACGCAAGTGTGAACTTAGCCTTAAAGCCTATGTACACCTTTGACATCATTTGCTTTTATTTTTTTCTTGATACATTTTCCATCAGTGTGATTGGTGCAACTTGCTAAATACATTTTATTAAAAATTATTTTAACTTTTTCAGATACAGCTGCCTTGTATCCTGTATACAGAGCAGCTGTATCGTGCGCTGAGACCTGAATCCGTCAGGTCAGTGGGACTGACGGGTTCAGTGACAGCGGGTCTACGCAGGATCTACCTGTTCTCCATCACATCTAAGTTATAAACACGGAGCGGCCCTGACACGGTCGCAACACGGCCAACAACTGCGCAGGCACTATGTATCTCGCTCTATTCATGCTCTATGGGAGCGCCGAAGATAGCCAAGTGCAGTCTTCGGCTTTTTTCGGCGCTGCCATAGAGAATGAATAGGGGGTAAGTTGTTGTCATTTGCAAACTCGTGCGACCATAAAGAGTGTATTAATTCATGGCCGCACGATTTTACAGATAAAGGGACGTTAACATGTGGCCACTAACATGCTGTTTGATAGCTGCACTGAACATGGTGGCGGCGCGGTTGTTAGCCGTGTTGTGACCGTGTCAGGGCCGCTCCGCGTGGCCTTACCCTTAGATGTGTTCGGTGACAGCTTATTCCTGCGTGTCAGGACCTGCTGACACTGAACACGTCAGTCCGGTTGACCTGACGGATTCAGGTCTTAGCGAAAGACACAGCTGTTCTGTCTATACAGGATACAAAGCAGCTGTATCTCAAAAAGTAAAAATAATTTTGAATAAAATGCAATTAGGAAGTTGCACCAATCACAATGATGGACAATTTTATTAAGAACAAAAAAAAATCATTTTCAAAGGTGTTCATAGCCTTTAATAAATTCTCCTCACTGTGTTTAGCTAAATTCAACAAGTCCCGCTGGTACAATGTACTGGATATGGAGATCACTGTTAGTCTAGAATCGTTCTACGCTCGGGTATTACGTAAAAAGCCGTCAGCCGAACGCATGCCCTAGACATACGCAACGGAACGCCTATACCTCTGCCATTGACTCCCATTTAAAAAAATGGGATACGGTTTGTTTTGCTTACAGTTGTATTGAAAAGCGTGTGCTGCGTTGAGTCAAACGTATGCCAAATGGGCACTCCTTTGGCATACGTCTGGCTAATGATAGCCTGTGGGCACTGGATATATACACCAAACATGATGTGAACCGAGCTTTAGCTTTGTGTGTTTGCAGAAAAAAATGCAAAATACAATGTAACAATATAACAAAGACAAAGTCCAATATATACAACCTCACTGCATTACTCTTCCACTCATTTATATTCATCTATGCTAATTAGATCACCGATACACAATTATCCTATACGTGTCTAATATAAATGGATGGTTTAACCCTTCACAGTACAGTATAATACTAGACTATACAATACATAAGTGTATCAAAGGCAAGTCACCTATGATTTTAAAACAGGTGCAGAATTACAAGACACAGCATGCATTTTTTTTGGCAGAATCTGCTAGGAGTTGTAGTTCTAGAAAGCCTGGAGGTTGCTATGTCTAATGCACAGAGTTAATACTACTTATAATAGATAGATTACAATAAGGCACTTACATATGACAATGTCCATAGTGATGTGAAGATTTATCAGCCCCATCCTCCACCTCCATAAGTAGGTAATCCTGGCTCTCATTCCTTACTGCTGTAATGGGACAGTTGTTATTCCTTGTCACATAAGGCTCACACTGGCTCATGGTAATTCCAAAAATTCTCTAGGAAAACTCTTGTCCCCAGGACTGGCATGCAAAACAAGGGCACCTCAGTGTGTCTGCATCCACAGAGATGACAATGATGTTCCCTGTATCCTGAGACAAGGAGCACAGGCAGCCTCTGCTGCTCCACTAGCCCCCTGCATGCTTATATTCACTCTCTCTGGTCCCCCAGCTCCAATTTTTTGACTTTCTGTCTTCATACGCCCTCTAGCGGTGAAAAGTAGAATGCAGCTACAGCGCAGGGATTTGTTGCAGCTGGTGATGCTCTGGAGTCTGATTGCTCATTATTGTTTTTCATCCTGTCGCCAAATACATTTTATATTTTTCCAATTTGGAACATGATTGAAAAGATAAAGTTTAATCAACAGCCATAACCAATCAATTGTAAATTCTGAGGAAATTGCGTAGAGACAATATTCTGTATCAAGATAAATCTGCATTGAGGTGTATAAGCCTGTTATTAAAAGAGAAACAATAACTGAATGGTTAGAAACACATGTTCATTATGCAAATATTGTAGCAAAAAACGCGATCTGACTGCAACATGTGAATACACCCTAATACACCGCTAATTGACTTCTATGGACCCCACTTTACACAACTTTCATATCGCTCCAATTTCGAACAAATACAGAGATCTTTCAGATTTTGTATGAATCATACAGAAAACAAATTGCGGCCTGTTCCATCAGATGCTATATTAGGTCTTGTTCACACACACAATTTATCTGGCTATTAAACTGCATCAAAAAACGCTTCTAAAAACTCTAGTGTTATTCGATGGGTCAAAAAAAAAAACAATCCCCAAAATACTTTCAACATATTAAATTATGTTTTCCAGTGAGTAAAAGTTCTTTCATAGGTACTCACCGAATCCGGAGATCGCGGCAGACATGGTCCTACACTTCTGCGTCTTCGTTTTTCAGTGCTTGCTAAAAAAAAACTACAAGTCCCAGAATCCACCTCTCTCCTCTCAGCACGACTCCCCACTGGCTAGGGCCCCATGCACACGACCGTAAAAATTGTTCGCAATTACGGACAAGTTCAGTTCTATTGGCCGCGGACACCTTTACGTAACGCTACGGATGGGTGTCCGTGCCATAGAAATGTTCTGAAAATTATGGAACATGTCCGTTCTTTTGCATTTTACGGCCCGAAAATGCGGTTGGCAGTCGGCCGGGTGCATGGGGCCTAAGGAAGGGATCAGTCACATTGCCAGCCCCTTTGCTTGATGACACATCGACACGAACGGGAGCGGGAGGCAGTTCTCGGTCAGGTGGTGCTGTGTCGGCACGTCATCAAACAAGAGAAAACTACGGTCGTTCTGGCACCACGTAACCAGGTTCTGACTAGGTGTTTCGGGACACATTTCAAAAACAAAGTATTTTGGTTAGTGACTTGTTTTCTTATAATCTGAGGAATAGTAAATCATTTTAGGTCCCCTTTAAAATGTAACATGCATTATATAAGGTGTTTTTAGTGGCGTTTTTCCTTTGGAGTTATTTTGTACATGGTTTTTTTTCCTGTAGTTTTCGAAGTCCTATAGAGAAGCCTATTGGAAAAATGCCTGAAAGAAGCCATATGACCACAACATTGCCTCAAAAACCAAACCCAGTTGTGTGTAGTGCATTTGATATTTTAGCGTAAACTTTAATATATAATCTGGCCGCACTAAAAACGCATTAAAATACGCCATTAAAAGTGCTTGGAAAAACACACCAAACCGCTGCAAAATGCTGTGTGTGAATACAGACTTAGGGCCCCACTGTAGTGCACCTTCCCGTGTCTCTAATTTCAAAGATATAGGGTCAGTTCACACATTGCGTAAATACTGCCGATTTTCCGCAATTAAATTCGCAAATCCGCAGCATAATACAGTAGCAGCGAAGTGGATGAGATTAAACGCTGCGTAAATACTGAGCGGAAAATTCCGCAGCATGTCAATTGTATTTGCGTAAACGCTGCTTATATGTTCCGGGTTTTCCCCATTGAATTCAATGGGAAGGTAAAACCCGCAACAAATAGCAGTTGTTGCGTTTATTGCGGCGGAATCACAGCAATTCCGCCGCAAAAAAACGCAACTCAGAAAAATAAAAAAATCTTATACTTACCCAGAAGTCTGTCTTTCTTCCTCCAGGCTGCAGCGGTGGTCACATGGATGAATCATCTTCCTAGGAGGCCAGCCTGGATGACTTCAGAGGACTGGTCTCCTGGGATGACGCTTCATCTCATGTGCCAGGCGCTGCAGCGGTCTCCTGGAATGAAACGTCACCCCAGTAGGCCGGCCGGCTAGCAGTTTTCCGCATCAGACATTTTGGGAGAAAAATTGCACCACACTTGGGCGCATTTTTTTTCCTGGAATTCCCTGCGGCCACCGGGGCGGATAAGCAGTGTAACTTTACGCAGCGTATCTGCCCTGTGTGAACTCCTAAGGAGGTATTTTATGGTCAGATTTCGCATGACTCATACAGAAAATAAATCGAAGCCTGTTCCATCAGATGTCATATTACAGAGGTGTTCTTCCTCTATTGCTCTATATGAATGACTGACCTACTGGCAGACAGCAGTTTTACTGACACATTGGGGAAGATTTATAAGTAGTGTTGTAAAATGCATGAATTTATAAGGCGCGTTGGTGGACGAGCGACAAATAACTCGGCAGTTGTTGCGATTAACTCTATCAGTCATATCAGTCAGTCCGTTATTCGGGTGACAGTGATAACCAGGATACTGCAATATATTGGGAAGTCGCTATTTGTATTAGAACAGTCTCTTACATGGCCTAATATGTTTGACTCAGATCATTGGGGGTTGTGTTCACATTTGCGTTATTTGCTTTCAGCAGGGGTTCCATTGTTTTTTTTTTAAACGGATCCTTCGTAGCTGTCATAGCTTTGATATGAATGGAAGCCATGACGCTAGTGTGAACTGACCCTTAGGGCTGATTCAGATGAACGTTGCGTTTTTGCGCGCGCAAAAAATGCGGCGTTTTGCACGCGCAAAAAACACTTGACAGCTGCGTGTGTCATCCATGTATGATCCGCGGCTGAGTGATTTTCACGCAGCCGCCATCATAGAGATGAGGCTAGTCGACGTCAGTCACTGTCCAGGGTGCTGAAAGAGTTAACTGATTGGCAGTAACTCTTTCAGCACCCTCGACAGTGAATGCCGATCACAATATCGAGAAACCTGTTAAAAAAAAAGAAAACGTTCGTACTTACCGAGAACTTCCCTCCCGGCCGTTGCTTTGGTGATGTGTCCTTGGTGACGCGCCTCTCTTGACATCGGGCCCCACCTCCCTGGATGACGCGGCAGTCCATGTGACTGCTGCAGCCTGTGCTTGGCCTGTGATTGGCTGGAGCTGTCACTTGGACTGAATTGTCATCCTGGGAGGTCAGACTGGCGGAAGAAGCCGGGAGTTATCGGTAAGTCAGAACTTCTTTTTTTTTTACACGTTCATGTATATTGGGATCGGAAGTCACTGTCCAGGGTGCTGAAACAGTTTAACTTCGGTTCGGTTGTCCGGGTTCGCTCATCTCAAAAACACTCCGTTTGGATGTTTGGAAACAGAAAAGCACGTGGTGCTTTTCTGTTTACATTCATCCTTTTGACAGCTGGTGCGCGAAACAGTCGGTTCGCACGGAAGTGCTTCCGTGCGACCTGCGTGGTTTTCACGCACCCATTGACTTCAATGGGTGCGTGATGCGCGAAATACGCAGAAATATTGAGCCTGTCGCGCTTTTTGCGCAGCGGACAAACGCTGCGCAAAAAACACGGACTGTCTGTATTGCCCCATAGACTTGTATTGGTCTGTGCGTGGCGCGTGAAAACCACACGGCCCGCACGGACCCAATACACGTTCGTGTGAATCCCCCCGTAGACACTTCTTTTCCTTATGCACCCTTATGGATGACGTAAATGTATTTGCATGAATTTGTTTGAATTTAGTGAATTTGAATTACAAAAATTGGTACATTTTATTACCCCTCTGAGCTGCACCCGTTCATCTTAGCGCCTACTCTTAAATCACATTTAGGCTATGTTCACATAGAGTTTTTTGCAGGCAGAAAATTTTGCCTCAAAATTCCTTTTGGAATTTTGAGGCAGATTATGATCTGCCTGCACGCCGTTTGCCGCGTTTATAACTGCGTTTTTCGTTCGCGCCCATTGAGCGCCACGGGCAAAAACGCAGCAAAATACGCTTTCTCTGCTCCCCATTGATGTCAATGGGAGGTCAGAGACGTAAACGCCCAAAGATAGGGCATGTCGCTTCTTTTTCCCGCGAGCGTTTTTTTTTCCGCTCGTGGGAAAAAAAACGCCTCCGCCTCCCATTGAGAACAATGGGAGGCATTTTCGGCCGTTTTTTGGCACGTTTTCCGACGCGGTTTCCACGTAGCAAAACGTGTAAAAAAACTCAGTGTGAACAGGGCCTTAGTATTTAATGAGAATTTAGGTGCGGATTCCATGCCTGAATCATCATCAAATCCACTGACATTCCACATCCAGTGCAAGTCAATGGGATAATTTATACCCCATTTACATGCAGTGGACAAATCAGCGCAGAATAGGGACATATTAGAAACTTGCAGAACTTTTCATAAGCTTTATTTACATAAAACTAATTTATAGGAGAAAAATAATAACATTTGTATAATAAGAAAGTTCTGGAGAACGCACAAGAATTAAAATTTTAGGGAAAAACGCTTGAAAGGGATTTCTGAGTTAAACAAATAAGCTTTTATGTGCTTAAATCTCTGCCACTGGTTTCCGTGGGATCCCGCGCTGCTTCCTTGTTTCGAATTCGGCATAATCACGTGTCGACCATGAAACCCCACGGCAGCAATTGGCTGTCGTAAATATGGACAACGCATCATCACACCGAATTCCAAACCACCGAGTAGTGGGGGATCCCACAAAGAACCGTGGGAAACCAGATTATTATTCTAACATATTACTGTGTGTTCTCCAATGATAAGACTGTACTAAAGAGAATGTTTATTTTATATAATTATGTAGGTTTTTTTGCTAATATTCTGTGCTGATTATTTTTTTTTAATATTTTGTACAGCAGTCTGAGCTCCGTTTTATTATATAAAGTTACAATCCACTTCCTAGACAAGTTAAATTATAACATTCTGGCCGCTTACCACCACCACTAGGGAGAGCTTAGCAGCTTACGGCACACTGTGCTGTTATTGAGTTCAATGTATGACAGTATGCAGTAAGCTCCCCCTAGTGGTGGCAGAAGGCAGCCAGAATATTATAACTTAACTCAGATTTGCTGGAGTAAAATGCGAGTCTTTGGCTGTCAGTGATCCAGAAGTTCAAATAGTTGAAATAACAGGCGTAGATTTGTGGCGTAAATTATAGTAAATCTGACGGTGTGTTGGTGGTGCTGCCAGTTTGAGTGTAAATCCCCTTTAAGTGTAAATTTTACTGTCCATAAAGTATGAACTTGTATCTTTCTTATATGACCAAGTCTCAATAATGTTTAGCTTCTTAAAGAGGCTCTGTCACCAGATTTTGCAGCCCCTATCTGCTATTGCAGCAGATAGGCGCTGCAATGTAGATTACAGTAACGTTTTTAATTTTAAAAAACGAGCATTTTTGGCCAAGTTATGACCATTTTTGTATTTATGCAAATGAGGCTTGCAGAAAAGTAAAAGTACAAGTGGGCGTGTATTATGTGCGTACATCGGGGCGTTTTTACTACTTTTACTAGCTGGGCGTTCTGATGAGAAGTATCATCCACTTATCTTCAGAACGCCCAGCTTCTGGCAGTGCAGACACAGCGTGTTCTCGAGAGATCACGCTGTGACGTCACTTCCCCAGGTCCTGCATCGTGTCAGACGAGCGAGGACACATCGGCACCAGAGGCTACAGTTGATTCTGCAGCAGCATCGGCGTTTGCAGGTAAGTCGATGTAGCTACTTACTTGCAAACGCTGATGCTGCTGCAGAATCAACTGTAGCCTCTGGTGCCGATGTGGCCGACACGATGCATGACCTGTGAGTGACGTCACAGCGTGATCTCTCGAGAACACGGCTGTGTCTGCACTGCCAGAAGCTGGGCGTTCTGAAGAGAAGTGGATGATACTTCTCATCAGAACGCCCAGCTAGTAAAAGTAGTAAAAACGCCCCGATGTACGCACATAATACACGCCCACTTGTACTTTTACTTTTCAACACGCCCAGTTGTACTTTTGCAAGCCTCATTTGCATAAATACAAAAATGGCCATAACTTGGCCAAAAATGCTTGTTTTTTAAAAATAAAAACGTTACTCTTATCTCCATTGCAGCGCCGATCTGCTGCAATAGCAGATAGGGGTTGCAAAATCTGGTGACAGAGCCTCTTTAACACAAGATAAATGTGCTGATTTCCTATAACTAGGTAACAGCAAAAAAGAAAAACACAGCGCACATAGTGCATCAAACAACACAGGGACTAGACGTAATAGCGTGTGGTCAATTATTCTGCTGACCTGATAGAGTTGTGCTCGGAGCACAACATCCGATGAAGCAGTATATCATATGCCCGCGTGGGCTGTAGATCTAGATTGGTTGCAGCCTGGGTTCCAGTCTGGACCGTGAAACGTCCAGAAATATTACAAGACAGGGAGTAGAAAAAAACAGACAGTCACCCTGGCGCAGCTGAAATCTAGAGGTTCTTATCTCAGTTCCGGAATGAACGAACAGTTGACCAGAATTTAGTCCAAAGGTAATTTATTTGCTCAAAGAAACAACGCGTTTTGATGCCGGACTCGCTCTTCATCAGATAAAGTACAAATGATAAAACAATAGCACATTCAAGCAATTTATTAAAGGACAAGGAAATGGGGAAAAAAAAGAACCAATAAAGCTAGGTCATTTTTTTTTAGAGAGGTATTCTTTGATCTACGAGATTATTTTAAAGATCTCATTATTTGAGATTTTCTTGTTGCAGCCCATAAATCCATATATGATCGGCCGGGATGTCTGTGACCTTGAGGTCACACATCAGGACCTAGCTTTATCGTTTCTCTCTTTTTTTCCCTTTTCCTTGTCCTTTATAAATTGCTTGAATGTGCTATTGTTTTATCATTTGTAATTTACCTGATGAAGAGGCGAGTCCAGCCTCAAAACGCGTTGTTTCTTTGTGCAAATAAATTACCTTTGGACTAAATCCTAGTCAACTGTTCGGCGATAAGAACCTCTAGATTTCAGCTGCACCAGGGTGACTGTCCGGTTTTTTTCAACTCCCTGTCTTCTGATTTCCTATAAGTTAGTATATATTATGCATATACAGTAAATATATAATTACTTTACTGTACCTTTACTCATATGACAATAATTATATAGACGGCTGTGACAAATTATAGAAACGTGATAGACGTATAATACCAGATATATTAGTATGCAAAATAAACCATGCAAGGATACAATGAATTTAACCCAATAATGTACTTAGGAGAGTGTATCCAATACATATGACCCCTGGTGTCACTTGACGCATATATTGGTATAAATACGGTAATAAAATTGTAAGTGATTGATGAATGAGATGCTCGGAGACTGGGCAGTGGCCACTATAATGCACGTTTAGCAGATAGAACAGGCTACACACATCAGCAGTAAATGAAATAATGAGGTCCAGACACAAGCCGGGCGCTCATTGTCCATAGGCGGGTGAAGCACTATCAGAGATTCAGCTGCTTCCTGTAGTCACAGTCTCATTAGTGACATCCAGCATACGGAGGGAGGTCATAAGTCAAGTGTATTTTCAGCATAAATGTTCCATTACTACATGGAGGCCTGGTGTATGAGGACTGACAATGACTGCATTGTGTGTATGGCAAGATAGATTATTGTATATACTGTACTACATTCATCAGCATCTGATTATAATGCACTCAAAGAGGATCTTTCCGCTCTCCTGACATGTCTGTTTTAGTAAATACTTATATTCCCATGCCTCCAACAGTCTCGCAGCAGTACGGTCCCAATTTCCTGTGCCAAGCCACACACAGTCCAGACCAGAGGAGACCGGAGGAAACCCCCAGAGGGATCTCCTACATTCGCCATAGGAACCGGGATAGGTGAGTATTTGTTTTATTACTGTGTGGGTGTCATATTGTGTGAGGACGCACTCTGGGGACATCATATTGTGTGAGGGGGCACTCTGGGGACATCATATTGTGTGAGGGGGCACTGAGGGGGTTCACACGTACCGTGAAATACTTCAGATTTTCCGCAACGGAATTCGCTGCAGAAAATCCGCAGCATAATACAATAGCAGCACAGTGGAAGAGATGTGAACAAATCTCAAACACACGCTGTGTAAATACTGAGCGCAAAAAACACTCAGAAACTGACCGGCGGTGCAGAGTTTTATTCCGCAGCATGTTAATTGTATTTGCGTAAACGCTGTTTATTTGTTGCCGGTTTTCCCCATTGCTTCTCTGACTTATCATTCAGATACAAACTAGATAAAACTCAATTCTACAAATTTCTGCAGATAAGAACGATTATGAGAGATTCCTTATCCATTACTCTCCCTACCTATGCCGGCCTCTACGTACTTAAATAACCAATTAAAAACAATTAAAGGTATTCACACGTTTTATCAGATTGGTTCCCAATCACTTACCTTTGAAAATCAAACACATATATCTAAATGGCATAGAGATCTGAACGGCCAATTTTCAAGAGACCAGTGGTTAAGAGCGTTCTCCATCTCTCTTAAAGAGGCTCTGTCACCAGATTTTGCAACCCCTATCTGCTATTGCAGCAGATCGGCGCTGCAATGTAGATTACAGTAACGGTTTTATTTTTAAAAAACGAGCATTTTTGGCCAAGTTATGACCATTTTTGTAGTTATGCAAATGAGGCTTGCAAAAGTCCAACTGGGCGTGTTTAAAAGTAAAAGTCCAAGTGGGCGTGTATTATGTGCGTACATCGGGGCGTTTTTACTACTTTTACTAGCTGGGCGTTCTGACGAGAAGTAACATCCTCTTCTCTTCAGAACGCCCAGCTTCTGGCAGTGCAGATCTGTGACGTCACTCACAGGTCCTGCATCGTGTCGGACACATCGGCACCAGAGGCTTCAGTTGATTCTGCAGCAGCCTCGGCGTTAGCAGGTAAGTCGATGTAGCTACTTACCTGCAAACGCTGATGCTGCTGCAGAATCAACTGTAGCCTCAGGTGCCGATGTGTCCTCGCTCGTCTGACACGATGCAGGACCTGTGAGTGACGTCACAGCGTGATCTGGCAGAAGCTGGGCGTTCTGAAGAGAAGTGGATGATACTTCTCGTCAGAACGCCCAGCTAGTAAAAGTATTAAAAACGCCCCGATGTACGCACAAAATACACGCCAACTTGGACTTTTGCAAGCCTCATTTGCATAACTACAAAAATGGTCATAACTTGGCCAAAAATGCTCGTTTTTAAAAAATAAAAATGTTACTGTAATCTACATTGCAGCGCAGATCTGCTGCAATAGCAGATAGGGGTTGCAAAATCTGGTGACAGAGCCTCTTTAAGTCCTCTTCCTGTACTAATCATCAAGAATTATATTATAAAATATTCGATAGATGGTATCTCACTCCGTATAAACTTTCCAGAATATATAGTGATGCATCTCCCCAATGTTGGAGAGGTTGTAACCATTTGGGATCCATACTTCACATATTTTGGGAATGTCCTTTATTATTAACCTTTTGGCAATCAATTAGCGCACTACTAAATGAGATTACAACTCAAAATATCAACCTCACGCCGGAACTTGGGTTACTACGGCTTGGGATTGAGGTTATTCCCAAACAATTCCAAATTGTAATATGTCATGTATTAATATCTGCCACATCAGCTGTAGCGTTCAGATGGAAAACATGTAACGTCCCGACCATCACAGACATCATTAAAAAAGTCAATACAAACTATCAATATGAATATATTTATGCCTGTAGCATACAAAGACATGACCGGTTCTGTAAAGATTGGATGTGCTGGAATAATTCTGTATATGCCGTACCGCTCCCTCTCTAGTGGGAGCTCATACGTTGTCTATTGTATACATTTTATTTTTTCTTTATGATGACCTGTATACGTTCTTCACAACATTTATTTTATTTACCTTTTATTATCCATATTATTTTGAATCCCATTTTCTCAAAATGTTAAAACTTATAGGAATTAACGATTTAATTATTATTTGAGACTAACTATTTACTTCTACCTGCGAGTAGAACTGTTAGGCCTCATGCACACGACCGTATTTTTTCACACCCGTAAATACTGGCGTAAATACGGGTCCGGTGTCACACGTATTCCACCCGTTTTGCACCAGTATTTACGAACCCGTGCTCGTAAATATGGGCCCGGTGTCACACGTATTCCACCCGTATTTATGAGCACGGTTTTGGCGGCAAAATAGCACTGCACTAATCGGCAGCCCCTTCTCTCTATCAGTGCAGGATAGAGAGAAGGGACAGCCTTTTCTGTAATAAAAGTTAAAGAAATTCATACTTACCCGGCCGTTGTCTTGGTGACGCGTCCCTCTCTTCACATCCAGCCCGACATCCCTGGATAACGCGGCAGTCCATGTGACCGCTGCAGCCTGTGATTGACCTGTGATTGGCTGCAGCGGTCACATGGCCTGAAACGTCATCCAGGACGTCGGCCCGGATGTCGAGAGGGACGCGTCACCAAGGCAACGGGCGGGAGACCGGACTGGAGGAAGCAGGAAGTTGTCGGTAAGTATGAACGTCTTTTATTTTTATTTTTTACAGGATAGGGGATACATGTCTTGTTTATGGCAGAGCGGGGAGATACCTCCCCGCTCTGCCATAGTTTTCATTGTAGTCCCGGCGGTAGTTACGCCACTGGGCTGTGGCCTGCAGACCGGGTAGTCCCCTGACCTCACCTCACCTCGCAACGCTCCCGTAATCACGGGTGAACACACGCAGCCACCCATGATTACGGGAGCCCCATAGACTTCTATGGGATGCCCGTGCCGTTATTACGGCATGAAATAGGGCATGTTCTATCTTTTTTAACGGCACGGGTACCTTCCCGTGAGCAAACGGGAAGGTACCCGTGGCTAACAGAAGCCTATGAGCCCGTTATTGCGGGTCGTAATAACGACCCGCAATAACGGGTGTTTTTACGGTCGTGTGCATGAGGCCTTATACACATATATTTTCTGATGTCTCAACTGTTTAATAAAGACATATTGAAACAGAATTCAATGGGGAGGTAAATACTGCAACAAGTAGCAGTTGTTGCGTCATTTCCAGCAGGTTCGCAGCAATTCCGCCACAAAAAACGCAACTGTATAAAAATAAAAAGTCTGATACTTACCCAGAAGTCTGTGTTCCTCCCTCCAGCATGGCCTCCTGGGATGACGTTTTATCCCATGTGACCGCTGCAGCCAATCACAGGCAGCAGCGGTCTCCTGGGATGAAACGTCATCCCAGGAGGCCAACCTAATTAGTTCCTATCGAATTTGTGATGAAACTAATAAATGGTAGATAGATAGATAGATAGATAGATAGATAGATAGATAGATAGATAGATAGATAGATAGATAGATAGATAGATAGATAGATAGATAGATATGAGATAGATAGATAGATAGATAGATAGATAGATAGATAGATAGATAGATAGATAGATAGATAGATAGATAGATAGATAGATAGATAGATAGATATGAGATAGATAGATAGATAGATAGATAGATAGATAGATAGATAGATAGATAGATAGATAGATAGATAGATAGATAGATAGATAGATAGATAGATATGAGATAGATATTAGATAGATAGATAGATAGATGATAGATAGATAGATAGATAGATAGATAGATAGATAGATAGATAGATAGATAGATAGATAGATAGATAGATAGATAGATAGATAGATAGATAGATGATAGATAGATAGATATGAGATAGATATGAGATAGATAGATAGATAGATAGATAGATAGATAGATAGATAGATAGATAGATAGATAGATAGATAGATAGATAGATAGATAGATGATAGATAGATAGATAGATAGATAGATAGATAGATAGATAGATAGATAGATAGATAGATAGATAGATGATAGATAGATAGATATGAGATAGATAGATAGATAGATAGATAGATAGATAGATAGATAGATAGATAGATAGATAGATAGATAGATAGATAGATAGATAGATATGAGATAGATAGATAGATAGATAGATAGATAGATAGATAGATAGATAGATAGATAGATAGATAGATAGATAGATATGAGATAGATAGATAGATAGATAGATAGATATGAGATAGATATTAGATAGATAGATAGATAGATAGATAGATAGATAGATAGATAGATAGATAGATAGATAGATAGATAGATAGATAGATAGATAGATAGATGATAGATAGATAGATAGATAGATAGATAGATAGATAGATAGATAGATAGATAGATAGATAGATAGATAGATAGATAGATAGATGATAGATAGATAGATATGAGATAGATATGAGATAGATAGATAGATAGATAGATAGATAGATAGATAGATAGATAGATAGATAGATAGATAGATAGATGATAGATAGATAGATAGATAGATAGATAGATAGATAGATAGATAGATAGATAGATAGATAGATAGATAGATAGATAGATAGATAGATGATAGATAGATAGATATGAGATAGATAGATAGATAGATAGATAGATAGATAGATAGATAGATAGATAGATAGATAGATAGATAGATAGATAGATAGATAGATAGATAGATAGATAGATAGATAGATATGAGATAGATAGATAGATAGATAGATAGATAGATAGATAGATAGATAGATAGATAGATAGATAGATAGATAGATATGAGATAGATAGATAGATAGATAGATATGAGATAGATATTAGATAGATAGATAGATAGATAGATAGATAGATAGATAGATAGATAGATAGATAGATAGATAGATAGATAGATAGATGATAGATAGATAGATAGATAGATAGATAGATAGATAGATAGATAGATAGATAGATAGATAGATAGATAGATAGATAGATAGATAGATAGATAGATAGATGATAGATAGATAGATATGAGATAGATATGAGATAGATAGATAGATAGATAGATAGATAGATAGATAGATAGATAGATAGATAGATAGATAGATAGATAGATAGATAGATGATAGATAGATAGATAGATAGATAGATAGATAGATAGATAGATAGATAGATAGATAGATAGATAGATAGATAGATAGATAGATAGATAGATAGATAGATAGATAGATAGATATGAGATAGATATGAGATAGATATGAGATAGATAGATAGATAGATAGATAGATAGATAGATAGATAGATAGATAGATAGATAGATAGATAGATAGATAGATAGATAGATAGATAGATAGATAGATAGATATGAGATAGATAGATAGATAGATAGATAGATAGATAGATAGATAGATAGATAGATAGATAGATAGATATGAGATAGATAGATAGGAAGATAGATATTCGTCCAATAAGAGACAGCACTCCAATTTGTGATAGAATAAACGGCTTTTTATTAGCCCCTGTGCGACGTTTCGGCTCTTTACATGGAGCCTTTCTCAAGCATACAAACAGTGTAAAAGCATGTGCTATATATGGAGACCACACAACTGCTCTCATTAGGCAAGTGATTTAACATAAAACATAGATAAGTACAAAGATACAGTCATGTTGCATCAGTAAAAGTTATAAAATACAAAGAAGTGCCATTGTGTATATATGATGGTCCTCTATATACAGGGAAGTGCCATTGTGTATATATGATGGTCCTCAGATCAATCCGGGCCATCCAGTTTACAGCAGAAAAAATGCTAATTGGTGAACAACTTTAAAAAGAAGTGCAGGTGCACATAATATAACAAATTAAAAACATGAGCCTTGTGTTTACCTCGGATCCATGTGTTCGGGTTGTAGTTCCGGTGCCTGAAAAGTGGGGTGGCGACTATCTATGACAGAGTAGTCTCTTGCTACAGCGCACTTTTGTGCATGCACAGTGCCACTATGAGGCAGGCGGCGGCCATCTTAGTACAGCATACAAGGCCAGCAGCGGCCATGTTTGTATAATCTTATTGTCAAAATGAAAACTTTATTCTAGGAACCATGCACACAGTCGGTTGCGTCCATGTACAGCGTAAAGGGAACTTAGAAGATACCAAAAAATGCAATTTAATGGAGATGACAGGGAATACACCCAGTCACCAATCATAACTGCACTGTGAGATATAGACTAATAACTTTAAGAGTCAAGAATATGTTGCGCTAAAGAGGCGCATATAAATGAGAGCAGTTGATAAAGAGACTTAAGGTAGCCATTTATAGATAAAAAAACGGCAAAATAAAAGGGAAGACAGTCATCATACATATCCAGAAAGGATTATGATGATTATGATAATGTTACCCCTGGGAAGATAGCAAAAAAAAAAAGTTCTTAAAACGCATGAAAAACGCTGTACAAACGCATGGTGTGCACAATATCCTTAAAAATATATTTTTTTTAAAAACTTTAAAAAAAAAAAATTTTTGGTAGATATATTCATATATAAAGTATTATTTAATGCAATTGAATAAGATACCGTAAGAAGCAAATCATAACAATATGTGATAAAGATGGTCCGATACCCCGAAATTGTGGATCCAAGTTAAGACACAGGTGATACTTGATATTTTCTGTTTATCAGAGATCTGGAAGAAATGAAATCACAGGCAGCAGCGGTCTCCTGGGATGAAACGTCATCCCAGGAGGCCAACCTAATTAGTTCCTATCGAATTTGTGATGAAACGAATAAATGATGGATAGATAGAGATAGAGATAGATTAGATATTAGATAGATAGATAGATAGATAGATAGATAGATAGATAGATAGATAGATAGATAGATAGATAGATAGATAGATAGAGAGAGATAGATAGATAGATAGATAGATAGATAGATAGATAGATAGATAGATAGATAGATAGATAGATAGATAGATAGATAGATAGATAGATAGATGATAGATAGATAGATAGATAGATAGATAGATAGATAGATAGATAGATAGATAGATAGATAGATAGATAGATAGATAGATAGATAGATAGATATGAGATAGATAGATATGAGATAGATAGATATGAGATAGATAGATAGATAGATAGATAGATAGATAGATAGATAGATAGATAGATAGATAGATAGATAGATAGATAGATAGATAGATATGAGATAGATAGATAGATAGATAGATAGATAGATAGATAGATAGATAGATAGATAGATAGATAGATAGATAGATAGATACTGAGATGGAAGCCTGGACTTTTATCCTCCATTTTATATATTATTCTCAAGTTTTAAAACTACTGATTCAGTTATACAGTATAACACTTTAACCTTTGTTCTTCCTTTTAGATGTCTCACCGCAACCTAAAATGATACTTCCTCTTTCTTAGACAGACTATCAATCTGCTGCATAGCTAAAAAGAAATATAATGACTCTGAGCATGTAGCTAAAATATGCTGATTACAATTACAACAAAACATGTGATATAAAATTATATAATGTGATACAATGTGATATAATGTATACGTGTTCTTTTATGATGACTACAGGATAAAATCCCTTGTGATTTAGAGAAGGAGGAGACATGGTCAATATTGATTGGATAGACTGAAGGCCATGACCCCTCTTATGTGATTGGAGAGGGAGACACGGCCAACACCCCTTTTAATGATATTAATCTATGTATTGTTTGCTAATAAACTAGAGAATCTGATTGCACTTACAAAATGTGTGAAGTGCGTAGTTTCTCTCCGATGCATCGTCAAGCTCTCCCACATATATGAAACCTGATAAGAGACATCGAGGTCCAGTTGATGACCTGCCTAAATTGATGACCCTTAACAATACTTAAAGAGGCTCTGTCACCAGATTTTGCAACCCCTATCTGCTATTGCAGCAGATCGGCGCTGCAATGTAGATTACAGTAACGTTTTTATTTTTAAAAAACGAGCATTTTTGGCCAAGTTATGACCATTTTTGTATTTATGCAAATGAGGCTTGCAAAAGTACAACTGGGCGTGTTTACAGTAAAAGTACAACTGGGCGTGTATTATGTGCGTACATCGGAGCGTTTTTACTTCTTTTACTAGCTGGGCGTTAGGAATGGGAGTGTATGATGCTGACGAATCAGCATCATCCACTTCTGTTCGTTAACACCCAGTTTCTGGCAGTGCAGACACACAGTGTGTTCTCGAAAGATCACGCTGTGACGTCACTCACTTCCTGCCCCAGGTCCTGCATTGTGTCGGCTACATCGGCACCAGAGGCTACAGTTGATTCTGCAGCAGCATCAGCGTTTGCAGGTAAGTAGCTACATCGACTTGCCTGCAAACGCCGATGCTGCTGAAGAATCAACTGTAGCCTCTGGTGCCGATGTGTCCTCGCTCGTCCGACACGATGCAGGACCTGGGACAGGAAGTGAGTGACGACACAGCGTGATCTCTCGAGAACACGCTGTGTGTCTGCACTGCCAGAAGCTGGGCGTTCTGAAGAGAAGTGGATGATACTTCTCGTCAGAACGCCCAGCTAGTAAAAGAAGTAAAAACGCCCGATGTAACACACATAATACACGCCCAGTTGGACTTTTACTTTAAACACGCCCAGTTGGACTTTAGCAAGCCTCATTTACATAAATACAAAAATGGTCATAACTTGGCCAAAAATGCTCGTTTTTAAAAAATAAAAACGTTACTGTAATCTACATTGCAGCGCCGATCTGCTGCAATAGCAGATAGGGGTTGCAAAATCTGGTGACAGAGCCTCTTTAATACCTAATACTGGCCTCCCGGTCAGCCAGCAATTGAAAGCCTCCTAAGCCCCGCTCGCTGGCGGGGTCTAAAAGGAGGGGGCTATAAGGCTTTCGGTACCGGTACTTGCTTTCGGCAAGATGGCGCCGGCTCAGAAGCTGAGCCAGCGTCATAAGCAGTGGGTGTCTGCTGTAACGCCAGAAACCGGAGCTAGCTCCGATTCCTGCCATTAACCCCTTTGATACAGCCATCCAATGCGATCGCTGCATCTTAGTGGTTTGTAGAAAATCGGCAGCCTGCCATGCAAAGTGACCTCCAGTCTGCCATTACGGAAGCCGATTAGGCCCCGACCGGAGCCGGAGCTTGATCAGCTTGATGTCAGTGAACTAAAGACAGTTCTAATACATTGCACTACATAAGTAGTGTAATGTATTAGAATATCAATCAAACAGTTGGACCTTCAAGTTCCCTAGTGGGACTAAAGAAAAGTGTAAAAAAAAAGTGTAAAAAAAGTAAAAATAAAAGTTGTAAAAAAAAACACAAAAGTTTCAAATAATAACATAAAGCACAATCGCCTTTTTTCCCTTATCAAGTCATTTATTATTGAAAAAAAAACACATTTGGTATCGCCGCTTCCGTAACGACCTGAACTATAATAATATTATGTTATTTGTCCCGCGCAGTGAACACCGTAAAAAAAACCTAAACAATACTGCCAGAATTGCTGTTTTCTGGTCACTTTGTCTTCCAAAAATTGAAATAAAAAGATATAAAAAAGTTGCATGTATCCAAAAATGGTATCCATAAAAACTATAGCTCGTCTCGCAAAAAACAAGCCCGTCATACCGCTCAGTCGATGAAAAAGTTAAAAAGTTATGGCTCTTACAACATGGCGACAGAAAAAATACATTCTCTTTACAAAAGTAATTTTATTGTGCAAAAAGTTGTAAAACATAAAAAAGTGCTATAAATTTGGTATCACCGGAATCATACTGACCCGCAGAATAAAGGTAACACGTAATTATGAGGCGTGGTGAACGTTGTATAAAAAAAACGATGCCAGAATTACTGTTTTTTGATCACCTTGCCTCCCCAAAAAAAGGATAACAATTGATCAAAAAGTCACATGTACCCCAAAATGGTGCCAATAATGACTACAGCTCGTCCTGCAAAAAAACAGCCCTCGTACCACTACGTCTATGAAAAAATAAAATAAGTTAAGGCTCCAATAAGTCAGGAAAGAAAAATATGCGGTTGTGCAGGCCCGAGGGGAACATTTCTTCAGTTTCAAGAGGCGAATTATCAAGGCACTAAAATCAGGGAACCAGGAAGGGGAGGGTCAAAACATATCTGCTGAAAGCGAGGGCGCCCGTATTATACCAGGACAATACTTCCCAGCTAAGTTCCCCAAACTGCAAAGGTGCGGAGTGTGGACCAAAAGGGGGATAAGAAAGTACATTTATCAGTGCGACACTGGCCTGTGCATAAAGGATTGCTTCTCAGCGTAACAAATATTTATGGATTATTTTATTGTTTACCCCATTATTATACCCCCTGACGATGCCCCTAATGTACTCTACCCGGCTTACATATGCCCCACATTATAAACTGAAATACCAGTAAAACTCCAAACAAAACTACTACCAAGCAAAAGCCACGCTCCGAAAGCTAAATGGCGCTCCTTCCCTTCTGAGCCCTACAGTGTGCCCAAACAGCAGTTTACTGCCGCATATATGGCATCGCCATACCCGGGAGAAGCATTTTAACAATTTTTGATGTGTGTGTCTCCAGTGACATTAAATATTTCCCACTCAAATGGCATATTTGGGAAAAATTTTAATTTTTACTTTGCACCATTCGCAGCGCAATCATTTATGGAAAAGACCTGTGGGGTGAAAATGCTCACTACACCCCTTAATAAGTGCCTTTAGGTGTGTCGTTTCCAAAATGGGGTCACTTGTCAGGGGTTTCTTTTATTACTTCACATCAGAGCCTCTGCAACTGTGAACCAAAAAGGATTGAAGAAAAAGGATTGTTTTTATTTTCACTGCCCGATCCCAATAAAATCTATGAAATGCTCACTACAGAGTCACTTTTGGGGAGTTTCCACTGTACCGCTACCGTAGGGGCTTTGCAAAAGCAACATGGTTCCAAGAAATCAATCCAGAAAAATCTGTACTCCAAAAGCCAAATGGCGCTCCTTCTCTTCTGATCCTTGCCATGAGCCCAAACAGCAGTTTATGACCACATATGGGGTAGTTCCATACTCCAGAGAATTTGCTTTACAAATGTTGGGGTTCTTTTCTTCCTTTATTTGTTGAGAAAATAAACGTCTTATTGAATAAAAACGATTGTTTTTATTTTCACTGCCAAATTCTAATAAAATCTATAAAACCCTGTGGGTCAAAATGCTCAATACACCCGTAGATTAATTCCTCAAAGGGTGTAGTTTCCAACATGGGGTCATTTGTGGGAGGTTTCCATTGTTTTGTCCCTTCGGGGGCTTTGCAAATGTGGCATGGCCTCCGCAAACCATTCCTGCTAAATTTGAGCTCCAAAAGCCAAATGGCGCTCTTTCCCTTCTTAGCCCTGCCCTGTGTCCAAACAGATATTTAGGACCACATATGGGGTATTATTTGAAATTGGGAGAAATTGCTTTACAAATGTTGCTTTTTCTCCTTTAGTCCTTGTGGAAATGAGAAAAAATTAGCTAAACCTACATTTTCTTTGAAAGAATGTAGATTTACATTTTCACGGCCTACTTCCAATAATTTCTGCAATAAACCTGTGGGGTCAAAATGCTCACTATACCCCTAGATAATTTCCTTGAGGGGTCTAGTTTCCCAAATGGGGTCACTTTTAGGGGATTTCCACTGTTTTGGCACCGCAAGGACCCTTCAAACCTGACATGGTGCCTAATATATATTCTAATAAAAAGGAGGCCCAAAATCCTCCAGGTGCTCCTTTGCTTCTGAGGCCACATGTAGGGTATTTCTAAAAACTGCAGACTCTGGGAAATAAATATTGAGTTGCATTTCTCTGGTAAAACCTTCTGTGTTACAAAAAAATGGATTAAAAATAAATATCTGCAAAAAAAGTGAAATATGTAAATTTCACCTCTAATTTGCTTTAATTCCTGTGAAACGTCTAAAGGGTTAAAAAAACAACTTTCTAAATGCTGTTTTTAATACTTTGAGGAGTGAAGTTTTTAAAATGGGGTGACTTATTGGGAGTTTCTAATATATAAGGCCCTCAAAGCCACTTCACAGCTGAACTGGTCCATGTAAAAATAGCCTTTTGAAATATTCTTGAAAATGTGATAAATTGCAGCTAAAGTTCTAAGCCTTGTAACGTCCTAGAAAAATAAAACGATATTCTAAAACCGATGCCAATCTAAAGTAGACATACGGGGGATGTTAATTAGCAACTATTTTGTGTGGTATAACTGCCTGTCTTACAAGCCGATACATTTAAATTTAGAAAAATGCTAATTTGTGCAATTTTTCACCAAATTTTGGTGTTTTTCACAATTAAATACTGAATGTATCGGGCAAATTTTGCCAGTAACATAAAGTCTAATGTGTCACGAGAAAACAATCTCAGAATCACTTGGATAGGTGAAAGCATTCTGAAGTTATTACCACATAAAATGAATGAATGAAACAGATTTGAAAAATGAGGCACTCTCAGGAAGGTCAAAAGTGGCCAAAGATGGAAGGGGTTAAAAAAGTTATATATTTACATTGCTTTAGCCAAACATAAACCAGTAGAAATGTCTTTTTTTTTTAGAATAATGGATTTTGGTTTTTTTGAGAAATTGTCACTTAGGTCTAGCGAGACGGAAACATTTAACAGAAAGACACAAAAAAAGTGCTAAGTGTCCAAATCATTTTACTATGTCACTTTGATGAAGATGGTGACAAGGTGCTAATTGTTATAAATGGAATATATATATAGCAGAACTGACAAAATGTTGAAAGCAGAAATTTCGAGTTACACAGTGACATAATGGAAATATATATATAAAAAAATACATTCTCTATTTTTTGAAGACAAAAAAAATTCATCTTTTTTTAATAATCATAGTTTATTTTTACACATAAATTTTTCATGACACTGATAAATGTAATTGAAATAATTGAAATTTTTGTTGCAGATTTGCTGCAGAAATCTCTGCAACTGAAAATAATTTTGATACATGTGAATGGGGTGGGGGTATTTGAAGCTTGCACATATACTAACTAGTCCGTCTCAATGAATTAGAATATCATCAAAAAGTTCATTTATTTCAGTAATTCCATTCAAAAAGTGTCTCACATATATTATATGGATTCATTACACACAGAGTGATCTTTTTCCAGCATTTTTTTCTTTTAATGTTGATGAGTCTGGCTAACAGTTAATGAAAACCCAAAATTTAGATTCTCAGAAAATTAGAATATTATATAAGCCCAATTTTAAAAATGATTTTTAATACTGAAATGTTGGCCTACTGAAAAGTATGTACAGTATCTGCCCTCAATACTTGGTCGGGGCTCCGACTCTGCATGTATTACTGCATAAATGCGGCGTGGCATGGAGGCGATCAGCCTGTGGCACTGCTGAGGTGTTATCAATGCGGTGTGGCATGGAGGTGATCAGCCTGTGGCACTGCTGAGGTGTTATGGAAGCCCAGGTTGCTTTGATATCGGCCTTTAGCTCGTCTGCATTGTTGGGTCTGGTGTCTCTCATCTTCCTCTTGACAATACCCTATAGATTCTCTATGGGGTTTAGGTCAGGCGAGTTTGCTGGCCAATCAAGCGCAGTAATACTGTGGTTATTACACCAGGTATTGGTACTTTTGGAAGTGTGGGCAGGTGCTAAGTCCTGCTGGAAAATGAAATCAGCATCTCCATAAAGCTTGTCAGTAGAGGGAAGCATGAAGTGCTGGGAAATGTCCTGGTAGACGCTGCGCTGACTCTGGACTTGATATAACACAGCATTACCAGGGTAGGAAGGGCCACTGTTTCTGGGCTTTCCCAGCCTGAATCGAACCCAGCTCTTCCCGGCACCCCTGGTGGTGGTGGGTACAGGGGAAATAATGGGCGTTAGTGTTAGCTTCTGCACCGGCTAACACTAAGCCCCGCCTTAGTAATGGACACTGTCAATCTAAGCCAGTAGCTATTAATAAGGCAGTAGTATTAAAGTTTAAAAAATTACAAGGACATAAAAAAATATTTTATTGAAATAAACCCCCCCACACAACCCTCATTTACCACTTTTTTGAGACTAAATAAAGCCCTCATCGAAGTAGTAATCGAATCCGACGTAGTCCAACGGCCGAACCTGTATAAAAACACAAAACACAAAAAAAATTAGTAACACATAAAAAAGCAAAACAATTATTATTCTTACCTTTCCTCGTCCAGCACTGGAGCCGCAATGTCAGCGAGCTGGTCCCTATATCTAAGCCTATTATATGTGATACTGACTGCTGTGGCACTGTATCTAAGTCTATCTTGTATGATACTGTCTGCTGGGCCATGTATCTAAGCCTATCATGTGTGATACTGTCTGCTGGGGCCACGTATCTAAGCCTATCATGTGTGATACGGTCTGCTGGGGCCACGTATCTAAGCCTATCATGTATGATACTGTCTGCTGAGACAAGGTGGGTATGTGGGACTACCTACAGGGGACTGCATGGCACTGAATACAAGGGGGATGTATGGCAGGGGGACTGTGTGTGGAACCATACAGGGGGGTTGTGACACTATATACAGGGGCATTGTGTGGGGAACGCTCTACAGGTGTCTTTGATTAGAGCCCCGGGACATAACTTTCCTGGGGCCCCAGAAATGCCAAATTTGCCCCTGAGATTTAGTAGAAGGATACTTACTGCCGGGGCCCTGTATCTAAGGCTACATTCACACGAGTGTAAAAAAAATGCATGTAAATCTGGCCATGTGTGTTGCGTTTTGCATGTGTGCTTTGCGTGTTGCATGTGTTTTTCACGCACTTGCAAGCACTTTTTTTTTTCAATGTAATTGATGCGTGAAATAGGGACAGCACACGGATGTTGTCCGTGTGCTGTCCGTGGTTTTCACCCACCCATTGACTTTAATGGGTGGCTAGATGGGTGAAAACGCACTTATATTGGACATGCAGTGAGTTTCAAGCAACGGACACTCGCTGCGTGAAAACTCACGCATGTGTGAATAGTCCCATTGAAATCAATGGGTCCGTGTGCTGTGCGTTGTTTCAACACACAGCCCACGGACGAGAATCACGCTCGTCCGAATGAGCCATAAGTCTATCATGTGTGATACTGTCTGCTCGGGCCATGTATCGAAGCCTATCATGTGTGATATTGTCTTCTGGGGCCATGTATCTAAGTCTATCATGTGTGATACTGTCTGCTCGGGCCATGTATCGAAGCCTATCATGTGTGATACTGTCTTCTGGGGCCATGTATCTAAGCCTATCATGTGTGATACTGTCTGATGGGACAATACATGCATTTGGGGGTAAATATATGTCTCGGGGCTTGTGCCCCTGATCTTTTAAGACCCTAGCAACTCCCCTGGTCTGAAGTAATGTAGGGGTCTGGTCTGGGGGTTCTAATTTGGGGTCTCTTTTTTTTTGTGGGGCCCGTTATAGCGGTACTATGTGCTACTGTCAATCCAAATTGCAACTGCAGTCCCATTTTAACACTTCACTTAAGTATAATATATATATGAGTTACTTTACATTTTATGGGGTAAGGGGGGACAAATTTAGGTAAGTTCTAGGTGTGTGTGTGTGTGTGTGTGTGTGTGTGTGTGTGTGTACAGTAAGTGGGGGGCACACTGAATCTTTCCCCTGGGTGAAGGAAAGCCTAGCTATAGCTCTGCATTAGTCTGTATAAGGTACCTTTTGAAAACCCCCAAAAACGATTGAAATGCTAAAAAAAATTGCAGCAATAAAAATACAGCAAAGCCACCAAACATCAGCATACCTCAATTGTATAGTATTCAACATGTAGAAACCTCCACAAATTTATATCTTGAAAAATGCCACAATGCCCAATGTAGATGCTGCCACAGTGCCCTCTGTAGATGCTGCCACAGTTCCCTCTGTGGATGCTTCCGCAGTGCCCTCTGTGGATGCTGCCACAGTGCCCTCTGTGGATGCTGCCGCTGTGCCCTCTGTGGATGCTGCCGCAGTGCCCTTTGTGGATGCTGCCGCAGTGCTCTCTGTGGATGCTGCCGCAGTGCCCTCTGTGAATGCTGCCGCAGTGCCCTCTGTAGATGCTGCCACAGAGTCCTCTGTAGATGCTGCCACAGAGTCCTCTGTAGATGCTGCCACAGAGTCCTCTGTAGATGCTGCCACAGAGTCCTCTGTAGATGCTGCCACAAAGTCCTCTGTAGGTGCTGCCACAGAGTTCTCTGTAGATGCTGTCACAGAGTCCTCTGTAGATGCTGCCACAGTGCCCTCTGTAGATAATGCAGCACACCCCTAGATAATGCCACAGTGCCCTCTGTAGATGCTGCCACAGTGCCCTCTGTAGATGCTGCCACAGTGCCCTCTGTAGATGCTGCCACAGTGTCCTCTGTAGATGCTGCCACAGTTCCCTCTGTAGATGCTGCCACAGTGCCCTCTGTAGATGCTGCCACAGTTCCCTCTGTAGATGCTGCCACAGTGCCCTCTGTAGATGCTGCCACAGTGATGTCAGGGGGCTTGCCCAGAGCTGGAGTCCCAGAGCAGAGCCGCTTCTAGCACTCTGCCTGGGATTCCAGCTCTGCTCCTGACATCACTGTCCATATATGGACAGAGATGTCAGGGGCAACCCCAGAGCTGGAGTCCCGGGCAGAGCGCTAGTAGGCTCTTCCTGGGACTCCTGCTCTGGGGAAGCCCCTGACATCATTGTCGATGTATGGACAGTGATGTCAGGGTATTCCACAGAGTCCCGGAGCAGAGCCTATACTAGCGCTCTGCCCGGGACTCCGCACTGGGGAAGACCCTGCACACTGTCCATATATGGATAGCAATGTCAGGGAATTCCACAGAGTCCCGGAGCAGAGCCTGTACTAGCGCTCTGCTCGGGACTCCGCTCTGGGGAAGACCCAGACACACTGTCCATATATGGACAGCGATGTCAGGGAATTCCACAGAGTCCCGGAGCAGAGCCGATACTATCGCTCTGCACGGGACTCCGGCTCTAGGGAAGCCCCAGACATCGCTGTTCATATGTGGACAGCGATGTCAGGGAATTCCAGAGTCTCAGAGCAGAGCCGATACTAGTGGCTCTGTGTCCCGCGGGCCGCAGATGACAGCCCCAGGGGCCGCGTTCTTGAGACCCCTGGTCTAGATCAATACTGACTGGGCATAAATAAATGGGTGGCATCTCCCTGTTTGCATTACTAGGCTTTCCAGTGACATGATCAGGGGCTTTGCCATATATGAACAGTCAGGTCTTTACGTATTGCCTGTTGATAGGGCATACTTAGATAAGGCCTAACAACTATGACACAGCATATAGACATAGCCGATCAAAAGTGTTAATTCTTTAAAAGGGTTGTCTCCTTTTAGAAAGGATCTATGGTGATCAGCTGATTGATGCAGGTCTGGCTCCCAGCACCCACCTAATTTTTCCAGCGGAACCTGCAGCCAGGCAGGCAGGCAGGCATTCCCCCCTTTAGCTGCTGCTGCTGCAGGTAAAAATATAGTATTACATGGCATCCATTCAAATGCATGTAATACATGGACGGTGCAAATTTGTCAGAATGAGGGCTACTCTGTAATAGTGGCTCTTTATTCGCTCATAGAAGGGGATCCCGAATGGGGGAAACCCCTCTATGATGTCCATATACTCTAATAGGCTACATGGACAGCTCTTGTCTTCATGAGACAACCCCTTGAATGGAATAAAATCCATAAATAAAAAATCACAAGAAATAAAAATTAGTCGTATAGAAAAAGTAGTACAAAAAGAGAGAAAACAACTTGTTACCCATACCAACCAATCACAGTGCAGAATTCATATGTCCAGAGCAGCTAAAGAAATGAAAGCTGAGTTCTCATTGGTTGTTATGGCCAACAATGTTATTTTTCTTTCAGGCAGTTATGATAAATGATTCCCAATTTTTTTTAAATATTTTTTTTAATTATTATTAAAATCAGCTTTATTGCACATATTAAACCAGAACAAACATAAACACGTATTTGGCATCACCAATCAAAATTCTCTGTGTCTTTAAGAGTTTAAAAAAAATAATTATTGATTTTTCGTTATATTATTTGTGCTTTTAAACCCTTCTTTCCTGTAGACGGATAACTTAGATACAAAAGAAGTAAAGGTCATCATCAGAAATTGCGTGATTAAGTTAACGATACCGGAACAGAGTACAATGGACTGCACGTCATGAGACGTCAGATTGCTTTAGTCTATACATCTGGCACTCAGGTCCTGTTAGGAGGCTAAACGTAGGTTATTTGCATTGCATTATATTGTAGTGCGGCATATTTATATCATTTACTAGGTCAATCTGTCTGGGAACTTTAATTAAATATATAGTTATAGAAAACGTAACAATGGAAGGATTGCACATATGTAATTTCCTTCAGCCAGGACACGTTAGTAAATCACCCCGAGACCTTGAGACTAAAAAAAAATTGGTAACTTGGTAAATTGGAAACGAGATATGTTTTATGTTTTCCTGTGCGTTGCAGGGCTTTATGACAATGACACAGATATTGATTATTTTTTTAAGAATATCCTGTGTGCAGCATTTTAACCCTTTCAGGACAAAGCTCATTTTGGCCTTCAGGACCAGCCCCATTTTCTCAAATCTGAAGTGTCAATTTATATGGTAATAACTCTGAATGCTTTTGCCTATCCAAGCGATTCTGAGATTTTTTTCTCGTCACATATTGTACTTTATGTTAGTGGAAAAATTTGGTCAATAAATTCATTGCTTATTTGTGAAAAACACCAACATTTTGAGAAAATTTGCAAAAATTATGTTTTTTCTTATTTTAAATGTATCTGCTTGTAAAAAAGATAGTAATACCACACAAAATAGTTACTATTTCACATATTCCATATATCTACTTTATATTTGCATAGTTTTTTGAACATTATTTTATTTTTCTAGGACGTTACAAGGCTTAGAACTTCTCACATTTTCAAGAAAATTTCTAAAGGCTATTTTTACAGGGACCAGTTCAGATCTGAAGTGGCTTTGAGGGCCTTGTGTACTAGATAGACCCCATAAATCACCCCATATTAAAACGGCACCCCTGAAAGTATTCAAAACAGCATTCAGAAAGTTTCTTAACCCTTTAGGCGTTTCACAGGAATTAAAGCAATGTAGAGGTGAAATTTACACTTTTTTTTTTTTTTTGCTGAAATTAATTTGTAATCCATTTCTTCTGTAACACAGAATGTTTTACAAGAGAAACGCAACACAATATTTATTGCACAGATTCTGCAGTTTTTAGAAATATCCCACATGTGGCCCTATTGTGATAATGGACTGAAACACCGGCCTCAGAAGCAAAGGAGCACCTAGTGGATTTTGGGGCCTCCTTTTTTTAGAATACATTTTAGGCACCATGTCAGGTTTGAAGAGGTCTTGTAGTGCCAAAACAGTGGAAATCCCCCAAAAGTGACATGGTTTTGCAGAGGCGTAGCTAGGTTCTCCAGCACCCGGGGCAAAGATTCAGTTTGGCGCCCCCCATCCTCTTTCCCGACATCTCCTTCCCCCTCGCCGTGTTTGTTTTCTCTACCAATCGACGTGTCATTTCTTTTTATGTAACGCGAGCATAAAAACATTTGTACATTTCACAAGCAATATGGTTCTATACACAACACCAGAACCAAGCTCACTACATATATACAGCCCCAGAACCAAGCTCAGTACATACATACAGCCCCAGAACAAAGCTCACTACATATATACTACACCAGCACAAATACAGCTCAATTTAGTGCAACCCCTGCCGTATAGGTGTGTACGGCGTAAAACTACAGCTCCCAGCATAGCCCGAACAATGGTAAGGATATGCTGGGAGATGCTGTTTCACAAAAAATAAATCCTATCATAATCACACCACCATCATCTCACTGCAGATCATACAGTGACTACAGTGCTGATTAGAGGCAGAATAAACATTTACATTAAGTGACTCACCGGTGACGTCTCAGATTCTAGTTCTTTTTCTCCCTCCGGTCCAGACCTCTATGATGACTTCTCCCGGTCACAGCCCATTTCTGCAGTTTGCCGCTCAGATGTCTTCAGCTTCTCACTTTTCCAACATTTCTGCACCTATAAATAAATATAAAGTTATCATTATACACACACTACACCCCTAAATATAGCGCCATACACTGCACCTCTAATTATAATAGAACCATACACCGTGTCCTACACACACACACTGTGCCCCCTGTAGATAGTGCCTGCCATAGAGCCCCTGTAGATAGTGCCCCCATACAGACCACCCCTGTATATAGCCCCCTGTAGATATAGCCCACCCCTGTATATAGAGCTCTACAGATAGCCCAACCATGTATGTAGCCCCCCTGTAGATATAGTCCACACCTGTATATAGTGCTCCACATATAGTCCACCCCTGTATATAGTGCTCCACAGATAGCCCACCCCTGTATATACTATATACAAGGGTGGGCTATCTGTGGAGCACTATATACAGGGGTGGACAATATGTACAAGGGGGCTATATACAGGGGTGGGCTTTCTGTGGAGCACTATAGGGGGAGCTATTTGTGGGATACTATATACAGGGGTGGGCTATATCTACAGGGGGACTATATACAGGGGTGGGCTATATCTACAGGGGGGCCATATCTACAGGGGGACCATATCTACAGGGGGACCATATCTACAGGGCTGGGCTATATACAGGGCTGCTATATCTACAGGGGTGGGCTATACACAGGGGGGCTATATCTACAGAGGGGGGCTATATACAGGAGGAATATATCTACAGGGCTGGGCTATATACAGGGCGACTATATCTACAGCGGGGCTATAAACTGGGGTGGGCTATCTATGGAGCACCATATACAGGGGTGGGCTATATCTACAGGGGGTTATATACTATATAGCCCCCCTGTAGCTATAGCCCACCCCTGTATATGGTGCTCTATAGACAGCCCACTCAAGTATATAGCCCCCCTGTAGATATAGTCGCCCAGTATATAGCCCAGCCCTGTAGATATAGCCCCCCTCTGTAGATATAGCCCCCCTGTAGATATATTCCCCCTCTGTAGATATAGCCCCCCTGTAGATATATTCCCCCTCTGTAGATATAGCCCCCCTGTAGATATATTCCCCCTCTGTAGAAAACGCCCCCCCTGTAGATATAGCCCCCCTGTAGATATAGCCCCTCTGTAGATATAGCCCCCCTGTAGATATATTCCCCCTCTGTAGATATAGCCCCCCTGTAGATATAGCCCCCCTGTAGATATATTCCCCCTGTAGATATAGCCCCTCTGTAGATATAGCCCCCTGTAGATATAGCCCCCCTGTAGATATATTCCCCCTCTGTAGATATAGCCCCCCTGTAGATATAGCCCCCCTGTAGATATAGCCCCCCTGTAGATATATTCCCCCTCTGTAGATATAGCCCCCTGTAGATATAGCCCCCCTGTAGATATAGCCCCTCTGTAGATATAGCCCCCCTGTAGATATATTCCCCCTCTGTAGATATAGCCCCCCTTTGTAGATATAGCCCCTCTGTAGATATAGCCCCCCTGTAGATATATTCCCCCTCTGTAGATATAGCGCCTCTGTAGATATAGCCCCCCTGTAGATATAGCCCCCCTGTAGATATATTCCCCCTCTGTAGATATAGCCCCCCTTTGTAGATATAGCCCCTCTGTAGATATAGCCCCCCTGTAGATATATTCCCCCTCTGTAGATATAGCCCCCCCTGTAGATATATTCCCCCTTTGTAGATATAGGCCCCCTTTGTAGATATAGCCCCTCTGTAGATATAGCCCCCCTGTAGATATATTCCCCCTCTGTAGATATAGCCACCCTGTAGATATAGCCCCCCTGTAGATATAGCCCCTCTGTAGATATATTCCCCCTCTGTAGATATAGCCCCCCTGTAGATATATTCCCCCTTTGTAGATATAGCCCCCCTGTAGATATAGTCCCCCTGTATATAGCCCAGCCCTGTAGATATAGTTCCCCTGTAGATAGACACCCCCCGTAGACAAAGTCCCCCCCGTGTAGACAAAGTCCCCCCTCCCCCCGCAGATACAGCCACACTTCTATTACATTTAAAAAAAAATATTCAAACTCACCTTATTCCCGCTCCCACGCCGTCCGGCAGCCATGGAGACCTGCTCTCTTCTGCGCAGGTCTCCAGGGGGTTGAACACAGCGTCTATGAAAGGCGCTGATTGGCTGGGCAGGATGACTTTCCCTGCCAGTCAGTCAGCGCCTTTCATCGACGGAAGCGTCACTGGTACAAAAGGTACCAGTCGCTTCATTCGTGGAGAGGCGCTGAATGGCCGGGCACGGAACGTGCCCGGCCATTCATTGCTTCTAATTGTACCTGTGTCCTTGCGACACAGGTACAATTATAGTGCAGGAGGTGGGGGCGCTGGCGCCCCCCTCTGAACTGCGCCCGGGGCAAGTGCCCCGCCTGCCCCCCCCTAGTTACGCCCCTGGGTTTTGGAAACTACACACCTCAAGGAATTTATCTAGGGGTACAGTTAGCATCTTGACCCCACATGTCTTTTGCTATATTTATTGGAGTTTGTCTGTGAAAGTGAAAATCTACTTTTTTTCTAAAAAAATATTAAAAAAAATAATATTTGCAAGAAATAAAGATTAAAAAGCACCCCAAAACTTGTAAAGCTACTTCTCCTGATTACGCCAATACCACATATGTGGTACTAAACTGCTGTTTGGACCCACGACAGAGCTCAGAAGGGAAGGAGCGCCATTTGGATTTTGAAGCGCAGATTTTGCTGGATTGGTTTTCAGTGCCATGTCGCGTTTGCAACGCCCTAGAGGGAGCAAAACAGTGGAATGCCCCCAAAAGTGACCCCTCAAGGAATTTTTCTAGGGGTATAGTTAGCATTTTGACCCTACCGTTTTTTTGCTGAATTTAGTGGAATTAGCCCGTGAAAATGAAAATCTACTCTTTTCTGAAAAAACATAGAAATGTTTAATTTTTACAATAAATAAAGGAGAAAATCACCCCCAAATTTGTAAAGCAATTTGTCCTGATTACAGCAATACGCGATATGTGGTAATAAACTGCTGTTTGGACACACGGCAGGACTCAGAAGAGAAGGAACAATATTTGCCTTTTGGAGCTCAAATTTAGCTGGAATGGTTTTCGGGAGTCATGTCGCATTTGCAAAGCCCCTGAGGTACCAAAACAGTGGAAACCTCCCAAAAGTCCCTTTAGGGGACTGAAACGAGCGATCATTAGGTCGCTGGTACAATACACTGCAATACTAATGTATTGCAGTACAATATCATTTTTACAGGCTCCTGTAACAGTGCGATCGCTGTTCCTGTCCGTTAGTCAGAGGCGTAGCTAGGTTCTCCAGCACACGGGGCAAAGATTCAGTTTGGCGCCCCCCCCCAACTTCTTTCCCGACATCTCCTTCCCCCTCGCCATGTTTGTTTTCCCTACCAATGAATGAAGTGTCATTTATTTTCCACATTTTGTTTTATGTAACTCAAGCATAAAAACATTTGTAAATTTTACAAGCAATAAACCCACTTGGGCATTAAGAAACTAATTAGCATAAAGCCAAAATCGCTCATAACGTGGTAAAAATAGATAGTTTTTCTAAATAAAAAACACTGCTGTCACCTACATTACAGCGCCCATTTCTTATGTAGGAGATAGGAAACTTATAATGTGGTAACAGAGCCTCTTTAAGTGACTCACCGGTGACGTCTCAGATTCTAGTTATTTTTCTCCATCCGGTGCAGACCTCTAAGACTTCTCCCGGCCACAGCCCATTTCTGCAGTTTGCCACTCAGATGTCTTCAGCTTCCCACTTTTCAAACATTTCTACACCTATAAACAAAAATAAAGTTCTCATTATACCTCACACTACGCCCCTAAATATAATAGCGCCATACACTGCACCTCTAATTATAATAGCACCATACACTGTTTCCCACACATACACCAGGCCCCCTGTAGATAGTGCCTGCCATAGAGCTCCCTGTATATAGTGCCCCCATAGAGCCCCCTGCAGATAGTGCCCCCAACTGTATATAGTGTTCCACATATAGCTCCCCTTATAGTGCCCCCCGAGGGGGGTTCGCGGCAGCCGCAAAAAAAATGTGCCAGGAGACACAAAAGTTTCTAAAATCATAAACTAATGTCATTTATTTTATGATTTTAGAAACGCTAGTGTTCCCAGGCACTAAATTGTTTACATTGTGTACTCACCACTGTCCTGTGTTTCCTGTCCTCTGCAGTGCTCTGCTCCGGTGTGTCTACTCCCTCTCTCCAGGCATACTGCTGCATCATGGACTGTGCGGTGCTGGCGCCCCCTCTCTAAGTTGTGCCCGGGGCACATGCCCCGCCTGCCCCCTAGCTACGCCCCTGCCGTTAGTCCCGGGTGTCAGCTGTAATACACATCTGACACCTGCAGAATATGGAGCGGGCGCAGCGCATGAGCCCGCTCCATATATAACCCCTCACACCACGACATGCTATTAAGTCGTGGTGCGCAAAGGCGTTAATGCGCAGCGGATGGTGCAATTGAAAATTAAAATTTTACACTGATGTGCCATTTTAATGCACAATATGTTGTGCCCAGTTTGTGCCACTGAAGACAAATACCTCATACAATGTTGAGCGGGTTCTCCCGGATATAAAATATCATATATGTGGACGTAAGCTGGTGTTTGGGCACGCTGTGCGGCTCAGAAGGGAGGGAGCACCATATGGCTTTTGGAGCACATATTTTGCTTGGTAACTGTTCTGTTTGGGGTTTTGCTGATATTTCAGTTTATAATGTTGGGGCATATGTAAACTGGGCAGAGTACATCCGGGCATAATAAGAGGGTATAATATAAATAATAATCCGCAGGTATGTGGCCGATGTCGCACTGATAAATGGTGCCCAATCTTATCCGCTTTTGGACACTGCACAATTTCTGTCGTTATATTCTGAGAGTCAGAACTTTTTTTATTTTTTCTACACAGGAGCTGTGTGAGGGCTTATTTGTTGCGGGACAATCTGTAGTTTTCATTGGTACGATTTTAGGGTACATGTGATTTTTTTTATCACTTTTTATTAGATTTTTTTGGCAATCAAAGTGAGAAAGAAACATAAATTCTGACAATGTTTTTTGTCTTTTTTTTTACAGTGTTCACCGTGCGCTATAAATGACATTTTATTTTATTCTGTGGGTCGATACGATTACGGCGATACCATATGTATATCTTTTTTTATGTTTTGTGGCATTTGCGCAATAAAATCACTTTTCGATAAAATTATTTCTTTTTTGTGTCACCATATTCTGAGAGCCATAATTTTTTTTATTTTTCAGTCACAAAAGCTGTGTAAGGGCTTGTTTTTTGTGGGACGGGTTGTAGTTTTTATTGGTATTATTTTGGGGTACATGCGACTTTTTGATCACTTTTTATTCTATATTTTGGGAGGGTTGATGACATTGTTTTTTAAATTATTTTTTTTGCGGTGTTCACCGTTTGGGAAAAATAATATTATAGTTTTATAGTTTGGGTCGTTATGAACGCGGTCATACCAAATATGTGTACCTTTTTTAACATTTTCATTTTTTTCCTATAATTTTGTTATATCGACATATGTACAACATACATTTGTTGTATCGACATAGGAAAAAAAGCATTTTTTGTTTTTGTAACTTTTATAACTTGTTTTTACCCTTTTATAAAACATTTTTATAACTTTTTTTTTTTTTTACTTTTTACTTGTTGAACACTGGCAGCACTGATCGCTGCTATAATACATTACACTACCTAGGTAGTGTAACGTATTATAAACTGTCAGTGTGACGCTGAGAGTCACACTGACAGGAAGCTTATGAGGACCGGCCTCCGGCTGGTTCTCATTGGCTGCCGTGCATGGCAGACCCGGGGGCTGTTGTATGGCCTCCGGTTTTGCCTTATAACCGACTGCAGCACCCGCAATCGGTCCCCGGGAAAGTTTGTTGTAGCAACAAACTTTCCAGTTTGTTGCTACAACAAACTTTCCCTGCGATCACATGACCGGGACCTGAACCAATTAGGTCCCGGTCATGTCTCCGGGACCAGAGGCAGGGGATAACAGCACGATCCGGGTGTCAGCGCTATTCTGAGACACCCGGATCGCGCTTTTAACACCCACCGTGAATTCACGTTGGCGCTGCACAGAGCCCAGCAACTGCCGACGTGAATTTACTGTCGGGAAGCGGTTAAAGAAACTATTTAAAGTTGTTACAATGGCTTTAAATATCTATCTATCTATCATCTATCTATCTATCTATCTATCTATCTATCTATCTATCTATCTATCTATCTATCTATCTATCTATCTATCTATCTATCTATCCATAGGCATAACTAGGAAAGACTGGGCCCCAGAGCAAACTCTTGACTGGGGCCACCTCCCCCACGGGTGCCACAAGCAGCCCCCCATCATAAATAGTTCCCCCTGTAGAATGTGCCATACAGCCCACCTGTAGACAGTGCTATATAGCCCCGCCTATAGACCGTGTCACACCCCATATGTAGATAGCGCCCCCACCTCCCCTTGTAGATAGTGCCATACAGCCCCCTGTAGATATCGCCATAAAGCCCCCACTGTATATAGCGCTATACAGCTCCCACTGTATATATCACCACACAGCCCCCTCCCTTGTATACAGTGCCACACAGCCCCCCCCTTAGTAGAAAGTGCAGCACAGCCCCCCCTAGTAGAAAGTCCCACACACAGACCCCTGTAGATTGCGCCACACTCAGCCCCCTGTAGATAGAGCCACAGCCCTCCCGCTTGTAAATACTGCCATACAGTTCCCCCATGTGTATAGTGCCGCACAGCTCCCCCTTGTGTATAGTGCCACACAGCCCCCCTTTGTGTATAGTGTCACACAGCCCCCCCTTGTGTATATTGCCAAAAGGCATAGGCGCATCCGAGAAAGTTGTATCAGCCAGGGAGATGTCACTCAAACATGGAAAGGTGGGTTTGGAGGCAGGACTATGTGACTCTTCAGGATAGCGGCACCGCCCCATGACCCTCTAATGAGTAATTAGCATATAGTGTGTGCCGTTTTAAAAGTGGATTTTAAGGATTTTGATGCATCGGGAAAAAAACATACAAGGGAATGTTCGGGAATATTGTCAGGTCATGTATTACTGCATGGTGGCGGTTCAAGGGCTTAAAACTACCTGACAGATTCCCATTAAATATACAATGAATTGAGAACAATTCCATCTGCCCTGCAATTTTGTTATTATAAATATATCCTATATAACTACAGATCCAGAACCAAGCTCTGACATACATACAGTACCACAACCAAGCTCAGTACATAAGTACAGCACTAGAACCAAGCTAAGTACATACATACAGCACTAGAACCAACCTCAGTACACAAATACAGCTCCAGAAACAACCTCAGTACATAAATACAGCACTACAACCAAGCTCAGTACATATATACAGCACTAGAACTAAGCTAAGTACATATATACAGCACCAGAACAAAGCCCAGTACATATATACAGCACTAGAACAAAGCCCATACATATATACAGCACCAGAACCAAGCCCATACATATATACAGCACCAGAACCAACATCAGTACATAAATACAGCACCAGAACAAACCTCAGTAAATAAATACAGCACTACAACCAAGCTCAGTACATATATACAGCACCAGAACCTGTATATACAGCACCAGAACAAAGCTCAGTAATTACATACAGCATCAAAACCAAGATCAGTACATATATACAGCACCAGAACAAATACAGCTCAATTTAGTGCAACCCCTGCCGTATAGGTTTGTATGTCGTAAAACTACAGCTTCCAGCATGGCCCGAACAATGGTAAGAATATGCTGGAAGATGCTGTTTCACAAAAAAAAAATCATACCACCATCATCTCGTTGCAGATCACACAGTGACTACAATACTGATTAGAGGCAGAATAAACATTCACATTAAGTGACTCACCGGTGACGTCTCAGATTCTAGTTATTTTCTTCTCCCTCCGGTCCAGATCTCTATGATGGATTTCTACCAGCCATGACCCATTTCTGCAGTTTTCCGCTCAGATGTCTTCAGCTTCTCACTTTTAAAACATTTCTGCACCTATAAACAAAGTTAAAATTCTCAATACCTCTAAATATAATAAAGCACCATACACTGCACCTCTAACTATAATAGCGCCATACACTGTGTCCCTGATTATAATAGTACCATACACTGTCACACACACCGTGCCCCTTGTAAATAGTACCCCCTTAGCCCCCCTGTAGATAGTGACCCACATAAAGCCTATGTAGATTGTGACCTACATAGAAGCCCCTGTAGATAGTATCCCACATACAGCCCTCTGTAGATAGTGCCCACATATGGACTCCAAAGCTGCAAGGCAATAGTGCTAACCACTGAGCCACCGTGCTGCCCTACATATAGCTTCCCCTATAGATAGTGCTCCACGTATATCCCACCTCTGTAGACTGTTCCCTACATATAGCCACCCTTTTGCTAGTGCCCCACAGGTAACCGACCCCTGTATATAGTGTCTCACATATAGCCCACCCCTATAGAAAGTACCCTAAAAATAGCTCCCCTATAGATAGTGCTCTACATATAGCCCACCCCTGTATAGTGTCTCACATATAGTGCCCCACATATAGACCCCCCTGTAGATAGTGGCCCACATATAGACCCCCTGTATATAGTGGCCCACATACCCACATATAGACCCCCCTGTAGATTGTGCCCCACATCCCCACATACAGACCGCCCCTGTAGCTAGTGCCCCACATCCCACATATAGACCTCCCCCCTGTATATAATGGCCCACATATAGATGACCCCTCTGTAGATAGAGCCCCCACTATAGATAATGCCACTCACAGTTTTATGAGAAAAAAACAAAAAAACTTTCCATACTCACATGATCCCGTTCCCACACTGTGGCAGGTCTGCTGGAGCTGAACGAGCATCGTCCAATGACGCTGATTGGCGGGGCAGAATGACTTGCCCCGTCAATCAGCGTCTTTCAAGCATGGAAGCGGCACGATGATGTGTCGCTAGCCAATCAGCGTCATTGTAAGGCACTGAATGGTCGGGTGATTCAGCGCTAATACATGTATTTGGCTGTTGTTAGCATCGGGGCCCACTCCGGTGCTAGCGACGCCTACAGGCATGAGAGGGCCTGTGTTGCCTGGCCCATACTTGTTGGAGGCTCGGCGGCGCGGGCCCCATAGTAGCGGCGCTACCGCTGTAGCAGCCATAACGGCTGCTAGCGGCGCCACCGGGCATATGGGGGGCGTTTTGGCTGGCGGCACAGGCCCCCTTAAGCCTCGGGCCCCGAAGCAGCCGCTACGGCTGCTACCGCGGTAGTTACGCCACTGTATCTATCTATCTCATATCAATCTATCTATCTCATATCGATCTATCTGATATATATCTAGCTATATGTGTGTGGGTATATATACATATATATATATATATATATATATATATATATATATATTTTACCATTTTCAGCCATTTCTACAGTCTCAACAATATCAAGATTAAAGGGGTATTGCTAAAATCATAAGTTATCACCTATTCACAAGATAGGTTATAATTTTCTGATTGCTGGGGGTACCACAGGTCGCGAGAATTGGTGTCCTAAACCCCCAGATCCTCATCACTGCTTGACCGCAGCTTAGGAGCCCTTGAACGGCAGTCAAGCATGCACGCTGCTGCTACATTCACTGTCTTCGAGAATGGCAAAAACAGCCGACCACTGTACTCGGCTATTTAAGCCATTCCCATAGACTTTGAATGGAGAGGCAGCGTGCATGCTCGACCGCCGCTTCATTCAATGTCCTTCTCACTGCGGTTGAGCAGTCAGAAGTATATGGGCATTCGGGACCCCCATTTTCACGATCGGTAGAGGTCCAAATGGTGGGGCCAGCAGTGATCAGAAAATTATCACCTATCCTGTGGATAGTCTGAAATGTATTTGTCTAATCTTGCGTGAGTGTCGTATAGTTTGGTGCATCTTTAATTGTAGGTTGAGATGCTGTTCCAAATCAGATTACATCTGTTATTCTTAACATTGTGAAGAAAGTATATCAACACTGGATGGGTAATGAGAGATTGTGTTTTTTATCGTCATCTTCATTGTCGATCATTAAACTCTGCGCTATACAATGGTGTCAGGTAAACTCCTATGTATGTATAATTCATTTGATGACAGCTTATCCTACATAAATGTAAAGCACAACATATAAATGTATATTACATCGTTGCAAACATTATACAAATTGCCTTGATGCACTTCTTTAGGCTTTTAAGCCCTCAGAATTTCGCTACTGACTTGCTCGTAAAAATATATTTATTGTATGTTTGTACTTCTATATAAGACAACAGAAATCTTTATGTTGTAAGATTTTTGTAATCCAAAAAGCTTCATGGAGGCTCGGGAGAACAGTAAAAGCCTAAAAATAAACTAGACTCAGTTGTATGCTTGACTCAGCTCATCAGTGCTAGGTCGAATGAACCCAGTTGAACAAGTATGAATTTGGCCACTTATAGACATATGAGAAGTATTATACAAGCCTAAAAAGTGAATTACTGAGCATCTGGATGTTAAAAAATTAATATTTGCTCCATAACTTGGTCCGGTAATGAGAACGACATCTCTAGAACTTCTGGAAACATTTCTGACATTTTATTTCCACTTCTGACCCACCATGTATATGGACCTTCCACTCACTACTTGTTCCAATGAATAATTTATCATATGGGTCTGATAACCCATTACATCATGTCCAAAGGCAATTATACTAACACCTCTCAGCTTATGACATGACTTGAGAACGTGTTGACTGGTCATGGAAGAAACTATGTATTTCCCGCATCTCTGCTGGTTTTGAGGACTACAAGATTTGCATGAAGGAGACTCAAGTAGAATAGTAATGGTGTTCCTTTCATGAATATTGCTTATCTTGATGTATTTTGAGGTGGAATAAGCCGAGTTACTGTCATGTACCGTCAACACAATAGTGGCGGCTCCTCTACAAATTGGAAAACAAGATCATGAACGTCTGCAGTATCCATAAAATAAGAAGTGTGCCATAGATCAGAAATCTCAGGACAGTAGACCCGAAAGGAAGGAGCTACCAAGGATCCTCACAAAAATATTTTGGGCACATACCTTAGTTCACCCAGTCCAGATAAAGGTGTTTGAGATGCTTTGCCATAGTGCCAACAGAATTCTCATATGTCTGCTGGTTACATGCAACAGTCATAAATCCTTGCTTTGCCCTATCCAATTACCCATGGTCCTAAACCTATATAACCCAATTACCCTTTTGTGTTCAGATCCTCTCTACAATCCCTGACCTATACACTCTATGGCAGAGGCCAGCAACCTGTGGCACCAATAACACTGACGGAACATGGAGCATGGTTTGCTGGCACACTTCCCTGTACCGGTGTACAGCGCCATTGTGTGCTTGGCGGCACTGAACACAGGGAGAGAGAGTGGTGCTTTATTATGCGCTTGGTGGTGCTGATCATCAGGAGAGGGAGAAGTGCTTCATTTTGTTTGTTGCTGTTGAACACTTGTCAAGCACACAATGTAGCACTGCTTTCTCTTCCGGTCATCCGTGCTGCAAGGACAGAGCTCAGTAATAACTAGTAACAGAAAAAGTAAGTGAACGTTGGCAGCACTCTCTCCTATGTGCAGCCCCCCATGCTGGTGTTAAATAGCTGTGGTCTCTCCTATGTGCACCCCCCAAATCTGGTGTCCAGTAGTAGCTCTCTCCTCTGTGTGCAGCGCCCCCAAGTTGTTTTTAGTAGCCACAGTCTCTCCTGAAGTCAGCGCCCCCAAGGTGATATTTAGTAGTCACAGACTCTACTGTTTGCAGTTCCTCTAGCTTGTGTTCAGTAACCGCAGTCTCTCCTTTGTGCACCCCCCAGCTGGTAACCAGTAGTCGCAGTCTCTCTTTTGTGCACCCCCCCCCCCAGCTGGTGACCAGTAGCCTTGTATGCACCACAGATGAATCATCTTTGCAAAAAAAGTCAGGGATAAGGGTCAAGCTGAAATGTAAAATTAATTAGCTGATTAATTGAGTTATGTCACGTATTTTATGACTTTTATGTTTGCGTGGCACACTGAGTACTACATCATAGATTTTCTTTTTTTATCAGCACGCCATACAAAAAAGTTTGCCTACTCCTGCTATATGGTAATGGAATACAAACAATTTGTTAAGATTCTGGGATATGTGGACCCACTAGGCCGCTCCACCGTAGCGGAGTGGCAGCTGGCCAAATAACAGTCAATGAAAGTCTTAGCGCAAAAGTACCTGTGTGAGAGGCCAGACAGACATGAGATGGAGCAGACGCTTTGGCACAGATGATTCGTGGCACAGATGATGCTTGGCGTGGCAGATGGAACAAACACAACTCTAACACTAGACTTCAGCTCACGAACAAACACAGTTGCAGGATACAAGAAGCAGGATACGGGAACACTGGGAACAGAATAGAACTAAGGGACCATTTGCTTAAACTATCATGGGAAGTCAACAACTACTCTCAGGCAAGAAGGAAGAGGGCAGATTCCTTTTTATACAGCAGGGAGAGTAGGGATTGGATAGCCGGATTAAGGCCGAGAGTGAGAGCGCACGCACCCTAGCAGCAGCCGAGGACAGTACAGTGTGCCGGCGTCTCAGAGGAGGAAGACACCGACATTACTCCGCGACAACATTATATGTAACATTATAATAGTATAGTATTACATGGTGCACAGGGGCATAGCTAAAGGCTCATGGGCCCCAATGCAAAAGTTCTTCTTGGGCCCCCCCCCTCAAACTTCTCATGGCCTACGGCCTGCATCTTTCAGCTGCATCTCTGGGTCTCCTAAGTGACCCAACGATGCAGAAGTAGCAGCCAGGGGAGTCACTAAGGTCTTAAAACGTCTGGGGAAATAGCCCCAATTCATATTCTGTTGGGCTACTTCGGATTCCAGGACTACTTTGATGACGGCGTTATTTTTATTCTCAATAAAATGGTTAATGAGGGTTTTGTGTTTTTTTTTTATTTCAATAAAATATTTTTTCTATGTCGTTGTATTTTTTTAAACTTTATTCCTACCTCCTTAGTAATGGCCGCTGGCTGATTGACAGAATCCATTACTAAGGCGGGGCTTAATATTAAACATGAAGATGCTAACACTAACCGCCATTATTACCCCGGTACCCACTGCCACCAGGGGTACCGGAAGGAGCCGGGTACGATCCAGTACTTGAGCATCTGTAGTGAAGGATGGGTAGTGGCGCGGCCGTAGGCTGGTATCATTAGGCTGGGAAAGGCCAGAAACAGTGGGTCTTCCCACTCCGGTAATGCTAGCCTGCTGCTGCTATGTTTTATCTGGTTGGTTATGAAAAATGGGGGAACCCCACATCGTTCTTTCCAATTATTTAAAAATTAGTTTTTTAAAATTACACTTGCTCCCCCCTGTTTTTCATAACCAGCCAGATCCAACACAGCAGCCACAGGCAGCATTACCAGGGTGGTAAGGGGCCACTGTGTTTGGCTTTTCCCAGCCTAATAATACCAGCCTTTGGCCGCCCCAGTACCCGACCATCACTACAGATGGTCGGGTACTGGATCGTACCCGGCTCTTCACGGCACCCCTGGTGGTGGTGGGTACCGAGCAAATAACGGGGGTTAGTGTTAGCCTCTACATCGGCTAGCACTAAGTAATGGACGCTGTAAATCAGCCAGACAAGTTTTTAAAAAATACAAACAGAAAAAAAACATTTTTTTAAATAAAAAACCCGCACAACCCTCGTTAACCATTTATTGATAATAAAAAATGCTGTCACCGAAGTAGTCCTTGAATCCGACATAGTCCAACGACCGAACCTGTAAAAAACACAAACACACAAAATAAAAAACATTAGTAACACATTTGGTAGGCTTAGATACAGGGCCCATGTGTGATACTATCTGTTGGACCCTGTATATAAGCCTACCAGAAGGTAGGCTTAGATACAGGGTATAGCAGACAGTAATCTTATACAGTAAAAGCTTCCCCTTAATGTCCATGTCAGCGATTCACAGTGTGAGCAAGTGACCAGAATAAAGGGGTAGTAGCGCTCGTACGAGCGCTGCGGCCCTTTCAAAACAGCTGATTGGTGGGGGTCCCAGGAGTGGGACCACGATCTATCAGCTTCATCAGACAGTAACATTAAACTTACCTTCCTCTTCGGCCGCATCGGAGGTCCTCACTTCATCCAGCGTCGGGATGTTGTGCGCAGCGCACAGCGCTGTGACGTCAGGACCTCCACTGCGCTCCGTAACGAGGAGAGTCCTCCACTGCGCTCCGTAACGAGGAGAGTAAGTACTGTCAGCTACTATAGTAAAAGGGGCCCGTATAGTACATTACATAGGCCCCAGTTATTATAATAACTTTTTATAGATGTGGTGCGGGGGGCCGCGTGCCCCCCCCCCCCCCGGCTTCGGGCCCGGTCGCAATTGGTTACATCATTATAGTGAACCGTTATATGATACATGATTATAATACAGTATTAGAGACTACATTATTATAGTACAGTATAACTTAATATATTACTATAGTCCAGTATTACATGATATATTATTATAATACAGTATTACCTGTTACATTATTGTAAAAGTACAGCACATGTAACGTTATTATAGTACAGTATTACATATTTTATAAGATTACATGTTACATTATAATAGTACAATAGTACATGATACATTATTATAGTACAGTATTACATGTTACATCATTATAGTAGAGTATTATACAAAACCTTATTATAGTACAGTATTACATGTAATGTTATAGTACAGTAATACAAGATGTATTATTATAGTATAGTATTACAAATTATATTTTTATAGTTCAGTAATACATAATACATTATTATAATACAATATTAAAGGGAACCTTTCACCAGCATTTCACCTATTGAACTTTACTTCTCCCTCACTAGCTGCTGCTATAAAAAGTTCATTGCCGTTATCCCCTCCCCTAAACTCCTCCTCCGACTGTAAATAACGGTCTGCAAACGTTTCGCGCCTTTTATCGTAATAATCCGGTGTCCCTTTGTGCGCACACACCAGAAGAGGACATCAATGCACAAGCGCGGGATGTTGTATGCTGGGGGAAGGCGAGGAGCTGTCAATCAAAAGTAAGAAAGTGAGGTAAACTCGGAAAGACTTGAGGAATGAAGATTTGACTCTTTTCAAAACGAAGATTTGACTCTTTTCAAATGAAGATCTGACTCTTTTCTGCTCATTAGCACACGGTGTGGGAACACTAAAAAGCTAAATACTAAAGCTACAGAGCCGACTAAGAAGACAATTATAGGTTATATAGAAATTATTTTTCACCCACTACCACCAGGTATAGTCGGTTTAATAGGTGAAATGCTGGTGACAGGTTCCCTTTAAATATTACATTGTTGAAGTACAGAATTGCATGATATATTATGATAATACAGTCTTATTACATATTACATTATTATAGTACAGTAGTAGAAATTATATTATTCTATTACATGATCATAATTAAAGTCCAGTATTTCATGATATATTATTGTTATAGCTAGTATTGGATAGTATTACATGTTACATTATTATAGTACCGTATGACATTTTACAGAATCGTAGTACAGTATTACATAACTTGCTGCAGTGTGACACAACAAAAGCCATTGAAAAGTCATTGAAAAAGTCATGATAAGAGATCTAGCCACTGTTTATTTAATGTGTTAAAAGTCAAGGTAAAGACGGCTACATCTGTATTACATTATAATAGCACCGTATTACATGCATAAAATGTTACATAATTATACAGTACTAGGAATTACAATATATAATACAGTATTACATCATTATTATAGTACAGTATTACATTATACACTTTTATCATAGTATAATATTACTTGATACATTATTAAAGTAGCGTGAAACATGTTACATTATTATTATTATTACTACAGTATAGTATTACTTGATACATTATTATAGTATAATATTATTTGTTACATTATTACAGTACAGTATTACATATTACATTATTATAGTGCAATGTTGCATGATACATTATTATAGTACAGTATTGGGCTAGGCATTGTTCACATCTGCGTCAGGGTCCCGTTCTGACATTCCGTCGGAGCTTCCCGTCAGAACGGGACCCCGACTGAAACATAGGAAACCATAGGTTTCCTTTTGCATCACCATTGATTTCAATGTTGACGGATCCGTTGTAAATGGTTTCGGTTTGTCTCAGTTGAGCAAGGGTACCGTAGTTTTGACGGAATGAATACCGTAGTCAACTGTTTCAGTCAGAATGGGACCATGGCGCAGATGTGAACAAAGAATTACAGGTTACATTATTATTATTATTGTTATTATTATTATAGTATTACAAGTTACATTATTATTGTAAAGTATTAAATGTTACATCATTATAGTACTGTATTACATGGTACATTATTATTATAGTATTATGTGTTACATTATTATAGTACAGTATTACATATTACATAATTATAGTACATATTACAGGTTACATTATTCTTATTCTTATTCTTATAGTATTAGGTGTTACATTATTACAGTACAGTATTACATATTACATTATTATAGAATAGTATTGCATGTTACATTATTATTATAGTAGAATATTATAATGGTGCCTGAATTTTGAGTGACGTTTTCTGCAGGACTGCTGTCTCTTTTACATTATTTGTATTTATATTACATCAAACTTTGCTGTAGAATAATTTGCTTAATGCCGATTTTTAATTTTTTTTCAAAACGGTGCCCATTTAACATCACTTTCTGGTAAATTTGGAGCTTGTGGTAATATTGAAGTTTTGTTTTGTAGCAGGCTTTATGAATAAATGATACAACTTTTAGTACTACATCTTTAACAAAAGTATATTTTCACTTCACGCTCTAAAAATTTCTTCCACCTTACTAAGCTGGAAGAACAGACATGACAGATCAATGATGGAGGAAATGTAGTAGAGAACAGCATGCCGGACCCAGAAATATATTCAATTATATTTAGCTTTCCACCTACAATTATTTTCACAGAGTCCTGTCATTATTAATTAGACAGTGACTGGTTACATTTTTGTCTTAAGCATCACGCAGCAATCAACGTGGAAGATAGAATTAAGTTAACATGTTAATCCACATCTAACTAGATCCCAAGAGCCTCCAGCTCAGACACAGCTCATTTAAATAGCCACAGGAAGTTTCCATCGGAGAAACCATCCGTGTTCAAAGAAAAGCTAAAATTATGTATAAAATGTTCCTTAATATATAAACGATAAAAATGAAATGTTAACTTACCAGTCCTTTATACGGAATATACAGATGTATGAATAATATTGCCAACGCTTAATCACGGTTTTACATTTTCGTTATTTCCTCACCACCTTCCAAAGGCCAGGGGGGGTGGAAAAAAAACTGATTCCGCCATTGTTTTTCGGGTGTTTACCGTGTAGTAGAAATGAAATGATAACTTTATTCTGCAGGTCAATACGATAGCAGTGATGCCAAATATATATATTTTTTTATGTTTTACTACTTTTATGAAGAAAAGACTAATTGTTATAAAAAAATAATTTTGGGGAGTCGCCATATTCTGAGAGCCATACGTTTTTTATTTTTCTGTCGATTGAGCGGTATGGGGCCTTATTTTTTGCAGAGCGAGCTGTATTTTTTATTAGTACCATTGTGGGCTACTTTCGACTTTTTACAGACTTTTAATAAAAAATTTTTGTGGGAGACAAGGTGGTCAAAAACACAGCAATTCTGGCATTGTGAGAGGTGATGGGGCCATCCCCCTCTTTTTAACGGCTTAGATGCTGTGATCGCTATTGACCGCGACATCTAAGTGGTTAAATGGTCAGGATCGGAGTAATCTCCGATCTCGGCCGTTACAGTGAAGTGTTGGCTGTAACAGCCGATACCCGCTGTGTATGAAACGGGATTAGCCAGTGAGTGAGACAGCTTCATACTTCCCCTTGTCGGATATGACGTAACCTTATGTCAAATGTCGGCAAGGGGTTAAGATGATTGTCCACTCTAACACTATTTTGTTCATTTAGTCTAAATAGGTCCAAAATTAAGTGCTTTTTAATTATTTAAATTTTTCTTTATAGTGGTCAGAAATCCATTTTTCTGACACTGAGCAGACATATGAGAAAATTATGTCTGCCTGCAGCCACCACTAGGGGGAGCATATGAGCTTACTGCATACTGTTTTATTATTGAGTTTAATGTATAGGCCATTGGCACTCAGGTACTGCTCTACTGCCCGAATATGCATCCAACCAAATCTCAAGATGACCTTCAGGATATAAAACAAGCAAAACAAGGAGAGCAAGAAATATTGTAGGTTATGTATTATCCTTATATTGAGAGAAAGTATTGGAAGGACCATTGTATGGGAAATGGAGACAGGCTTTAAATAATCACTTCTCCATTTTAACTATTCACACTCTGCATGCTTTTGCCTACCTCCCAACTGTACGGTTTTTCGCGGCATTGTCCAGCAAAATGAACCTAAAAAGGGCAAAGCTTGTGCAAATATGTTCAACATTTTCTGGTAGGCTAGCTGGGCATTCCTGGGTGGAGCAGAGGTAGAGCTTAAAAAAGGTCCTATGAATGAGAATTCAAATGTTGGGAGTTATGGTTTTTGTCTTACACTTCTGAAAAGGAGTAAAGTAAGACTTCATAGTTCTTCTCTTCTAGGAAGATAACCTGGTTCTAGATTCTTACAAATTTGATCCATTTGAGCAAAGTCACCCCTCAGGCCATGAGCCCTCACCCCAGTCCGTCAAACACCTAATAAACCACTGATTCACTATCCTCCACATGTTATATGACAGGAGGGGAAGTGTTTGTTTGATATGAGAATTAGGGACTATTATATTGTGTTTTCCAGTGCTACAAGAATTAGAGGAATCTTGGAAAGGGACCTGGGCAGAACCCTTGAAGTTCAAGATTGGTATATGAAGTCTAAAAGCTCTTTGACAACGTGTATCAATGAGTCTCTAATAAAGGCTAATCTTATAGTGGCCTCCAGGCTACATACTGTACATTTTATCCTCAGATTTCTTCTAATTATTTTGGAGGCTGTGCGGTGGAGGACGCGATGTTTCACATCTGGTGGATTTGCCCTAGTGTTAAGAGATTGTAAATTGATGTCTTCAGTTTCATCCTAGGCTGGTTTCTAACGAGCGTATGAAACCTCGGACCTTAAAAAACGACAATTTTTCACATCCGAGGTGCATTCGTGCTGCACCCCTGCGGGATGCATTATCACGCATCCCGCATGGACTTGAGTCTATGGAGGGATGCGTGATGTACAAAAAAAATAGGACATGTCCTATTTTTTAACGGGCCCTTCCCACGGTCTGCTGAAACAATGGCCGTGTGAACGGCCCCATTGAATTACATAGGTCCGTGTGACGGACGTTGTTTTAACGGCCGTCACACGGATGTATAACACGTTCGTGTGAATAAAGCCTTATATTGACATCTTGCAATTTGAGGAGGGTTCAGGCCCAAGTCCTTCTAAATTAATGCATCTTCCAGATTCCAACATAACAGTCCAGCACACATCACCTCATTTCAAACAACTTTTTGGTGAATAAGGTCACAATAGTCCGCGTTTGTCTTCGACATCTTTTGGACAATTAATAAGGATTATGAATAATGACCATCCCGCCTGCTTAATGATCAGATTTCCTGATTTGATTTTTTTTTATTTCCCACAGATTTGAGTCTCTGAGATCTACTGGTATTTGGTATGACCATTTTTGCCTTGGTCTCTTCCTTTGTCCTTGTCTCCAGTATAGTTTGTCTCTCTGACCTTTTCTTGTCCTTGTCTTTGTCTTGGGCATTTGTGTATGTTTGCTTACTTTTTTTTCTAATTTTTCCCCACCATTTTTTTCATGACTCTCATGATCAACGTGACTTTCTCCCTTACTATGCACCAATGTTGCTCACTTTTCATAATTATTTAGACTTTTCTCCATTGTGTGAATTATTGCATATTTATGTACAAATTTCTACTAATCTGCTACTGGACCATCAAGTCCCTTCCTCATCTTTCTTATGATGTTCGTTGTGATCAATTTGGTTTTGTATTATATTTTACACATGAGAAATGAGAGCCTTGTATACTTTTTGTACTTTTCTAAATCTTTTATTTTAAAACCAATCTACAGCATGGCTAGGTTGGTGAAATTAGCAAAAATATTTTCCGCCAGGGGATCTACCATAATAGCTTACTGTATATGTTGAGTTACACAGGAGTCCACAGTGCACAGTCCCTTTAAGGAACAAACAAACATTAATCCTAACACTGAATATTTGGACAATTGTCCTCCGCATTATAATGCTTATTTATGTTTGTTACCTTTTATCTCTACTCATGTAGAGAAGAGTTTTCTTTCTTGTCACCTTCTCTTTTGTTTCTGTTTAATGAATACTTTTGAATGTGATTCCAAAGCAGTACGTTAATGGCTTCTTTATGTACATTATGTCCCTTTATGTTTTATGAGTTTGTCCCTCCTTTCAAGAAAAAGTACAGAAATAACAGTACAGACAATAACTTTTCTACCCTAATCCATCGTACCCAGACCCTGTTGTAGCATACAAATATGACCAATGTAATGCTATTTTCTCTAGCGATTTCGGATATTTTCTCTGGTGATTTTAGACATTTATGGCCTATCCATAGGCTAGGCCATAAATGTCGAATAGATGTGACTCTCAGCTCTATATCGAACGGGGGTCACACAACCTCGGCTTCGCCTGGTGCGTCGGTCAGTGACCGCAGATTCCAGGAGGGTAATAGTGGAAAGAGTACTCGCAACTTTCTAAATTCTGTTCAATGGGAGTTACGGAAACAATCGAGCAAGCGTTTGCTTGACTGTTTCCATAATCCCATAAATCAGAATGGAGAGCCGCGTCTCCCTCTACACTAGTCCCTGCCTGGAACCGGCAGCTTGCGGACGCTGCACCAGACCAAATGATGGTCAGGACACTGGCATTCTCAGTACTGGGGCGGGTCGCAGAGCTGGGACCCACTTGTTCGGTTGTTTCATGTGAGTATGCCATAAATGTCTAAATTAGGAATACCCCTGTAACAGCTATCTGTATTTAAATATCTTTCAAATATGAGTCAGATTATAATCTATTTACGCAAGGAGTCATATCCTGCTAATACTAAATTATAATTTCTTGGCAGATTTTCCCTGGGAATCGCTATGGAGAACGTGTCGTGTTCTGCTTTACACAGACACATTGATATGAATAGGCACTGTGTAATGCTTAGTTTCCCCAGTGGTGGCGCTGCAGGGAATTTATTTTCTTGCTGACAGGTTTCCCCACAGATAACAGCTGATCACTGAAGATCTGCAGGGGACACTTTGTGATCGGCAGAAGACAGTGGCCTTTTTTAGGATTTGCCACATATCAGATATACTGGCCAGTCCTTTTGTAAATGAGAATGAGGCCAGTCTAGAAGCCTTCATGACAACCTAACCAAAAACCTCGCACCAAAACAACGGCATGTAGTGGGGTCCCCTATAGCAATTAAACCTAAAAACGAACCAATTGGGACATATCCCTAAAAAGAATATTGTACTCAAAGTAAAAAGCACAAAAAATATCTTTAATAAATATAATGACAAAATAACACAATGATAGAAAAAGAGAAGTAATACAGCATATACGGAGACATATACAGCAGGGTCAGATGGAAAAGACCATGACCGACAGAATCAACCATATACTAATGATCACTAACACGCTCAAATAATATCCAATAATAACACAAGCCCAGGGGTGTGTAATATAAGTCCCACATGTAGCAATAGCAATGCAAAGGTGGCCTATATACTATCAAAGCCTATATAAAGTGTGATGATCCGTGGGAAGGGCAGGATAACATATGGCAGTATACATAAGGCAGCATACATATGATGGTACTACGTCAAAAACCAGCACAATGTATAAAAAGGTGCAGCTAAATAAATATGCATATGATAATGCGTAGAAGGTCAGCACAGTATAGCTAAATAGATATACGTATACTGCTAGGTTAAAGTCAGCGCAAGTAAAGAGTGCAGCTGTTGACGTGTGTCAAGAAATATTGTAGCTCAAATCTAGACATTTTTTACAGATGACTAATCATGACCCGGATCTTGTTGAGTTTATTCTATGCCTTCTCGACTTTGCACTAACACACAATTTTTTGTATTTAAGGACCGTCTCTTCCTACAGCTCCAGGGCACAGCAATGGGGGCCACCTGTGCGCCCTCATATGCTAATTTGTTCCTGGGGCTGTGGGAGTGGGAGACTGTGCAACAGACTCCGGGTCATGATTCAGTGCTCCTGTGGTCACGGTATATAGATGATATTCTATTCATCTGGCAGGGCTCCACATCTAGCTTGGTATCTTTCCTCGATTCCCTTAATAGGAATGATATCAATATCAAACTGACGTGGCAGTTTAGTTTAACTCGCGTTGACTTTCTGGATATCTGTATTTGCAGAGATGATAGCGGTTTTATTTCTACCGACATTTTCAGGAAAAAAACGTCCACAAATGCCCTCCTCCATGCTACGTCTGCCCACTACCCGAAGGTTACAACATCCATACCCGTGGGCCAGTTTTTGAGGGCAAAGCGTATCTGCTCCAGTGACAGCAACTTTGAGCGTCAAGCATTGGATCTTACAGCAAGATTCAAGAGTCGTGGGTATAGCCAGAGGGTCATAAAGAAAGGCTATCTAAGAGCCAAAAATTCAACTCGGGATGGACTTCTGGTGAGTAGACCCAAGAGACATAAAACAGATCAGAATGTCCGATTTATCACTACTTTCAACCCTCATTGGACTGAGATTCGTGATATTTTGCAAAAGCACTGGCGGGTCCTTCTCACTGATCGCGACTTGGCAGGGGTCTTACCCAGTTATCCCTCCATTACTTGGAGGCGGTCTAAAAATCTTAAGGACCTTTTGACTGCGAGTCACTATATTCCTAGTGCTCCCCCCAACCCGTTTGGGAGTAGAGGCCCTCCTTGGGGCTCGTATAACTGCGGTCATTGTTCTGCCTGTAAATACATTCTACGTACCTCTAACTTTCATAGCTCAAGTGGAAGGAAAGATTATAAAATTGTCTACCACATTACGTGTAACACCGTAGCTGTGGTGTACTTTGCTACCTGTCCGTGTGGGCTTATCTATGTTGGCATGACCACCAGGCAATTGAAGGTGCGGGTGCTGGAACACGTGAGTAAGATCAAATCGGCACTTAATGTCGTGGATATCGACAAACTCCAGCCTGTTGCACGGCATTTTCGCGAGTTCCACTCCTGTAATCCTAAGGGTTTTGAGGTACGTGGAATTGACAAGATCTCTCTGGGCTGTAGAGGTGGGGATGTACGTGTGGCGTTATTGAGAAAAGAGATGAAGTGGATCACGTTACTCAATACTGTAGCTCCATCTGGCTTAAACGAAGCCATTAGTTTTAGGCCTTTCTTGTAATTTTTTAACCTTGCGTGAATTTTATTTTCTCTAGGGTTTTTTTCTTGTGTTTTATATCTGCTTTTGTATATTGCAGTTTATCCTGTCCAGCGAGTGGGTCTACTTCTCTATATATCTACGAGGATCGCATATGGCTTTCATTGCAAACCAGAAGTGGAGAAGTTATACACATGTTGTGAATATAATTTTGATGTATTATGTATTTTTTGTATGATTATTTCTGTCAATATGTGTATTTTTCTAAATTTTTGGAGCGATTGCTGCGTTTTTCCACTAATTATATAGGAATACATTTCTATTTATATATATATATATATATGTAAAAAAATGTTTTCTAATATACACTATGTAGTATTTTTTATATCTATTTTTTGTATATTTGATTTCGCAGCATTTTGTACATCCACCAATATGTCCATATGTGTGTATTTATTGCCGATACTGTGGATTCCATTTTATTATATTATTTTGGGTCCCACATTGTCGGCTTTCCATTTGTTGTATATAATGGGATATATGGGATGGAGTATATTGATCTATTTTAAACTTATATCTTGATGTATTTCACTTTTTTGTTCATGTATATTTATTTATATATATATATGCATTCACTTGTCACTATTTTATTTTTATATATATTTTTCTGTATTATATATTTTTATAGGGTGTTTAGGTATTGCCCATTCACATTAATGTATATTTATTATTATTCTTAGTTTACCATAAATTCACTTTTCACATTATGTATTATATTTATTACTATACAAACATGCACCTGTTTTACATATCTACTGGATTACAGTTTATTTATTTTTTCACTTTTTTCTTATTGTGCACAGTCCTGTCATGTGAGCACTTCCCCCCGTTTTTCTCATTATATCTTATTATTTCTATTTTTTATATAAACATCTTGCTTTACCTGCATTTATTCTTTATCACTGGATTCCGTTGGATGTATTCCTTTCTCGTAGTTACTTCCCACTCCTAACTGCCATTGTGTTAGTCCTGTCTTTTGTTGTCTCCCCTGTGGTGTCCGCACAGACGCTCAGTGGCGCATGCGCAGTGTGGCCTACATCCGGGAGTGCCGCTTAGCGTCCTACGTCGCCATGGTGATTTTTCATCATGCGGCGTCTCTCCATCTGACGCGCGGCGCGTCCCGTGATGTGGGCGTCACTGGGCGTGTGTTCCGAGCGCCGATTTGCGCTCATCACAGGTGAGCCTAACTTTATGTTCTCTATTTATAACCCTGGAGTACCATTTTAAATTAGCCTCCTGACGAAGCCGGTCTATCGGGCGAAACGCGCGTCGAGGCGTTTGTTCACCCAGATCTTCTGATCCTCCACGCTCTCTCAACATGTCCCAGGGTATGTGTATGTGCTTTTGCTAAACCCGTACTTACTCTTGGGCTATTCTGTTTAACTATGGCAGCTGTACTTTTTTATGGCTATTTGAGCTACAATATTTCTTGACACACGTCAACAGCTGCACTCTTTACTTGCGCTGACTTTAACCTAGCAGTATACGTATATCTATTTAGCTATACTGTGCTGACCTTCTACGCATTATCATATGCATATTTATTTAGCTGCACCTTTTTATACATTGTGCTGGTTTTTGACGTAGTACCATCATATGTATGCTGCCTTATGTATACTGCCATATGTTATCCTGCCCTTCCCACGGATCATCACACTTTATATAGGCTTTGATAGTATATAGGCCACCTTTGCATTGCTATTGCTACATGTGGGACTTATATTACACACCCCTGGGCTTGTGTTATTATTGGATATTATTTGAGCGTGTTAGTGATCATTAGTATATGGTTGATTCTGTCGGTCATGGTCTTTTCCATCTGACCCTGCTGTATATGTCTCCGTATATGCTGTATTACTTCTCTTTTTCTATCATTGTGTTATTTTGTCATTATATTTAATAAAGATATTTTTTGTGCTTTTTACTTTGAGTACAATATTCTTTTTAGGGATAGAAGCCTTCATGGACAGAGTTCAAGTAGAGTGGTGACCAAAGACTACACAAATTATTGTATTTCAATTATTTAATTTCTGTTTCTTTGAGGTCCAGTGGTTGGTGGGCAAAATAAATCAACTCTGATAAGAAAATGTGTAAGGAATTCTAATTTAATTTCTAATTTAATTGGGAAGAAGCTGGGTGCTTAGACAACGCCACGAGAAATCATGACAAAAACAAGAGTGGCGAGTCTTATTGTCTGGAATGGAATTTGTCATGCGTGACAGCTCTCAGTCCTAAATATCTCTAACTCCTGATAATTGGGTTGAACATCATATAAGAAAAATAAAAGTTTGTTTCCTTCTAAGTTACAGAATCCACAATAAAAGACTGAAAACATCATGGGGGTCTGAGTTAACTAAGGTTAAAGAGAAATTCCAGCATGAACATTTGCACCAGTATTTCATTTCAGATGGATAGATGAATTCCGTGTCCAGCGGCGGTTACTCTCTTTTTTCTCCCTTCCTTTATAATAACAATTTTTTATATTTCTTTATTATTTTTATTTATTTATTTTTTCTTTTTTATTCTTTCTTTTTATTTTCTGGTTTATTCATTTTTTATTTATTTATTATTCATTTATTTTATATAATTATCTTTAGTTGTTCAGTACTTATTTTTAGTTTTTTGGTGACATGACACACACACACACACACACACACACACACACACACACACACACACACACACACACCCCTTTTGGTGTGTGGGTCTCATGCACCCTAATACTTTCTGATGTTTTAATCATCATTTTTTAGTACTTTTTAGTGATATTTCCATTTCAGAAACTTGATAATGATGATTTTCAGGTGCGCTCGTGCCCGCTCTTAAAGGGAGACAGGCTCGATAACCGGAAGTGAGTGCCGGCGGCTCACAGGGGGACGGCACAGCACAGCAGCAGGACGTCTATGGCCGGGGTCGTCGAGGGGTACGTTAGAATGACAGACCGCAGCCAAAGTCGTTACATATATGATATATGACCATCCGAAACGTATCCTATTTGATTAAGACGGGTATTTAGGTTGTCCTCCATATTGGTTTACAGTATATCTCTGCCTCCTGATAATTGGGTTGAACATCATATAAGAAAAATAATGGTTTGTTTCCTTCTAAGTTATAGAATCTGCAATAAAAGACTGAAAACATCATGGGGGTCTGAGTTAACTAAGGTTAAAGAGAAATTCCAGAATACACATGATATCATTCCCACCAAACCCCAACCTAACCCACATTATTCTCCGATTTCTTCCATGCCATCTCTAACTTTTTTTTTAGAAGAGAACAATCGAGCTTCTCTCCACCATATTGATTGTATAAATCCAGTCTGCTACCAGTAGCTCTTCTAATGTGCATTGATGCCTTGCCCAGGCATAACAAATATAGGTGTATCCAGAATACATCTAACAGATCATGTAGTTATAGATAGTATTCCAAATTGTGAGCAGGATGCTGGAAATCTGAAGAGGCAGGTTTAACGCACAGGAAAACACACAGGAGAGGCTGGAAACTGTGCGCAGTGCAGCAGCATTCATGTTACAGGCAACGTACAAACTCCAGCCCACTGCAGGGAGGACAGAGAAGATTGATTGGCAATATCCTTACATCATCTACAGCAAACAGGCAGAAGCCCTAAGCGGGTTGCCACCCTACTGGTATCCACCGCCGGTATTCACATCGGGAGGCTGGTGCCAATAAAGTTCTTCACTGTTAATAATTGTCAGTATTTTGCAAGCATAGATGGCTTGGACTAGGCATATATACATGCAGCCAGCAGATCAGAGCAAATTACGTGTTACCAATGTGTGGCTTATGCTGTGGATATATTCTGTCAGTGAAGTATGTCAATCTGTAGATGCAGAGCTGCAGTGGGCAGGGAGAGAGTAGCAGCCTGAAGGAATGATCAGACAGGAGGCGTGTCTCAGACTACCGTAGATTCCCTGTAGGCACTGTAGCTAAGCTGCAGTCACCGATTAAAGCTCTGTCCTAATGAAGCTAAGCTAAAAAGTAGTGAAGAGGCAACCACTGAGAAAAATAAAAAAAACAATCATGCAGCACCAATAGATACTGACTTATCATTTTAAGCTCGCAACTAGACAGTCACTATAAATTTGCTTCTGACATGTGGATTCAGAAATATTGTGTTCCTTGTACAGCCTACAGAAGGTGCTGAGCTGTTTATGACTGATGACTGGCATTGTGTTTTATTACTTAGAGATTTATACGTCTAAAAATATCACAATACCGTAAGATATTGACAGATAGATAAGAGCTTTGTTTTATTATTATTTCTTGCAGCAAGGATTTTTTTCTTATTAAGAATTGCGCTCCACAAAAGATTGTGTGATTTATTTTTATATAAATTAATTGCAACTTTAAACATAGTGGGAAATTATGAAGTATCGATGTAGTCCAGATCACATTCATTGATCTAGCAGTCTGCACTAGGCAAGTCTGGATTCTTTCCAAATGTATCTTTGTTCACTTTACACTAGTGTTTATGTTATATTTGTCCGATTTTATATGTATTATTTTGCCCAGAAATGTCTTTATGGGAAAGTCGAACTTGTAAATTGTCATCATGAGATTTTTATTATGAAAATGAACGGTCTTCTAATTGACCCTGAAATTATTTGTAAGAAAAGCAAATGAACTTTGAGCAATGAAATGTTTTTTTTATAAATTCTTTTATTTTCGTTTTCAAAAGAGCAGTACAGCATAGCGCAGCGCAAGGCTGCACCCACATCGGCTCACAGGCCAACAAGTAACAATATAAAGGCACCCTATTCATAGAAAAGTATAGCTCCAGCCGCTAACAATGTGAAGACTAGAGGAGCTCTGGTATGCATCCTGGACCCGCAGCCATGCATATATACCCATAGGACGGACCAGGAGAGCGTTGCAGAGCAACGAAAGAGAAAGGAGACCAGAAAAAGGGAAGGAACCGACCTGACCACTAGGACCCACTGAGTTGACTCAAGACGCCATGACGTTCTTGTATTCCTCTGAGGATTGAAAGCGAATCCATTCACGCCACGTTTTGAGGAAGGCGGCATGGGATCCTCTCATTGAAGCCGTGAGATCCTCCATTCTCATAATCTCCTGAATTTTACCAAACCACATGCCCACCGTCGGGGGGCAGGATTGTCTCCACAACGCAGGGACACACGCACCAGATGGCGCACCCCTGACCGTCGATAGACCGATAGAGGCATCTCACACAGGTGGAGCAGGAAGAGACCCGGTGTTCTTGGTAGGAGGAAATCCGTGAATTTCGAGGAAATGCGCCACACCTCAGACCAAAAGTCAGTCAGCTTGTGCCAATCCCAAAAAATATGTAAGAGAGTACCCACGTGGTCTCCACATCTCCAACACAGCGGCGAAACCGCAGAGAACATCACAAGCAATCTGGAAGGCACCCTATACAATCGAGACAAAATCTTATACCCTGCTTCTTGAAATCTGCTAGCCAATGATGATTTGTGTGTCATGTGGAACAGGTGTTCCTTATGCTCAGGAGTAAATGTGAGGCCTAAGTCCCGCTCCCAACTAAGCAAGTATGGAGGCATGGGCAGGGTGGAGGGGGAGATCAGGAGAGCATAAAGTCTAGACAATGCGTGTCGGAGTGTGCCCGTGCCCGCGCATAATAACTAAAAAAGGGGAGTGATCTCGCGAGTACGCCACTGGCTCTGCTAGAGATACGAGGAAGTGTCTCAATTGGGTGACCTGCCATATAGAAAAAGGGAGCGGATCCAACAAGGACAACAGCTGAGTACCACTCATCCACACCTCATCCTGTAAAAAATGGGCCGCACGTCCTTTACCTGCCTTCAACCAACGCTGAAAGGGGCCTCCCTCCTGCCCCGGTGGGAATGCCGGATAACCTAAAATCGGAAACTTCGGAGATGGAGAGGGGGAGAACTCCTTACGAATGAAAATCCGCGCCGCTACCGCCAGAGTGGGTCCTATCGTCGGATGCGTCCGTGCTGTCAGAGGAACATGAGTGCCTAACCACGGCAAGGCCTGTAGAGGAACTTCCATAAAGACCTGTTCCATGGACACCCATTGTTTAGTCTCCGCATGTCTGAACCAGTCCAAAATTCGTACCAAGTGAGAGGCCTGATGATAGGACACAAAATCCGGAAGGCCAACACCGCCCTCACGCTTTGCACGAAAAAGCATGGATCTGGCAAAACACGCAGGTTTCCCCATCCAAATGAACTTGTGGAGCATAGACAGCAGGGACTGAAAGAAGGGGCGTGGGATGTGTAACGGCAAAGCCTGTAAGACGTACAGGATCCGCGGTAAAATGTTCATTTTAAATATAGCACATCTACCAAACTATGTAAAGGTAGCCAACGTCCATGAATCCAAATCACTCTTTACCCTTTGAAGGAGAGGTGGGAAGTTCACCTCATAGAGGCGAGACAGCACACTCGGGAGCCTGACCCCCAGATACTTGAGCGAATCCCTAGCCCATTTGAAGGAGAACGACTCCGACAAGTCGGCCACCAGAGTTTGTGGCAATGATATGTTAAGCACCTCCGACTTTGAGTAATTGATTTTAAAACTGGATAGCATCGAGTATTCACCCAACTCCGCCATCAGGTTAGGCAAGGAAATCCTGGGGGCGGTGATAAAGAAAAGAAGGTCGTCCACATAGGCGGCTACTTTGTGGGACCTGCCTCCCAAGTCTACACCCGCAATATCCAGATTGGAGCGGATGTGGCACAGAAAGGGCTCCAGGCACAGAATAAAAATCAGTGGGGACAAGGGACGTTCCGTTAGAGATTGCGAATGTAGTGGAGAGGTAGCCATTAACCTTCACCTGTGCTGATGGGGAGGAGTAAAGGCCCGAGATCCAATTTAGCATATGCGCCCCCAACCCTATATGGCGCAAGGTTGCCAACATAAATTCCCAGTTGACTCTGTCGAAGGCCTTTTCCGCATCTGTCGACAGAAAGCAAGTGGGAAGTGCAGAGGTGGCCGCTCGATACATCAGATTAATTGCTCTTGTGGTGTTGTCCCGCGCTTCCCGGGAGGGCATAAAGGCCACTTGGTCATTATGTATTACATTGTGAAGCAACGGGGACAGTCTTTGGGACAGGATCTTCGCGAAGAGCTTAAGATCTACGTTCAACAGGGATATCGGGCGGTAATTCTGACACATGGCGGGGTCCCTGCCTTCCTTTGGTATCACCGTTATGTGCGCCCTCAGCGTATCCCGGGGGATGGTGCCCCCCTCTGTGAGTGAGTTGAAGGCATTCAGGAAGTGGGGCGAGAGCACGTCTGAACAGGTTTTATAGTATTGTAGCGGTAGACCATCTGGGCCCGGTGCCTTCCCGACCGGGGAGTCCTTCAGTGCCCACGACAACTCGTCTAAGGAAATGGGAGCCTCCAAGGCCTTAATCGCCTCCGATGGAATGTTTTTCATCCCCGAGGACCGGAGGTAGTGCTCAACTTTTCCCAAGCGGCTGTCGCCTCCCGGGGAAGAAGGTGCATAAGGGAGATTATATAACGAGTGGTAGTAAGCACGGAAGGCCTCCGTGATATCTTATGGGAGCTGTAAGTGCCTGTTATGGGAACTGATAATGTGCGGGACATATGTACTAGAACGTGTCGTCCGGAGTGCCCGCGCCAAGGTCCTACCTGGTTTGTTACTAAATTCGTAGAAGTGTCTCCTACACTTAACTATGGCGGCCCGGGCCTTAGAAAGACAGAGCGAACGTACCTGCTCTCTCAGCTGCCCCAACTCCGCCCCTATACCCCTATCCTGAGACACCTTATGGGTCTGTTCTAATCGATGTATCTGGGTCAATAAGTCCCGAACGTGTGCCGCCCGCTCCTTCTTAATTTTAGAACCAATACGTATAAAGGAACCCCGAACCACACATTTGTGGGCTTCCCAGATACAGAAAGGGTCTACTCCCGGCGCAACGTTCGTTTCAAAATACTCCCCTAGGTCCCGATGGATGTCCGAAACCACTGCCGAATCCTGTAAGAGTGATTCATTCAATCGCCACAGACGTGGGTGGGCCGTTTGACGCGCGAGAGTAAGTGTAATAAGGGCATGGTCCGAGAAAGTGATGTCGTCTATAGAGGCGGACGTGAGGGTGGGGAGGTGAGGATGCGTAGAAAGAAGTAATCCAGTCTAGAATATGAGTTATGAGGGGCCGAGAAATACGTGTAGTCTTTGGTCGAGGGATGCATGAGCCTCCACGTGTCAACCAGTTGATGCTCATGGAGTAGCCGACGTATGCGACGATGTGCCGACCGAGGCAGAGAGGAGTGCCCACGGGAGGAATCTAAAGTGGGGTCTAAAGTGACATTCAAATCTCCCCCCAGTATAAGAGTGCCTTCCAGAAAGTCATCTAGATCTACAAGGACCTTCTCCAAGAAGGCTACCTGACCTACGTTAGGGAGATAGTATGAGGCCAGTGTGTACAAAGTGTTATCCAGCTTACCCTTCACAAAGAGGTATCGTCCCGCCCCATCCGTACGAGTCTCCACATGTTCCCAGGGAAGAGACCGAGAGATCAGGATGGAGACCCCCTTAGTCTTGGAGTCCGGGGACGCACTATGGAACCCTTCCGGGAAGTGAGAGTAAGTTTTGGTATGCAGTGGGCCCGAAAGTGAGTCTCCTGCAGGAATGCCACGTGCGCCCTCTTTGTCCACAGGAGACGGAGAATGGAGGACCTCTTTTCCGGGATGTTCAGACCCTGTGCATTTAAGGAGATAACGGTAAGGTCAGTCATAGTGGACAGGTGGACGGAGAAGTGAGGGAAAGGACAACAAAAAAAACAGGAAAGAAAACGATAGAGGAAGAAAACAGCTCCTGATCAAAAGACCAGAGTGCAGGAGCCAAAGTGCAACACTAGCCCTCTAAAATCGGAGTATAATTTCCTACCACTACTCAATGTGGGCTATGTCGTTCTCAGAGGAAATCACTCCGACCACGACACAGCCACACGGAACCCTAATGGGGAACGAAGAAAGACAGCGATGTGAGAAACAGCGTCAGTGCAATAAACAGCTAAAAGGTACAATTCGAAAATGGCGCAACCCCGGACCCACCGGATTAACTAGCATGAAAAACCTACCCTCCCCCGTGAAACTAAGCAGTTAAGCCTGACCATACTAGAGAATACTCGCCAGACCATAATGTGTGTCAAGTGACCCCTGTGGCCACATCAGCAACGACTGCAGTCAAGAATGACGGAGAGCCCTGTGGAGAAAAGAGGGGTTAAATGCAAGTAACGTCCCACACAGAAACGTAGAAAGTCAATCTCTCCGCGGGCATCGTCTCCTCTGAGGCTGTGGTTCGATCAATCCTGCCCCGCCATCTCTATGTGGGGATCGCCGCTCCGGAAGTCGTGAATCAGACCGCTCATCTCCAGTTCGAGGTGTTCGATGGGGCACAAAATCAGGATAGGGGCCACTTCTAGTCGAAAACGGTGCCGGGGGTTCAGTTCAGTCCGGTAACCTCACCGGTGAGATATCCAGGAAACGGAGGGACTCCTCCAAGTCTTCTGGTGACCTGACCGCAAACGATTGCCCCTGTCAGCGAAGGATAATGTGGAAGGGGTGGCCCCATATGTAGGTAGCTCCCGCAGATTTGGTTGCTTCTAGTAATGGACGGACAAGCCTGCGCATGGAGAGAGTCAGGCGGGAGATGTCCGGCAGGACAGTGATCTCAGAGCCCTGAAAGGTAACGGCTCCCTTCTCCCACGCTCTCCGAGCAATCTCCTCCTTCTGCTTATAAAAGTGTACCCGACAAATGACGTCTCTGGGGCGATTACCATCTCTGACCCGGGGACCTGCCAGCCTATGTACTCTGTCCATCTCAATGGCCAAGTCGCGTGTGCGATCCAGGAGGTTATTGAAAATGTGTGATACAGTGTTATAGAGGCCATCAGGGGGTACCGATTCCGGTAAACCTCTCAACTTCAGATTATTACGTCGCCCCCTATTTTCGACATCATCCAGATGGAGCGAGAAGTTCTGTAATTGTGACGCTTGGGTGGCCAGGGACTGAGAGAGAACCGAGATGTCCACCGTAGATATGGAGTTCTGGCGCTCCAAGGTTTCAACCCTCGCGGTCAGGGCCCGCACCTCCTGTGTAACCGTGCTAATGGCCCTGTCGTGTTTCTCCTCCAACTGGGAGAGGCGTTGATCTAAATCTGATTTGGTGGGCAACACCTTCACCATTTCCCACAGTTCCGCCAGGGTCCGCTCCATGGATAGCGGGGGGCCCACCGACACACTGGGCAATGGGTCCCCAGGACTCCCTGAGGGGGCAAGTGATCCCCGGAAAATGGCCGGCGTGGTCTGGCTCAGCAGGCCGTCGTGTAGGGGAATCTGCTGTGAAGTGGCAGGGAGAAATGGCGTCTCTGCCACAAGGATCGCCCCCTGTCCTGTCTCTGGATGTATCTGTAGCGGGGGAAAATCCTCATTTCTGGCCGGCCTGACCGACCCTCGGCCGTCTGCAACCCACTGACCTTCCTCCTCTGGTGACGACGCCATGTCCACCCCTGGAGCCCGGGAACTGCCGCTGGCAGGAGAAGTCTGACCTGGTGAGGAGGGCGGCGGCAAGCAGTCACGCTGCAGCGGGGTCTGAGTGCGGCCTGTAGGAGGAGGGGAGGAGGAACGTGGAAGGATCCCGTCCTTCGTGGAGCGAAGGTATCTGCCGATATCGGAGGAGCCAGCTGTGACCGGGAGAGTTTTGCGGTGTCTCCCCCTTGTCATCCTGCGGTGGGGACTGGTATGTATGCCCTGTCGGGCGGTTTTCTGTTCGGCTAGGTCCGGAGCTGCAGCAGAACACGATCTTACTCAGCCATGTCTAAGCCACGCCCCCGAGCAATGAAATGTTTTGTAACAAAATAAAAGTCATATTTTCGGAACATGTTAGCCAATATTCAGATAAACCATTCAATATTCTCATGATGAAATAACACTGTAATTAAGCAGTTTTAATTTCTATACAAACTATTTTAGGGTATTTACATATTAGCATTTAGTCTATATGAATGTAATTTTGGGGCGAACAAGCAACAAGCAAAACAAAATAAAAAATTCTGCCATGCTCATTTTTTAACGCTGTTTGTTGCCATCCTAAAATAAGTATATTTATAGTAAATATTGTTATAGGGGAATCCAAAACTGGCAGGGGTAATCACCATGTAATACTTCAAATCCTCTGCTGTGTCTGACTGCAAGTTCCCGATTATAGCTAAGATAAATGTTTTAACTGCTGTAATCATCGTTGGATCCCGTACTTGTGGTGGGAATTCGGCTTAAACTACCAGCCCTTGACATGCTATTACAGATGTCCAGCCATACCTTTACTTAAATTTAGTTAAGGCCTCCATTTTTTAATTAAATGAATTCAATACAGTATTTTGACATGTTAGCAAAACCCTTGAGAGGCTGCAACTCACATCACAACCACTGGGGGGACCACACATAGACTCATACAGTATAGCATAGACATCTCGTGACAGAATATCACATTATGTGTTTTATTTTTTAAGCTGCTCATCTCGCTCCACACATCACAAGATATGTTGAGATAAGAGGAAAGGTAAAGAAGGACACATCTGGTGCAGGAACGGGTTAAAAACATTATCTGGTTACTTTTAGAGTCACAGTAAAATCATGTTCCATTCCTCATGCTAGGATTTTTATGTGCATTTTTATTCTAGTGAAGGTTTTTTGATAAATTGAACAAGTGCTAGTCTTGACTGGTCAGGAAAGAAGAGAAATACAATTACAGCTGTGTTCTTCTACTATGGATAGACTGATGTACCTTCCATTTTCCATGCAGATTTACTGGTTGTCCTGACAAATGATGCACAAGCTTTGCAGTAGAGGGTTGAGGTCTCGTACAGTCTCCTTGGCCCAACCTGCCGTATGCATCACCTGCCGTCAGATCTAAACTTCTGGCAGCAGACGAGAACAACATTGGAGGTGTCCTTCAAGATTACTACAACATTATATGCCAGGCTATGCTACAATGTCTGAGGATACAATTTTGTTGCATTATGGTATTGCATCCTGCCGCCCATAGCAAATACATAGCATCTGACCCATCTATAAGTAATGCAGCTGCAACCGGTCAGTATATGTTCATCTCACTGGAGGTTACTTGTATGCAAAAGTCTTCTAAGACTATATATATATATATATATATATATATATATATATATATATATATATATATATACATGCGCCAGATTTGTTGCAGAAACTTTTGCCTTTTGCGTGAAATCCATTCAAATGTATGGAATAGTTTTATTATTTGGACTTTTTATGGCAGTATTATTTGTACTGTGCATTGAGACACTATATGAAATTGGAGTTTGTATGGCTGTATTTGTACTTTCCATACCAATGTTATTTAGACACTATATGGTGGTATTATTTGGGCTCATTAAGGCAGTACTATTTGACCACTGTAAGATATATTTATTTGGACTTTAGTGGTATTGATTGGACTTATTTGAGCACTGTATGAAATTATTCTTCAGACACTGTATAGCTGCATTATTTGTGCTCTGCATGACAATCTTGTTTAGAAACTATATAGTAGTATTATTTGGGCACTATATGGCGTTATTGTTTGAGCACTGTATGGCGGTATTTGAGTAATGTATGAAATTACCATTTGTCTCTAGCTGTATTGTTTGTACTCTGTATTGAGACACTACAAAGTAGTATTATTTGGACTCCTTAAGGCACTATTATTTGACCGCTCTATGATATATTTATTTTGACTTTAGTGATATTGTTTGGACTCTGTATTATTTGAGCATTGTATGAAATTATTCTTTAGACACTGTATAGCTGCATTATTTGTACTCTGTATGACAATGTTATTTAGAATTTATATAGTAGTAGTGTTTGGGCTCTATATGGCGTTACTGTTTGAACACTGTATGGCAGAGTTATGTAGTCTGGCAGGTTAAATTAAAATCCCATTACTGTGGGCCTGTGCACCATTTCACAGTTCCATAGCCTACATTTTATTTAATCAATAAATTACACAGAAACTTGGGAAAGTAAGAATAATAAAAGGGGAGGAGGTGTTTTTTTTTTCTATCTCTGTTGTGGGCAACAACACACTGGGACCCCCCCCCCCCCCTTTTAAAGATCTCCTGGTGTTCCCTATAAATATTAATGTCTCAGTCTTGCACAATCAGTTCTCAGTTATCTTCTTTTGATCTCTGTATTAATGCAGCAATTCTTTGAAATGTCGTACTGTATGCAGACTTATTCTGAATCAATTTTGGAAGGTGACAGTGTCATGTGACTTTAATTTGCTTCCAACAATGCAGAAGAAATGAGGATGATAAAAACCATTTCTACACCGGGAAATTAAATATAACAAGTTAATTTATGCAGACATGTAAAAGTAGGGAATGTGTCACCTTAATGATCATCCCAATAGATAAGTCACATCCCTTAAGATCTTAGCTAATCTGTATTCATGATTTAATATCTATGGTTGCAGTGTAATTTCTATTTCAATGTGTAATTTCTTACGTTTTCCCTTTTACCATAAACATATCTAACTTTACATACATAGGGAACTTTACATGCATAGGGAACTTTACATACATAGGGGGCTATACATTCATAGGGAACTTTACATACATAGGGAACTTTACATACATAGGGAACATTACATACATAGGAAACGTTACATACATAGGGAACTTTACATACATAGGGAACTTTACATACATAGGGAACTTTACATTCATAGGGAACTTTACATACATAGGGAACTTTACATACATAGGGAACTTTACATACATAGGAAACGTTACATACATAGGGAAATTTACATACATAGGGAACTTTACACGCATAGGGAACTTTACATACATAGGGAGCTTTACATACATAGGGAACTTTACATACATAGGAAACGTTACATACATAGGGAAATTTACATACATAGGGAACTTTACATACATAGGGAACTTTACATACATAGGGAACTTTACATACATAGGGAACATATTTAATCAATAATGTGTAGCAAGCAGATCCACTGGGAAAGTATTCATGCTATAATGCAATCCTTACACATGTATTAATACAGCAAATAGTGGGTGATTGAAAAAAAAAAATATGCTTGTTTTTTTTTATTTTTTATTATGGTGCAGACTTTGGGGACTACGCTGCATTGCAGCAATAAGTTATGCTATCTTCTACAGATCCATTTCCTAGTCTTTCGCCTTTACCTACACTGATACATTGTAACAAACTCTCAGTTGGGTAAAAAAATCCTATTACACCTCTGGGACCAGGATCCAGACCCCACTTGACCCCCAATTAAAGCCACGTATAGGAAATCTGGCCCAACAAGGCCCTCATCACTAAAGTTTGTGGAAGTTATGGAGAGAACCACGTATGTAGCTATCCTCTCCACCTCTTCTCAGCTGAATAACAACCATCGGGGAACACCTATTTTTCTGAAAGTTGAGTGCCCCTCAGGTAAACAGTATACACCACTCATATGAATAGTAATTTCAAGGGCAAAATTCTGAGCTGAGTGGATCGCAAGGACCATCCTGGGCAGGAAGGGTTGAGGTGGAGGCCCCCCAAGTTGGTGGAGGACTCGGTGCACATGCCCTGTGTGTCTTTACTATAAATTGCCCTATAGAAAGTAAACAAAATTACCCTTTCCACGCACTGACAGCAAGCAGAGAAACATTGAGTAATTGAAACAAATGCAACATATTTTAGTAATTTTCATAACATTTCAATATACAATAATTTATTTTTATTTTTATAAGACAACCAACCTCCTTGCTTTAAAGGAGGAAGAATAGAAAACAGCAGCGGATGAGTGTGATGATTTTATGGGAGGCAGTGACCAGCTTTTGTGGTTATGTTAGTGAACGCAGGGCTGCTTGAGAGTGCAATGTAGTGAGTAAGATAGAACATGTAGCCGATCAAATAATGACAGTAGCAGAAGAGTGTGCTGATCTTGTTGGAGGCAATGACTTGTCCATGTGCTTATTATAGTGAGTACAGGACTATTAGATGACAGGAACAAAAAGTTGGTGGGAATAGAACACCTGTAATCAATCATATCATGGAACTGACGACAGGAGCATTAGAGGACTGTTTCGATCTTGTTAAAAGCAAAGACTGTCTACTTATGTGAATATGTTAGTGAAGGCAGGACTATATATGAGAGGGGCATAAGGTTAGTGAGGATAGTACATGCTGTAGCTAATCATATAATGGGAATGATTATACTTTGAGGCCTGGGTGTTGTAAGGACAATATGTAGGGTAGTTGCGGAAAAGGTGAAACAGAGACTGGGAGGGATTGCAAAAAAATTTATTTTACTTAAGCTGGTTTTACACTCCCACGTGACCACAGCAGACAAAACACGAGACACGGATACGCATACCCATGGTACTAGTTACCCTTTACCACAGCACTATTCCCCAGAGGACAATTTTTTCTATTGACCAGCGGCAATAGAGTTTGAAAAGGGCCAGATTGTGGCCTGAAACGTTACTTCTCTCTCTATATTGCCTTATCCGAATAAACGCAAAAAAAAACAACAAAATATTGACCTAAAGAGTGCTTGAGTTTATCGTTCAAATATTAATAGGGTGGGAAGCCTACAAATAGCACCCAGACAACCTCCGGAGTGCCACAGATTTGATCTTTACTCTCTCAAAACTCGAGACAACTCAGCAGAGGGGTATAGTTGTTTTTTAGCAACGTTGCAAACTTGTAGTTCTGGCAGGCAGTGATGCCCGGCTCACCACTTAGTAGAAAGGATCACGGACACTTCTCCCTGCTTGCTTATTGGGAAGAGGATTCTGCCGCTGTCACCCGCCAATCATGTTGTGTCCCAAAGGGAGGCTCCTGCCTAACACCTGGCCAACAGTAGAACACGTGTGGGTAGGCTTGTAAGGGTGGTCAAGACCACCCTGGATTTACCTGTCCGGAGCAGAGCAGGATGGCGTCGGCAGCTGTCAGGCGCTCACGCATGCGCCGGGACAGAAGTGACGCGCGACCGGAAGTGGTCAGAAGGGAGCGAAGAGAGAGGAGGAGGAGAGTGACGTGCGACCGGAAGTGGAGGAGAAGGGGGAGAAGAGAGAGGAGAGCGGAGAAGCGTCAGCGGTGGAAAGAAGCGGCGGCGAGAGAAGCGGCGGAAGAGTGGGGCAGAAGCAGAGAAAAGCGGCAGCAAAGATCAGCGGCGGCAGGAAGAAGAAAGAGGAGAGATACAGCGGGAGGAGGAGACCCGTGCAGGACGAGTTTGTCCAGGCAAGAGGCCGCAGTAAGTACTCAGACCCCAAACCTGCAGCCACCAGCATTAACTGCCCAGCAGCCACCAGCAGTAGCCGCCCAGCAGCCACCAAGAGTAACCGCCCAGCAGGCACCAGCCGTGCAGAGGTCCAGCCGTGCGGTGCCCAGAGGACCAGCCGGGCAGAGGTCCAGCCATGCAGAGGTCCAGCCAGGGAAGAGGTCCAGCCGTGCGGTGTCCAAAGGTCCAGCAGTGCGGTGTCCAGAGGTCCAGCCATGCATAGGTCCAGCCGGGCAGAGGTCCAGCCGTGCAGTGTCCAGAGGTCCAGCCGTGCGGTGTCCAGAGGTCCAGCCGCGCAGAGGTCCAGCCGGGTGGTGTCCAGAGGTCCAGCTGTGCAGAGGTCCAGCTGTGCGGTGTCCAGAGGTCCAGACGTGCGTTGTCCAGAGGTCCAGCCGTGCAGAGGTTCGGCCGTGCAGAGGTCCAGCCGTGCGGAGTCCAGCGGTCCAGCTATACCGAGGTACAGCCGTGCCGAGGTCCAGAGGTCCAGCCGTGCAGAGGTGCAGCAGCCAGACTTTGGAAGCAGCCCAAGGACAAGGGAGACGACGCTGAGGAGCACAGGTACTGGACTTGTTTTTCCCCTGGGCGAGGACAAAGAAGCCAAATCCCGTAGTCGTGCACCAGAGACTTTCCCACACGGGGAGACGCAACAGACATTGAGCCGCGCACTTCCACGTCCCAACCTCCCGTCCGTGGCTACCTCATGCCCGGGTACCGGCACCCATTTATGAAGGCCTGTGTTATCTGAAGTCAATGTTTCATCCCAAGAAAGAGATCCGATTCTGATTGTCTACAGTAAAATAAAAGTTAACCCAACATCGGTGTCGTATCTACTGTCCACTACTACAGCACCCACCCACAGGCTCCTGACCCACTCAACTCAGGGCCCTCATTCATGCTGCTCGTCACCAATCAGCAGCTCACAGCACAGTGGCTCATTCTCTATAAACATTGCCCGCGCACTGTCCATACATGTGAGCAGTGGTCGATGCGTGCTTGAGCCGTCGCATGAGCAGCCAGTGGTAAGCAGCCATTTTGCTGTCTACTAGATTTTTTGCCAGACCAAACCCTGATGCAGGGAGGAGCGTTTTTGGCCCTTACTGTGACATGTCTTCAGCAAGCCAGCCACCTTAGCCTACCTGATCCGAATCAAAAAATTTTTGCCTCGCATATTGAGAAGAACTGAATATACATCAATATACCATTAGCAGCGGTCTAAGAGTAACAGTTTGAGGTTCACAACTACCTCATGTCTTCGTGTCATTGATTCCACAACAATCCCGCAGGGGGCATTACACCACTTAGGCCGCACTTTACAATATCATGTGAATGATTGCAACAGCAGAGGAGGATAACAATAATCTTTTTGGAGGCAGTGACCTTGTCCACTCATGTAATTGTGTTAGTGAAGGACTGTAGGACTATATATGACAGGGGCATGGATAGAATATCTTGTATCCAATCATATCATGGGGATCATTACAGCAGCAGGAGAGGAGTATTCTGATCTTGTTGAAAGCAGTGACTTATCCACTTAGGGGATTATGTTAGTAAAAGTAGGACTACTATGATGGCGCATGAAGTAGATGGAGATAGAACATGCTGTAGCTGATAAGAACATGTCAACAGTGATAGAAGCAGGAGAGAAGTGTGTTGATCTTGTTGGAAGCAGTGACCTGTCCATTCATGTTAGTAGGGCCCCAGCAGAACAATGATGGCAGAAAGCAGTGCAATTAAAGAGGCTCTGTCACCAGATTTTGCAACCCCTATCTCCTATTGCAGCAGATCGGCGCTGCAACGTAGATTACAGTAAAAATTTTTTTTTTTCAAAAACGAGTATTTTTGGCCAAGTTATGAGCATTTTTATATTTATGCAAATGAGCCTTTCTTAAGCACAACTGGGCGTGTTTAAAGTTAAGTACAAGTGGGCGTGTATTGTTTGTGTACATCTGGCCGTTTTTACTTGTTTTACTAGCTGGGCGTTGTGAATAGAAGAGTATGTGCAGCAACCACGAGGAAGAGCTTCCCAGGAGGATGGGAGCAGTAGTGAAGTGCACGGTGTATGGCCTGAGGTATCTGTAGGAATCTCTACCTCTCCTCCCTCGCTCCTTCTCGGGCTGGCACAGTGACAGGGGGGCTGCACTATGGATGATGGTGGTGATAGTCTTTTCCCCCGTAGCAACTCCCGTGATGGTGGTAGTAGTATGTGTGCGCCTGGCAAGGTGGTATGTGGGGTGCCCTTGATGTTATGCAGTGCAGGGACCAGACGACACAGGGGATTTGAATAACTCACGTTTACTGAAGAACTTTATACAGTCTTCCAAAATGGAGGCACGTTATCTTCTGTCCACTTCAACAGTTGAGGGGAAGAAGGGACCAGTGGGTGACCAATGAGGGTTTCAATTGTCCAGCTATATCTAGAAATCATTCACTTTTCCAGCAGCGTGTGTAATAAATGAACTCACTTTTCTCAGTGATGAGGGTTGTAGTTGAGTGACTTGATAGACACTTCTTAATTGTGGCGTGCGGCAGAACCGGTAACAGCGCCAGCAGGAGTTCTGAGGCCCAATATTATATAGACTTCTCCTCAGAAACAGACAGACAGCTTTTCAGCTAAATAATACTTGCTGTGGTGATGATAGAGATGATATGCTGGTTACAATCTCCTTACTGTTCCTCCTCTTGCATTGGGCTGCAGGTGCTGAGACCTGTTGCCAGTTGAAAGGATTGTATTAATCTGCTGTGTCAGAGCAGCTAGCAGACATGTCTGTCTCCTCACAGACACGACCCGACTCCTCTGTGTAGACTGTGAGACAGAGTCAGAGTGAGGCTCTCGGGCTGTAGCCAGGCTCCACCCCCTTTTCAAACAATGCTAGATGTACAATGCACCCTCTAGTGGCTCCCCACTGATACCTTCATCCTTGTCTTCAGCTGGTGAACAGCACACTGTGTGAAAAATAATAAAGACATGTAAAACACATACAATGCATGACATACAAATAACAGGGAACCAGAAGGGTATCTTCTGGGATGCTGCATACTCCCGGACTTAAGACAAGACGTCCTCGTCGTTTTCTTGGATATGAACAGCCTAAAAGATGTAAAAAGGGTTAACATGAAATGCAAACATCTTAATAACATTGTATTTCTGTATTCTTGACTCTCGAAGGGGGAATAGGGGCGAAGATTTCTTCTGTAACAGTTGGAAGATGAGGGGCAGAAGTCTCAAGTCAAGATGAGCGGCAGTGTCCAACAGTTTATGGCACTTAGGATATGAGGGGCTCTGGTACGTCAGAGTCTATGGGGATATTCCCTCTTGAACGTAACAAGGGTTGGTAGGCTTCGGCCTAACTTGGATAGGAATAAATGAAGAAATGAAGAAGGGGCTCTAGAACATAAGAGTCTTTCTTGTTCCCTACTTGCAATTATATTCAATCCCTATAGCGAACTGGTTTCACTCCTTTAGTGGTTCTCTCTGATCTCCTGACAGGTTCAGGTACAACAACAGCAGGTACATGATGTGATCTGTCCTCTGTGTGAGTTGTAGACACTGTAGGTGTAGGATCAGGTGCAAGGAATGACAAAATTGGGGTAAACCACCAACTCAGTGGGTTCTTTATGTCCAAGTGTGGCTCTTGAGTTGAGGACTCAGTAGTTGTTGCTTCAATAGCTTCAGTTACTTCTGGTAGATCAATTGCAACTGGTTCTTCAATTGATATTTCCTGTTCAATGGTAGGCAACTGTTGATCTTGTAGGCACAGTTTAAGCCTGTTACGGTGGACAATTTGCGGTTGTTTACCATCTCTTTGGATCTCATAGATATCTGTTCCTTGGTATGGGACAGCCTTGATGGTATAAGGGATTCTTTCCCACTTAGTGTCCAATTTGCTGGTTCTTTGAAAGTTTTTCAACCAGACAAGGTCTCCAACTTGAAAGGGTTTAGCATTAGCATGTTGGTCATAATCATGTTGTTGCTTCTTTCTCGCTTCTTCCATCCTAGCTTCAACAATTTCATTTGCATCAGCCATGCGTCTTTGGTGTTCACTCACCCACTCTGTGGTTGGTAGAGGGTTCAAGTCATCTGGAACGGACACATTCAATGAAATGTCTGAAGGCAGCTTTCCTTGTCTTCCGAACAATAGGAAGTATGGGGTGTAACCTGTGGAGGCTTGCATAGTGTTGTTGTAGATGTACACCAACTCAGGCAAATGATTTGGCCAGACAGCTCTCTGATGAGGCGGTAAAGTTCTGAGCATCTCAATCAGAATCTGGTTCATCTTCTCACACAACCCATTTCCTTGGGGATGGTAAGCGGTTGTTCTTAGTTTCTTACAGTTGTACAGCTGACAAAGTTCCTGAAATAGTTGGGATTCAAATGCAGAACCTCTATCTGTCAAGATCTTCTCAGGACAGCCATAGGGTAGAAGGAAAGTTTTTAGGAAGACTGCAGCGGTGGTCTTTGCTGTCAAGTCCTTTACTGGTACTGCGACTGTGAATTTGGTGTAATGGTCGATGATGGTCATGGCATAGGTGTATCCTGTTCTACTTGGCTCCATTTTCACATGGTCGATGGCCACGATCTCCAGCGGTCGATGACTCACGATAGGATGCAGAGGGGCCTTTTGGTTTGGCTTCTCTCCTCTTGCTAAGGCACAAGCAGTACATTCTTGACACCATTTCTCGACATCACCTCTAATTCCGATCCAATAGAATCTTCTGCGAATTGTAGCTTCTGTCTTTTGAACTCCAAAGTGTCCAGACTTGTTGTGGTATGCCTCAAGGACAACTTTGGCATCTCTCCTTGGGATGACAATTTGGTGCAGCCGATTACTGGTGATGGGATCCAGCACTCTCCTCAGCAGCAGACCATTCTCTTCAAAGAGACGTTTCCTTTGTCTCCAAAGGCGAAGTAGTTCTGGGTTTGTGTTGCCTCGGCGGATTCTAATGGGTATTTTTTTGGTATCCAGGTAGTCTAGGATATCTCCAATCACTCTGCTCTCAGCTTGCAACAGGGCCCATTGTTCTCGTTCTGGTGACTGCTTCTTGGCCTGTTGGGAAGAACAATGTACCTGGGTTTTGTTATTGATAGCATCAGGATCTGCAAAGCGGTTGTAGAATGCAGGCATCTCTACTTCCTCTTTGTGGTTGTCATCATCAGGATTCTCCGGGTCTTCTCCTGTAGGCAGGCGGGACAAGGCATCCGCATTGATGTTGGACTTGCCTGTTCTGTATTTGACCACGAAGTTGTAATTTGCTAATCGTGAAGCCCATCTCTGTTCTAAGGCTCCCAGCCTTGCGGTGTTCAGGTGTGCTAGCGGGTTGTTATCTGTGAAGACAGTGAAGGAAGAAGCGGCAAGGTAGTCCTTAAACTTCTCTGTGACGGCCCAGACCAATGCAAGGAACTCCAGCTTGAAGGAACTATAGTTCTGATCGTTTCTTTCAGCTCCTTTGAGTGCTCTACTTGCATAGGCGATCACTCTTTCTTTGTCTCCTTGTTGTTGGGCCAGCACTGCACCAAGTCCTTGGTTGCTTGCATCTGTGTAAAGATGGAAGGGCAGGCTGTAATCTGGGTAGCCCAGAATGGGTGGTTCAGTCAATAATCTTTTCAGTAACTGGAAGGCAATTTCTTGTTCTTCTTTCCAGTTAATGGGAATTCTCCTCTTCAAGTGTTCTTTAGGGTGCCCCCTCAAGAGTTCTTGTAGCGGTTCAGCGATGCGGGCAAAATGAGGAATGAATCTCCTGTAGTACCCGGCAAATCCGAGAAAGCTTCTTACTTCCTTCACAGTGGTAGGTGTAGGCCAACTGTGGACAGCAGCTATCTTCTCAGGATCTGGCTTTATGCCTTCTGCGCTCACTATATGTCCCAAGTACTGGACTTGAGGTTGGAGGAGGTGACACTTGGAGGGTTTGATTTTTAAGCCATTTTTGGTTAGGACCTGGAACACTTCAGCTAGATGCTTGAGATGATCTTCATAGGACTTGGAGTAGACTATGACGTCATCCAGGTATAGGAGCACAGTCTCAAAGTTCCTGTGACCTAGGCATCTTTCCATCAGCCTTTGGAATGTTCCAGGAGCATTGCACAGTCCGAAGGGCATGCAATTGAACTCGAATAAGCCCATTGAGGTGGTGAAGGCTGTCTTCTCCCTATCAGCTGGAGACATTGGTACTTGCCAGTAACCACTTGTGAGATCCAGTGTAGAGAAGTAGGCAGCTGATCCCAGGGCTGTCAGAGATTCTTCAATCCTTGGAAGAGGATAGGCATCCTTGTGGGTAATATTATTAATTTTTCTGTAATCCACACAGAAGCGAAGGTTGCCATCTTTCTTCCTGACAAGAACTAGTGGTGCAGCCCAGGGGCTGTGACTTTCTTGGATGACTTTGGCCTCTTTCATGTCGTGGATCATTTGTTTCACGTCTTGGTATAGGGCAGGTGGTATAGGCCTGTGTCTTTCCTTAATGGGAGGATGAGTACCAGTGGGAATAGTGTGCTCAATGTCTTTTGCTCTCCCATGGTCCAGAGGATGCTTACTGAAGGCTTCATGGTTATCCTGAGCCACTTCAAGTACTCCTTGGATCTGGTAGGCAGGTGTTGTTGCAGTTCCCACATGGATTTCTCCCCACCAGGGTGTTACTGGTGCTTCTTCTGACGTCTTTAGTTGCTGTGCAGCCTGTTTAGCGGTGACAGTTGGAATGTCCACCAGGTCTTGCACACTGAGTTGGGACAGCTGTGCTACAGGGTAGTACTTCCTCAGGGTTACTGAATGGTCTCCTAAGTTGAGAAGACGGATGGGTACTTTCCCTTCGACCACAGTCACTAAACTTCGGGCAGCCATAACCATTGGATGTTCATCTAGTGGTATTGGTTCCACTAGGGCTTGGTAGTCAAGTCCTTGTAGGCCTGAACGGGCCCGACACCATAGCAGTGTTTCTGTGCCAGGTTTTAGGGTTACTGGATGGTGGTCCTTGATGCGAGCTCTGCAGATCTCTCCTCTGGCGTTGGTGAATCGCTGTTGGGCAGCCAGTACACGGATGGTCTTGTGTATTACCTTCTGGGCAGCTTGGGAAGCCGTGGGGACGGATTGTCGTAGGGCCTCTAGCATTTCTCCATAGCAGTGCTTTAGGATGTTCATTCCCAGAATTACTGTGGGTTGTCCTTGATCTTTAACTTTGATCACGAGGACTCCTTGCTGAGGTAAGTGCACTCCTCCCACTTGGACAGTAGGCTCCCAGTACCCGTGCAGAGGTAGGGACTGGCCGTTGGTAGCGATGACGTCTAACCAGGCTTCTGGAGGTTGCATCAGGATCTCGCTACTCCAGTGTTGTTCAAAGGCGGCCTGCTGGATGGTTGTCACTTGGGATCCCGTATCCAGCAGGGCAGCAAATGGTACTCCATTGATGCGGATGGTAACTTCTGGACGAGGTCCGACAAACCGTGGCAGCCATTTTAGATCTTTGGGACCTATTATTTCTCCTCCCGAGGAATGGTCCTCTGCCTCGGGAGATGTCCGTTTAACGCCCAGCATTGACGTTCTTGGTGACCTATCTTATGGCAGTGTCTGCAGGCAGGTCTCCCATGTTCATCAAAGCGATCTGTCGACGTTTTGTTGGGACTATTGCGGTAGCCCTTGCTAGGACTATTTGGATCACTGTCTCTAGATGTTGGCAGCTCACATTTTACTGGAGAGCTAGCTTCTAGATTTTCCAGTCGTTGGCAGACTTGCTCCAGGCTTTTGGCAATGAGTTTCAGTTGATCTTGGTACTGATCTCCTCCAGCTGTGATTTGAGCCTGTGTAGCCTGGTAGGGGATGGGCTTGCAAGGTGTTGGATGTGGTGCTACCGGGGCAGGTTCCTCTTCTGCCTCTTTAAGAGGGGTGGTAGCCCTGACTGTTCTTCTTCTGGGCCTTCTTTCTAGTACCTCTATGGCCAGTTCTTTAAACTCATGGAAGGTGCTGTCAGGGTTCTGGACGGACATCATTTGTAGTTGATGACTCATGGAATCTGAGGCGACTCCTTCAATGAACTGCTCCCTCAGGATTCTGTCTGCTTTTTCAGCCTCATGGGGGTCGGCTTGTATCATGGCCCTCATGGTCTCCTGTGAGGAAAGAGCAAAATTTCGGAGTGTCTCACCTGGTTGCTGAACTCTGTCCATGAACCTCATCCTGAGCTCAGAGATGGATTTGGGCTCAAAGGTGGTACGTAGCTGGACCAGGATCTGATCCACAGCCTTCTTTTGGATACGTGGCCAGGACTCCACTTCTTTTAGGGCCACATCTTGTAGTTGTCCCATTAAGATCTCTACCTTCTGTTCTTCTGGAATGGGGTAGAGGCGGAACATGGCAAGCATTTTTTTTCTAAAGTCTTTTAAGGTGTGTGGTTCACCTTTGTAGTGGGGCAGCCATGGGGCCCCTGCATAGTAGGGCATGGACAGCGGCATGATGCAGGGTGCTGCAGCAGGTGTTGTTCTTTCTGTCATGGCCAGTGTAGTGACCGTGCTGAGACCGGGCTCTTCCGTGTCACTTGAGTCCGACATTGTTACTGTCCCTTTAAATTTTTCCAATGTCTATTATTGGCGCTCCTGGACTTTTAACTGAGTCGGGGGTCTTGTTAAAGGTGCTCCCGGACTTTTTATTGGGTCCGGAGTGATGTCCAGGATGCTCCCGGGGTTTTTTATTGGGCACCGGTGGTGGTACAGCAGGGGTTAACTTGATGGCCAATTGAATCGGGACTCACCGATGGTATGCTGTTGCTTCCCTCTGGGCTGTACTTTGTTACCGGGCTGTTCCGTTGCTCTCCTGTGATGTTTTTGGGAGAGTTGCTGGTTGCAGGGCATCCGCGGTGGAGGTGCCGTGCAGAGGCTTCACTCATCCAAGATGGCGGCGCCTAGCAGTTTTCGGCCGTTCCCTCTTGCCTGTGCTGGATATTGTGAGGTAAAATGGCGGATTAACCCCTTTTGGGCTGGAACTGCCGGGAAACAGTGATTTTAACCCCTTTTGGGGCTGAAATAGTCTCTTGCAGCTGCGGTTGCAGCTTTGTACGGTGGGGACCAGGGCTTTGGGACAAAGTCTCTCTGGTTTGGGGCCCACATGAGATTTAAACGTATCCTGTTCGTGACGCCAAAGTTTATATGCAGCAACCACGAGGAAGAGCTTCCCAGGAGGATGGGAGCAGTAGTGAAGTGCACGGTGTATGGCCTGAGGTATCTGTAGGAATCTCTACCTCTCCTCCCTCGCTCCTTCTCGGGCTGGCACAGTGACAGGGGGGCTGCACTATGGATGATGGTGGTGATAGTCTTTTCCCCCGTAGCAACTCCCATGATGGTGGTAGTAGTATGTGTGCGCCTGGCAAGGTGGTATGTGGGGTGCCCTTGATGTTATGCAGTGCAGGGACCAGACGACACAGGGGATTTGAATAACTCACGTTTACTGAAGAACTTTATACAGTCTTCCAAAATGGAGGCACGTTATCTTCTGTCCACTTCAACAGTTGAGGGGAAGAAGGGACCAGTGGGTGACCAATGAGGGTTTCAATTGTCCAGCTATATCTAGAAATCATTCACTTTTCCAGCAGCGTGTGTAATAAATGAACTCACTTTTCTCAGTGATGAGGGTTGTAGTTGAGTGACTTGATAGACACTTCTTAATTGTGGCGTGCGGCAGAACCGGTAACAGCGCCAGCAGGAGTTCTGAGGCCCAATATTATATAGACTTCTCCTCAGAAACAGACAGACAGCTTTTCAGCTAAATAATACTTGCTGTGGTGATGATAGAGATGATATGCTGGTTACAATCTCCTTACTGTTCCTCCTCTTGCATTGGGCTGCAGGTGCTGAGACCTGTTGCCAGTTGAAAGGATTGTATTAATCTGCTGTGTCAGAGCAGCTAGCAGACATGTCTGTCTCCTCACAGACACGACCCGACTCCTCTGTGTAGACTGTGAGACAGAGTCAGAGTGAGGCTCTCGGGCTGTAGCCAGGCTCCACCCCCTTTTCAAACAATGCTAGATGTACAATGCACCCTCTAGTGGCTCCCCACTGATACCTTCATCCTTCTCTTCAGCTGGTGAACAGCACACTGTGTGAAAAATAATAAAGACATGTAAAACACATACAATGCATGACATACAAATAACAGGGAACCAGAAGGGTATCTTCTGGGATGCTGCATATGATGCTGACGAATCAGCATCATCCACTTCTCTTCGTTACCACCCAGCTTCTGGCAGTGCACAGACACACAGCGTGTTCTCGAGAGATCACGCTGTGACGTCACTTCCTGCCCCAGGTCATGCATCGTGTCGGACGAGCGAGGACACATCGGCACCAGGCGACAGAGGCTACATCGACTTACCTGCAAACGCCGATGCTGCTGCAGAATCAACTGTAGCCTCTGTCGCCTGGTGCCGATGTGTCCTCGCTTGTCCGACATGATGCAGGACCTGGGGCAGGAAGTGACGTCACAGCGTGATCACTCGAGAACACGCTGTGTGTCTGTGCACTGCCAGAAGCTGGGTGTTAACGAAGAGAAGTGGATGATGCTGATTCGTCAGCATCATACACTTCTATTCACAACGCCCAGCTAGTAAAACAAGTAAAAACGCCCAGATGTACACACACAATACACGCCCACTTGTACATAACTTTAAACACGCCCAGTTGTACTTAAGAAAGGCTCATTTGCATAAATATAAAAATGCTCATAACTTGGCCAAAAATGCTCGTTTTTGAAAAAAAAAAAACGTTACTGTAATCTACATAGCAGCGCTGATCTGCTGCAATACGAGATAGGGGTTTGAAAATCTGGTGACAGAGCCTCTTTAAGTGTCAAATCGATTTCTGTAAAGTAAATTTATGCTAGTTGCTGAAATCTCTAATCTATTCCTCATTACTTTCACCCCTAATACTTAAAAGATTTCTTTAAAAAAAAATATAATAATTAATACTACATACAGCTTGGTGATCATCCAGGAAATCTGCACATTCATATTTCATTTTACAACAGATTCACTTAATATCTCAAATTATTTCCAGTATTCAATAAAAGCCACTATAAAGACGATTAATATTCCACCTCCATATCAGGCACTGCATAAACGACATGCTCAGCTCCATATGCTGGTGAAGTCAATGCAAGATCTGACTAGTTGAAAGAATCAGGTCACACAGGGAGATTATCAGATTTAGGGGGGATTCACACGAGCGTGTATTCGGTCCGTGCGGGCCGCGTGGTTTTCACGCGGCACGCATGGACAATACAAGTCTATGGGGCAGTACAGACAGTCCGTGCTTTTTGCGCAGCGTTTGTCTGCTGCGCAAAAAGCGCGACAGGTTCAAAAACTCTGCGTATTTCGCGCATCACGCACCCATTGAAGTCAATGGGTGCGTGAAAATCACGCGCACCACACGGAAGCACTTCCGTGGGACGAGCGTGATTCGCGCAACAGCAGTGAAAAGGATGAATGAAAACCGAAAAGCACCACGTGCTTTTCTGTTTCCGAACATCCAAACGGAGTGTCTTTGCGATGAGCGAAGCGGGACAAGCGTACCGAATTTCACCGGGTTCGGCCAAACTCGTTTTGGCCGATCCCGGCAAAAAAATTATCGGTACGCGACGTC